>NC_055701.1:10325085-10654118 GCF_017639745.1 Melanotaenia boesemani
GAAATAAGCCCCTTAAATGTCTATTTTTGACCATTAGTTCTAAAGGAAGACATGTTAGGGAAGCAAATAAAATTGACCGGATCAAAAACCTGCCGTGCTTCTTCTTTCCTTCATCTTCAGCTCGATCTCACTGGATTATCCATCCAGATTAATCTCTATTCCTCCAGTATGCACAGAGGGTGAAGCTGAAAGAGTACTGCAGCAGAAGAGCAAGTGTTATCCATCCTGTACATCTAGACTTTGATATCTCTGGCCCATTAGAAGTCGTTAATCTGACAGCTGAAGAATATTAAAGCAAAGCGCGGAACACTTAGTGAAACATGTCTCATTCATTTTCCACACAGCTTTTTTCTTTTTCTTTTTTATGTCTTGATAACTGCATTGTAGAAACATCTGCCTTTAATTTCAGTGGAGTTTTGCTTGTCTTCTAACTACCTGTGGATTGTACCAGCACTACCTGTTTCCATGTCCTCTCCAGAGTGTTAATAAGTGAAACTGACTGGTGGTGGAGGAAGCCTAGCCAGATTTGTCACCTTATCTAAGATACAGCAGGGTAGACAAGACACCAGCAGGGCTATCAGACTATCCACAATGTGTCTGTCTGTCTCCCGAGGCCACAGGAGAGCACATAACCATTTAGATAAACCCTGAGCATTATAAACAAATGAGGATTTGATTTGCCCGAAACATTCTTGTGAAAGTGTGTGTGTGGCCTCCAAGTCATCTTTCTACCTCTCTCCCTGAGTGAGTGGCTGACCGGCCCATCAGCATGTCTCAGACCTGCCAGTCACTCTGACGAGGCGGGGCAAAGTGTCTCCTGTTAGATCCCAGCTCCTACTCCTCCTCCTCTCTCTCTCTTCTCCTCTCAGCCGCTCACGGGAGTGATTGACGCTAATGAAAATCTGGGACAGTGGTTTTTCAGGCGCTCGTGCCAAGAATCATGACGAGAATCTGGAATGAGGCAGCAAAGATGGGAAGCGAAACCAATCGCTGGGACGTGATTAATAAGAAAATATTTAAAAATATTCCCCATGCCAAATAAATGGTGATAAAGCATGGAGCAGTGAGTAACATCTGGCATGTTTTAGCGGCTGTACTACAATCAGTTTGAATTAGATCAAGAAGCAGTCAACTTTAGAGAGACACAGGAGAACTAATGTGGTTAGCATACATCTGATTACTAACGCTCTGCTTTGTAACACTTCATCAGAAGTTAGGACACTTTAGTTAATGTTGTCGCTTTACTTCAGTATAAGTCAGTGAGGAATGAAAAGAATTTGGAAGCTGTGTGTTTCATTGCAACTGTTGCAGCCATAGAAATTTATTATTCTAACAAGTGTCCTGTGAACAAAATCCAACAAACATTAATAACCTATTTAATTAGTGTGAGGAACCCATCTGCAGTAATTTGAGTTCAAGTCAAGAATAAGTCAAAACACAACATATCTGGTGCTCTGCTGCATTCTGCTCCATTAAGGCTGCTGTCAGTGGAGAAATTAGAATAGCAGACTTTTCCTAAATGGATTCTGCTCCTCGGCTGCTGTCAAAAAAATTTTTTTAACTATCTGACTCAAAAATGACTGCAGCAAATGTCACAACATGTTCTATAGATAGACAAATATTCACATAAAATCAGACTTGTACCTGCTATGGCTTTAAAGTTATATTAGTTTTACTGATTTAGGTGTTTAATGGCTTTGGACAAAGACTACCAGTTTAATGATGCAAAGTTATACTACTGGTCTTTTAACAATTCTCAGTTTTTACAAATTGCCTAATTGTAATCTTTCAAAGGCATTTTTCTTCTGTTTTTAAGTGTTGTTTCCAGTACTTATAAGTAATCATTATCTTACCAGGAATAGCAAGGTTTCCAGATAGGCAAGCTAAAGCTAAAACATCCTCAGAAGGGGACCAAAGAAATACTAAAACAAGTCAAACCTATTAAGTTTCATCTCAGTTTGAGTGAAAGCTAAATTGCACATTTAGACAGCATCACTTCTGCTTTAAATAGTAACACGGTCCAGATAGCTACATGGCGTTGCTTTTTAACACCATGTTGCTACATGATGTTCTGCATTTTAACAAGTATAAGCAGCTGTCTACAGAAGAGATGTGGTGCAAACATCACAGACATTTAATTTAATTATTTTTAAATTGTGAAAATGTCTAATTTTGTCACAGCCCCATTCTAAAATAATTTTAGCGTTAGCTTTCCTGGTAGGAAAATGTCTGATTCTCCAAACAGAGAGCTTGCAGACCCTTTCTGCTGGATATAAGACACTGACTGTTCAAAAGTACTTCATACAGCCCCACCTAAAAACTTCATAATAGCCTTTTCAAGTGGTCTTGAGTGACAGTTCTCCAGTCTTTCTGAAGGTCTGCTTGTCAGTCATTTTCAGCTCATTTCTTATATCTGATCATTTTCAGGGCGAATGTATGCTTTTCGTTCGTAAAACCACTAAACATTGTCCTTTAAACCTTTGAAGCATCCAAATGCATCTTACTCAAAGGATGAGCAAGTGTTGTGTCGACACATAGCACACAGCGTAGTAAAGAATTCATTTTAAATGTAGACACATAATTTGTCCCAACTTTAATAGTTTTATGAACAATTCCAAGGAAAGCACTGTTAGAGAGACATAAAATTGCATTTTTGCATCAAGAAGGTGATTCCCAAAGAGCTATTAGCTTAAACCTTGACACGTGTGCAGCACACCCCTAAAATGTTTTAGGAAATTGCACCAATGGAGTCAAAAAGCTCAACTTACCTGACAATATCTAAAGAATTGAGTATCAGGCTTTAGCTCAGTGGTGTAAGTCATCTTACAGTAATGTTGTACAGGTAAATGAACATGAATGAAAACCACTTTATTAATCCCAGAGGGAAATTACAAAAAGAGGTCTTAAATGTTGAATGTATGCAAAGGAATGCCATACCAAGTTTTCTGTGAGTGTGTGCTCGCAACACATTTGCATATGTTTACGTGCTGTGTGTTTGTCTGCCACCAGTCAGGCTCACACAGTGAAGTGATGCGACATGTCACATGGATGAGCACACACGGTCCCCTTGACAGCGGTCAGAGGAGAGCAATTTCATTATGTCATCTTTTCACCTGGCTGTCAAACAAATACACACACACAAACATAAACATACACACACCAGCAAGGCAGGGGAAGCATACAGAGCAGCAAGAAAGAACACATAAACCTGTAAATATTTGATTTCATGGTTTGACACTTCACATATATTTTGTCCATATAAATCATCTCTGCAGGTATGCTCACGTGTTTGAGTGACAGTGTGTGTGTGTGTGTGTGAAAGAGAGAGAATGTAAGAAAGAGTCAGACAGGGAGAGTGTTAAAGAGGGGTGTGCTGACAGATTGCCAGCCTATCTTACACCCGTACACTTGCACAAATCTATCTTGTCTGAGCACCACTGCAAACCTGTGATTCCCTCATCTCCTCACTTCTCCTCCTCATCCTCCTCTCTCGCACTCTCCCTCCCTCTGTCTGTCTCTCCATGAAGCAAATCCAATACACTGTAACATTATCCGGGCCTCGCCTTGCTATTTGGATTCTCTCCCGGAGCCAAAAAGGCACACACAGGGCCAAATTGATTTTCCTGTTGCGCTAGATTTGTGACAGTCGAGCAGAAATCACATTGCTCAACCGCCAACGCCCCCCTCCTCTTCCTTCACCTCATATGTGCACACACACACATATACACCTTGTTCCTCCCAGTGTCTCTCAAGCAATTCAGAGCATCCTCAGAATATTTTCCTCCTTCCACGAGACATGAGGGACGACGCAGGGAGACGTTTGTCTCTCATTTTGGATGGATGGTGTTCTGAAATAATCGGAGCACCAGTGTGAAAGCTTCCATCAGTGTGTGCGAGCTGTGGGAGAAAGAAGAGAGGTCATGCAGTTGAAGTGCAGAAAATATGGTCACACAACGCTCCATAAGTTAACATCAGTATCTGCATGATTACTCACAAATGTACACACATTTAGAGCTCTAAAACCTGGTACCTCCTGAGTGTTTTTGTTCGAAGATAACAGCCTTTGCTGTTTGGTTTCGAGTGTGTACATGTGCCGGTTTGACAAGTTATCTCCAGGAGCAGCCTGCCAGTACGGCGTCACTTTCTGTCAAAAAAGAGTCAGACATATCCATTACCAGGCTGAATCTGATACATATTACATCAAACTTTGCACAAACACAGCGCGGAAACTCAGCTGTCATCATCTTGGAGCGCTGTTACAGATAGCAGGGAGATGATAAGACTGTGCAGGGGAAAATCCCTCAACAAATTTCTGCACTCATACAATTTGCAGTAAAGAAAATGTATTCCGTCAGATCCACAGCTCTGAGCTTTCCTTTTTCAGCAGAAATTTCTTCTTACTGTCCATACAGCCCCCCAAGGTTTACCTCTTCCCAAACTGAATGAACAATTGTGTCTAACAATGGAATCACATGCAAAAATAAAATAAATAAATGGCTTGTGAAAGAGAAGACAAATGTTCAGCTCTTCTTAATTTATGATAAACAAGTCAAAAGACTGGCCAGATATGTCACTCAATGTGCCATTTCAATTTGTTCACAGACATGGCCAACAGTCATGCATTATTTGGTATGTGACATAGTACTTTTCTCTGTTTGATTAAGTGCTGACTGATTCATAAAACTTCTGAAGTTTTCAGGGTCACTGCAGTGATTCTAGTAACTGTGCTGTGTATAAATTGTCATTTCTTCTTGCAATGCTGAAAACCTTAAAGTGCTCTTTCTTTGTGTGACAAGCAGGAATTTGCAACACTGATTCGTGTTTTACTGAAAAACAAAGCTTTCATGCAGACTGCTGGGTGTAAAAGTAGTGGAAGTTCTCTGGGAATCAAGCTAAGGAATCACAATTGCCTAAAATTTCTGAAATGGGCTTTTATATTGTAACTGTATAGGTCTTAGTCATTCATTGTTGCTCTTTTATCTTTGTATGCTGCAGGAAAATTCAGTGTTTTTACACTGATCAACAGGGAAAAGCATAGTGAGTTGCACTGGTCATCTTATAATGCAATGCTCTGCTGGGAGAACCTGCATCCTGGCATTCGCATAGATATTGCTTTGACACTTTTTTTGCATACTAGTCACACCCCAGCATAGAAACAGTCCCTTATTACAGTAGCAGAGTCCAACTTCCCAGATCCTATAGTAACTGTGAGAAGCAAATCCAAAAGATCCATTGCTAGCATTCAGTCTCGTTTGGTATGCGAGCTGTTGTCAGTTTCAGAGCCACCATGTAAGAGTCAGTAGTCGCTGTGCTTAGGTTTTATGTGTTAATTTGTATGGCCATCTGGATTTGTTGCGTTCCAACTGATGCAAACCCGAGCTGGAGCCGATTTTAACTCATATCTACTCCAGTCATTTGACACAGGACTAATTATCAATTAAATTGGCATCCTGTGGCATGATGTCATCTTCTATGTTTAAGTGCTTTTTTGGGGATTTTGGAGGACTACACATCAGTCTGTGGTTCAGTATTAGGCAAGTGGCCGGGACTGCTGGGTGTTTTCTTTTCCTTTTTTTTCCCCCCAGTTATTTTAGATACTGCACAGAGACATTTCAGTCAGTATGGCTAAAATCAAGAAAGGAGGCCCTCCCTGTTTTGTCAAAATAGCTGACATTTTTAATCACTTAGGCAATGAGTTATAGATTTATGCCTCTATTACCATATTATTCACGTTGTTTGTTTCAGACACATTCAACTTGACTGAAATTATACAAAAAGCAAATTTTCAGATCAATGCTTTAGGAGACATTTCCACCTGTCTGAGCTGACATATTTGTATCTGTGTTTTGCTGCCTTTGAAGGCCAAACTGCATTTTTTTCCACCTTGTGCAGCCACTAATTGACACAGAGCACATCCTTACTCCTCCATTGCCCAGCTCGCTCTGTCTGCTGCAGAAGATCACAAATACTCTCTGTTCCTCTGTCTGTTTTTTTCTCATTCTTTGTCTCTTTTCTCATTTCCACCAAAGTCCTCAGAGGTCCAGTTAACAGTGCAAGCCTGCTCCCCTCCTCCCTTATCATCTTCTACCTCTTCCATTTCTCACTCCTCTTCCGAAATTTTTATTTTCTTCTAATAAGGTGATTGGAGCTTGCGGGCGAGTGCTCGGGAGAGTTTAAGCTGTTTATCTCCGCTTCGCTTCAAGAGCTTCCGGGGCCTAGAAAAGGACAGAAAGGTCAGGGCAAGTGGAAGAGAGACAAGGCTGTCCTGCTTGTTAGCTAAAGGGTCCTTCCTTAAACGAATCTTTTCCAAGCAGCTTCATATTTTCTTTCCTTTACATCATCCTCCAGCTTAGCCCGTGGTTTGCATTCAGTTTTTGTAAAAAAAAAAATAAAATAAAATAAAATAAAAAACAAAATCTATTCCTATTATGGTAATGAGAACCATACTAAAAAGCAAACAAACAAAAAAAGCAAGTGTTTTGGTGCTGCTCTTTTTCCACCCTGCACACAGAGGTCAAGCTCAGATGCCCTGAAGGAGTCGGAAATTACTTTCTTAAATGAGGCCGTTTTGAAAACAATGTCAGTAAAGACTTCCTCGACGACGACAAGGAAGAAAAAAAAAAGCATTTTTTTTTACCAAAGAAAAAAAGAGAAAACGCCACAGGGATGTTCAACTAAAACTCGAGTTTTTCCAATGCTTCTGGTGAAAGTTTAAACAAGAAAGCAGTGGCAGAGGGTGGGAGTGTGTGAGTGTTTTATGCAGTGTTGGCTGTGTGCAACTGGACGAGTTTCTTGTCACACCACTCCCTAAGAGGCTGCATGGTGGGAACACTGCCTCTGGCTGTCCCTGTCCCTCTCTCTTTTCTCCCATTATTTTTATCGTTCTTGCTTTCTCTTATGTTCTCTCTTGTGTCTCACGTTCCCTCGTCCCCACCCTCTCCTCCCCATCTCTGTTTGTCTCTGCTTTCTTTGCTCAGAGCGTTGCTGCGTTCCAGGCCTCCCACCGAGGAACAAGGCTGAATTTTCCATCCACGTCTCTGCCTCTGTGCCTCCTTCTCATTTCTCCACATCTTTCCTCCAGCTCTTTTTCTTTACTTGTGTCCTCCTTTTTGTCTTCTCCCAAGCACACACCACCACCATCCAAACTCTTCCCCCTCATTTCCCACATTCCTCTAACTCACCTTCTCTTGATGGCTGCTCGTGTTCGAAGTAAAACAGCAAAATGCCCTCCCCGCAGGCAGTATATTCACAAAGCACACTGCCGACTAAAATAGGGGAAGGAAAAAGGCACCTGCTTGCTGTGTTAGCCATTTAGAGAAATCCCATTCCAACTCAGTCCGACTGGAAAACCTTAACCGGAGCACAGTGTGCAATTATTTTCCCTCCCCAGCACCTATTTACTTGCTTTCTCTCGCTCCTTCGCTCCCTCTCCTTCTGTTTTAGCTTAAACTGCACTTTTGCTTTACTTACAGTTGCTACTCAGCGTTGGAAGTAATGAGGATCTTGGGAGAGCGCTTGTTTTGCGAGCCACTGCAGGCCTGTGTTCATCCCCCATAGGAAGAGTTAACTGGCATTAGCCCCCGGCTTGGAGAAGCATTGACTCGCACCCATTGAGATCTAAGCCACCGTTGTTGGAGCCCGCTGTTTATCTGCCTCTTCCCCCTAAAGACACGGCAAATAGGGGGCATTACCTTGGCGTGTGTGTTTGTTGGGTGGTGCAGGTGTGTGCACATTTATAGCCTAAGGGTTGTATTAGGAGATGGTGCTGAAGCAGCCTTTTCTCTGTCTTCTATGCCAGTTTATTAGTACGCAACACACTTACCTCACTTTATCCAAAATGGCCCTCATTGCTCCAGAGGGTCTGTTTTTGTGGGAAATGCTTAGAAAGTGTGTATAAGTTAGTGTGTGTGTGTGTGTATGCGTAATAACATCACTGTCACTAGTATACATGTTTATTTTCATACTTTTGTAAGTATGTACAAACACACAAGCTAACACCATCCTGCATGCCTGTTCAGAAGCAATTCATAAGCCGTATCATTCGAAATCCGATTGACTTTTCTTCATCAACATAATTTGCACAGATACACAGAATTACACGTTTACACAGTAGCTTTTAAGCCTTATACTTCCAGGGCCCTGAAACAAAACAGGAATATGGCCACAAGTGGTCTCCCTCGACTTTGAACTTCGCCAGCATTTGCGTTTGAAACGGTGATGAAAAAAAGCTTCAAAGACTATGCTCCCGCTCTTCAAAGGAGACACAGGGTTGCCTTGATGGTCCTCGTGGAAGAAGAATTTGAAATGTGTATTGGCTTTTTAGCGAGGAACACTATCTCAAAAAACGCAATGAATTCTCAACTTTGATCAATGCAACAAGTCCAACAAGTCAGTGTCAAGGACAAATGTCTAATTAGAAAATATGATTTGACTGTAATTAATTAAATTGTCTGAATATATATTAAAGAGAACGGCAGTGCTTGTGCATATTTAAATGATTAATATATATGTGCATAACTGGCTTTTTGCAAAGGTGTAAATTGTAAACAGGAAATAAAGATGCAGGGTGAAGGAAAAGAGCAGGACAACAATATATTGTGACACCACTTGCTGTTATAAGTGCTAATTGAAAGTACATGCAGGAACACTAGCATTACTGGAGAGGCAGAAAAAGAGGATTTTGACGCAAAATATTAATTTACATAAAATCATACATCACTAAAAAAGCAAAAAAAAAAAAAAACTAAAATTTGTCTGTAGTACCTCATGTGTACTGATGCAAGCCTGATTCAGTGGCAATTAAAATTAAGGCAAAAGTACACAATTTAACATAAAAACATTGCAGACAAAACTGCAAGTTAATCCAGACTATACTTATTTTTTTAATTGTGAAGCTATGTGGAACAATTCAGTCATGCTTAGTGGTTGTATGTAAGGATGGCCCATGAAGGGTTTGACTTAAAAAAGCCTTTTTAGTCCATTTTTTTTTTTTTTTTTTTTGATTTTTTGCTTGCTTTGTCATGATGTAGATGTCCACTCCTGGGAAGATTGAATAATAATAATAATCTTTCTTACTGTAGAATGATGGACTCAAAATAGTTTGAAAATGGCTGCATAGCTCTTCCCAGACTGATTGGCAGCAACACTTGTTTCTTTGCTGATGTTAAAATGTCTTTGATAGAGATGATTGCACTTGCGGATGATCAGTTAATCAAGTACATTTGATTAGCTGCTTCTAGATACTACTAACCATCTTAATTCCTATGAAAGCTGTGAGCGCGTTCTTTGGTTTCCACACACTTTTCAGCATTTTACCTTTGTTTTTGTTAAGTAATATGACTAGAGAATCTACTTTCTTTTTCTCCACTTCAAGAGTTAGTGGTCAACAACTTGTGCAAACCGTATTTGAGCCTAAATGTGGGAGTGGAAATCAGGCTTGCGTTCACAGGTAAAGTTATTGATGATTTAGATTCATATTAAAACATTCATGTATAAACATGGCTTTGTTAATTATATAAAAAGAAAATGAAAAGAGAGTGTGTGCACATTCCTGCCGCACAGATAAACCGTGGATCTTCATACAATTTTTTGCATCTGGCCCCTGAATGGTGGAAAGCATTTCTATACCATTTGTTTGTTTTACATTTCTATTCATAGCTGGGAAAGACAATTTTTCTGTGCTCAGAGAAAGGTATACAGTCAGCTCCTGCTGACATTTAGCACTCTCCTCTCTCCCAGCAGCACATGAAGAAGAAATACACGTCAGAGATCCTGCCTATGAATTATTAATGGTGTGGATTAAAAGTGCCAGGACTCACTGTGGAGCTTGTTTGTTTTATTTGGACGTAATTATTTAATGGCATCTTGTTAAAAATTATAGAGAAGAGAAAAGAGGAGAGGATAGAGGCAAGGGAGAAAGGGAAGAGAATAAAATGAGAGAAGAGGCTTTGTTTGGATAGTAATTGGTAGTGCAGTGAAGGGAGGAATGATGACGCTCTGATGTTCTCTGCTATACTATTTCATTTTTTTCCTCAGATAAGTTATCTGTTTCTTCCCTTTCCCTGTTTTCTTTCTTGATCTCTGTACCTTACACACCCTTCTTTGCAGTAGTTTTATCACTTGTGACAGTTTACATGAGTATGTAGATGGAGTAGTGGGGCATGGAGGGCACTGTTCCTTATTTCTGCCTCCACAGTGGCACTCACTCAGTACAAACTGCTGCCACTAACATCCAAGCAAACAGAGCCTGACAGCAAAGCGGGTGCCTGGCATATATTCCCAAACACACTCACATACACACACACAGGCTAGCCGTTATCGTCGGGTCGATTTCCATAGTTTAAGGGTTCAGCACACCGCTGCTGGCATCCTTCATCCTCCCTTCTTCCCCGTATGAACCTGGGATGTAGCTAAATTTGTCCCTGTGGCAACAAGTGGCCATGACCCTTTACAACAAGCTCAAGGCTTCTCCAGTTAGACACACAAACACATCACAGTAACACTGCAAAAGAGTGTTAACACACTGCAGCAGAACACATGAGCACACACATATGTATACATATATAAAAAACTAAAGTCATTTGGCATCATTATATATTTTTAAACCTAACTTTTTTAATGCAGACTTGTAACAGAATATTACATTTAGCTTTGAATCGGAATTTTTTTCCCAGCGTTGGTAGAGGTGCACATGAAAACACGTAGCCAGTGTTTCTGGTGTTATCTCAGAGTTGCTTCAGCATTTGCATACTAATGTTTCCCATTCCCTCCTGCAACATGGTGACAGACTAACTAATCGAATATTCTCTCTTTGAAGCAGCGCCGCTGGATCTATTCAAGTGTGAGGCGGGAGGGGGGGTCTTTGTGTGTGTTTATGTGTATGTGACAGTTTCAGTACGTATCTTATGTGCCTCTGTGCTCTTATGTGTGCATCCTTGTGTGCTTTGGTGTGTTTATTTACACTTGTTTGTGCAATTACTTTTACGTCTGTGCATGTTACGTGTGCGTGCGTGCTGGAGTGTGAGTAGGCGGCGGGGTGGATGGAAATGTTGTTTATGCATTTTTATGCAAAGCAATTATGTTGACTTAATTGGGTTTGTTTATGTGGAGAGTGTGTCACCTCCAGTCATGTATTACTGCTGGTGTGGACAGACACATCACATACACATATATGTGCACGCACTTAGTGAAGTAGCACACATTGTGCTATATGACTGAATAATGTGAATTATTTCCTCTGTAGTAACAGACTTTATATTCGTTGGGTTTTAAAGAAACTGTAGCAACAAAGCTCTAACTGTGCTACATGACAGTTATTTTGGCCACATATTCCAAGTTGAAACACATACTGTACTTTTTGAACTACTGCAGTTACTGTACTTATGTATTTCCTTCATGCCTAGGCTTTATGCATTTCATTTAAGTTTTATTTAATTATTTAACAGCAAAACTTCCATATAAACTACCAACATGTACGAGAAGCACAGTCTGAAATCCTCATGTCCTTTCCTTCCTCATTGTCTTCTGTCCAAATCCAAAGATAAAAGGTTAATTTGCCATCTCTCTCCTTCCTCCAGGCCAAATCAATCCACCATAGTCTCTGTCTGCCATTGTCCTAATCAGACCCTCAACTCACTATTGGATTTCAATGGAACAGGTGCAGCCCAAAGACCTGCACAACCACCTAATCAATGATCCTGAAATGACTCTGGTTTTCTAAAGGGGGTTGCACGGGTTTTAATGCTTACACAAGAAAGTGGCATCAGGTCCAATGACTTGATATGTCCTCTGGAAGTGGATTTGTCATTTAGCTAATAGTGAACCAAAATCAACTTTAGAGTTTCTGTGTCTGTAAAGGCTAAATTTGCCATCAAACCTTCAAAACAAAGCCTTTATTTTTCTTTTCTCGCTGAAATGACAGGATAATTTTTGAGCCAAGTGATTTTTGTGCCATTGAAAGAATTGCAGAGAAGAAAACAAAAAAGGTCCTTCAGGGGGCTGATTGTTTACATTGGTTTTGTGTCATTTTCTTCTATTTTTTAAGGCAATCAGATGGAAACCAAATATAAATGCATTTTCTGTTGACCTCACTTTCTAAAAAATAAGGGAATTTATGCAAAACATTTTTTTTTTTTTTTTTTTTTTTTTTATGAGATGACTTCTGTTTCAAGGTTTGGATTGTTACCATAGCATGTGTGTCACATGAACCTGAATCTGACTTCATGTTGCTCTCAGGTTCCACCATGGCCCCGCAGAGCTCTGGAAATGGACCAGATGGAGCCCACCCGCCAATCACTCCCTCACCTGTGGCTCAGGAGAGGGGTATGTTAATGTTTATGTGAATGATGACCGAAAGCAAGTATTCTGTGTCCTTGCATGAAAAATACAGAAGGCTGAGAGTCTACAAGGAAAAGTTTGAAGTGCATGTGTGTTTTTATGAGTTTTTTTGTTGTTGTTGTTGTTGTTGTTGTTTTAGTAAAACTTGCACACATATTCTCAGAAGACCCAGTGCACACACTGCAGGCTTTGTATTGCACATAAATAGGTTCAGGGGGAAAAAAAATCAACATTGTTCATCACTAAGACTAAAAACTCAAATGTAAAAAGTTTGTTTCTTTACATGCCACAACAGCAAGGGGTGCATGAAGATTAGAGGGTGAAGCGAAGCGTTAACAGAGGTGGCATGTTAGCAAAGCACAAAGAATAAAAGTGGCTGTAATGAGAGATTATTTTTTAGTCAGTATGTGGACACATATACAGATGTAAACAGATTATTTGACTTCACCGAATCGGTGAAACAAGTTCAACAAGAACCACACTGCCTTTGTGACAGTACACCAGTAAACTTTACCTTTAAAAAAATCAACTGATAGTTGCAGTTTAGCAGCGCACAAACAAAAAGACGCAAAGTCTTAGCCATATATTTTCTGTTTTTTCATCTTCATTGTATTGGAAAAGTTTTGGTTTGGTAAAAATGTGACAATTAACATTCAGTAAATTTCTCTCGAACTCTGTTTAATTCAGCTTTGTCCACAACTCATTGTTACATGAAGGCTAACCCACTGGAAGTCATTTCCAGCAGTTATGACCACTTCTCCAATCTTGTAACAGCAGAAATACTCATATGAAAAATATGCATCAACATGCTGCAAAAAGCCTGAAAGACTGTGAAGTATCCCTGATGGAAGGAGTGTTATGGTTCTTCCCTGCATAGAGCAGCTAACATCAGAGAGATGGAGGGAAAGGATAGATGAAGATGGAGGGAGAGTGTGAGGCACTGTAAAAAGGTTATCTCCAACATGATGAAATCAAATCAGAGATTTAATGCTGCTTTCCCCAGCCCAGTCCAGAAGAGCTCAGTACTGCTAACAGGGTTGGCTGTAATATTGCTGTTTTCTTTGCTAGGATTAACCCCCCCCCCCCGAACCCACCCCTTTTCTCTTCCTCCTCTACACATATGCCCCACTTTGGTCAAGTGCTGGCCTCCCAAAGAGCCTCTCTATACTCTTTATTTCCATAAATCCACTGAATGCCCCCCCCCCTCACACACACCCCTCCCCATTTTCTCTCGCGTGCTTTGCCGCCTGCCTGTTGTTGTCCGGCTGAGAGCTTCATTCGCTTTTCCAGAAAGAGAAAAAGGTTTGTGTGTGTGTGTGTGTGTGTGCGTGTGTAGAGGGGGAACGAAGCAGAGAGAGAGAAAAATCCTTGAATGTGTTATTTGCTTTTAGCACTGTCTGCACAATGTTCCTCTCCCCATCCATTTTCCAGGCAATTTAAAGTGCGGTATTACACACTGCATTTTTTTCTCCTCTCCCAGAATCCCCTTACCCTAATGGAAGCAAAACATTACAATAATGTCCTCGCTCCTTAAACCCAGCACTCGCAGCCTAAGCACTTTCAGGCCCCAATCGCTCTTTCCCTCCGTTGCACTGTCTTTCCCTCCCACACACACTTTTCTCTCTCACTGCCTGCCTTTCTGTCTTGGCCCTCATCTCTTTGCTTCACACACAAACACACACACAGAGCATTTATTGCTCTTTCTTTATCTCCCCCACACACTCAGAAACACAAATATGTACAAGCATGTATGTGCACACAACCATATAGTAAACAGCATTTTAAAACTTCCACCTCCCTCCCTTTTCCTCACATCTTCTCCCGCTCTCACAGCAGAAACAAGGAATTACACAAGTGTCAGCTTGCACTTTGCATCTTTTTCCCAAACCCCAAACTCGCTAAAGAGTCTGCCTGTGCACGCTCATTCAACAAAGTGGATAGCTATCTAAGTTTACAGCGAAGCAGACTCAATCCATTTACACCTAATCACTCACATACACATTTCCACACCCACACATGCCTCTCTTTTTCCTCAATGGCCGTCCAGCGACCTTTCCCATTTGTGGTGGATTGGGAGACCTTTCTGTGGGTTTTAAAAACGAACGACGCAGCTTGAAAGTGTGAAGCCCAGGCGAGGATCGCTCCAAATGTCAATTTGAATGGTGCAGCTGAGTTTGGGCCTGAGAGGCTTTGACACATCTATTGACAGGACAGCTTAGAATAACACAGTAGCCATGGTCAAATCACCGGCTTTTCTGTGGAGAGTGGAGCGCATGTTTTAACTCAAGCATAACCCACTCTTTTGGATGCACACTCAGCTTTTGCAGCTATATACGTATTTGAGGCCAAGTGTGTGCTTAACCTTGGCTTTTGTCAGCAATACCTGTCACTAAATGCTCTCTGTGTTTGTTTATTTGTGCTGAGGGTTCCCTTTACATGCCATCTTGTACACTTCAGCTAATACCCAGTTCATGCTGTTCTACTCAGCAAAGCATACCTAGGAGTAACAAGAGCTCCTGTGGAAGTAAAGGATCAAGGCTTTGATCAAAATATGACCTTCTTACATAAAGAAGTTAAATAGATAGCACTGATTGTTGCTGGACAACATTCAGCCTTGTTCAGTCTCTCATTCAGACTCTGATTTCATAGCTCCAGCCATCAATGAAGATCTCTCTTGGCTTTTCTGTCTTTTTTTTTTTTTTTTTTTTTTTTTTTAGGATTTATGTCCAACATGCAAAGGAACCAGTCTGGCTCCCAGTTTGCCTCGCCACAGTCTGGCCCTCCTGTGTCCCCACACCCATCCACTGGAGGTTCATTGTATTCTGGTATTGGTCCGTACTCCCAGAGTGGCCCCACAGGTCCCTATGGACATCAGGGATCGCAGTATGGACACCAAGGTGAGAACTTATTTTCTCAAATGTACATTGTGGCAAAAACAAAGCAATTTAACTCAAGAGAACTTGCATACTTCTTAAAATGGTTAGAATAATGAAGTATTAAGTGATTTACAAGTTAACTTAAACACAATCATAGAATGTGAGTTATATGTATCAGACATTACTAAAGGCTTCCAGGAATAGTGTAGTCGCTGATTAAAAGCTAATGTGCTCATTCATTAGCACACTTACTGAAGAATTTAAATGAGTAGACCATCTTCTTAAAACCCATGAGACAAGATAAAAGTCTATAAACGTCTATATTTATGCCCCTGTGTTGATTTCTACCTGACATCGTGTTTGTGGAGCAGCTTCGACTTACTGACCAGTCATGTTGGGAAGATAAGTATGTACTCAGAGGGGTTGTAGAGGAACTTAGCTTGAGATGGGAAAAGACTCTTGCTCCCCCTCTCACAGAAACTCTGGGCCTTGACAGCAATGTCACTGGCGTCAAAGAAAGGTTGATAATTACGAATATAAAGAGACTCATTTTGAAAGATATTTCCAGGGTTTTTTCTACTTTTCTTCCAGCCAAAGTCTTTTAAATGTGCATACACACACACACACACACACACATACAGAGGCACATACAGTCTTCTTTCCTCTTGTGTGATGAGTCTCACAGTGGACATTAAAAACCAATGTGACTCTGAATATTCATGCGACACTTGAACCCTGGCTGGACCTCTTGGCCCTCCTCATGATATGATTATGAGGTAGCTCAAGAGTGACAAGGCCGACTGACATGTCAGGGGGTTTATCCGCTGACTGATGATCTCCATTGGCTGAGTAATGCTTTGACATTACCAACCATTGTTTGTTTTGAGTCCATGTTCTTCTGAAACACATTGTAGTGTATTCTGTGTGGTTGCTAACTGCAAAATTGAGAAATTCATCCCTACGTCATCTAAATGAGGATTTTCTTACATTCCCCTTGATGCTAAATCAAGTAGCAAAACTTAGGAAATTTCTAGTAGTCATGTTTGTTGTAGTCACTCAGTTTAAGTGTATTTTTGTTCTTGAAAAAGTCACGATTCCTCTCAAGCAAGTGAAGTTTAGGCCAATTGGACAGTCTAGACTTTTTCTGATACTTAAAAAACAAGAATACAAAACGGTTGCCTTCCAGGAAATTAAAAAAAAAATCTGGATCGTTCTCTATAATTAAGCTTTCTCCGCCCGCTTGTTTCTCCAACATGCAACTCCTGGCTATCCAACAAACGTTGACATCTGCTGTTGTACTTCCTTTCTTGCCTTTGGCGACAGACCAGATGAAACATTGTGGTATTTTTTTTTTTTTGGGGGGGGGGGGGTGAATGTGTATTTTAATGTGTCACCTTGATGAATGTGCCCGTCCGCGTGTGTGTTTTCTTAAATTTGCAGCCTCTCTTTTCGCATTTGTTAATGTTGATTAATAGCTCTAATGCATTTGGTATTTGGTCTCCCCTCTCCTCCCACTCTTATCTCCTAATGTGACTTTGGCTGGGCTGACAGCCCAGTAAGCAAAGAGAAATAGAAAAATTAAGCAAGCAGAGGCGGACTAGCCTGGAAGGATCTCTGAAGGCAGATGAGCGTGACATCTCAGTTGGATGACAGGAGTGATGTTCCCATCAGAAACAGAGCAGCTCAGGGTTGCTGTCTCTTCCTCACATCCATACAGTGTACATTCTACATCTTTTTGTATAATCTGAATCAAAAATAATAAACTTGCAACAGACTCCTTTCTATAATAAGCTAGGTTAGACAGCAAGGCATCAAATATCTTCAATCTGGTGCATGAGTAGCTGTACTGGTGAAGAAAAGTGCTTTTACTAGAGCTACACACATAAGTACACACATTTATACAAACTGATTGAAACCCAGTAGCAGACATTCAAGCCTAGTATGCCTACCTGAACTTAACCTTTAATTCCTTCACTTCTGTCTAAAATAGAGCTAGACGTGGTTACCCATGCTTTTATTTAATCTCATTTAGACTATTGTAACAGCCTTTTTTTTTTACCTTTTTTAATAAAAAAGGAGCTTGGCCAGTGGTGGGGAACCTTGGCCTTCGTCCTGCACGCTTGTGATGTTTCCCACTTACATTTATTATTTGCTTTCATCATAGTACTTAACTATTATAAGGCACTTTAAAGTGCTTGAAAACAAATGTAGTTCAAATTGTTGTAGTAATAAATGAATACAGTTCAGGAATTCCACCGAATCTTCATTTTTAGAGTATTCAAGTGTTTCTCCAGGTAAAAAGCAGAATTATACTGTTTCCATCATTTTCATATGTATAATATACAGCATATATTAAAGTCTCAACTGACTCGGGATTGTGTGCCTCCACATGACTGATGTGGATATAGTTTTTCTGGCAAGAGTTGACACAAGTTCAACCATCCATTTCAGTGCTGCCGATTTCTTTACCTTGTTATAAACTCCATTCTCGTTCTAATCTTCAGGATTCACAGGGACTCCAGGACATAGTCAGCGCCAGGTCAATGGCCTGTGTGGGGTGAACAGGGCAGACAGCTGCTGGTCATTGTTCTTAATGACAGCTCCATCTGCTTCCCTTCCCTCTCCCCAGTGCACGAACAAATTAGCCGGCACAGAAACTCACTCCAAGTCCCTGAACTCTGTTCTGCTGTTTTTCTTGGCTTGTCTTGCGTGGGGAGAGTTTTAGGTTGTGTTTCTGTGTATAGCTTGTGATATAACAATTTTCACAATGCCACACATGGCAAGACTGCTTTTAGCTCAACAAAGGACATAAAAAGAGTCTGGTGTTCTGTAACTTTAAATGCTATGATGCTGCCCTTTTATTAATGGTAAACAACTGTACTGCAGCTTGTGCAACTACACACGCTTTGCCAGACTACAGGAGTCTTTTTACAAACAATACTTTATATTTTTCGTTGTTTTCTGCAGTCCATGAAAATGTTAGTCTGTAATTAAAGCTCTCAACGTTTTAATAAGAACTTTTGCATTTACAGAACGGTTCAGTGATCCCAAAAATGATTTAAGCTGCTAAATATTTATGACTGTCCCTTGAAAGCCCCCTCATGTGAAGTTAAACTGATCTCCTTCAGTTTGTGTTGATATGGGGCTCTTCTTTGGATTCCAACAGCTGTTTTTAAGACATGCACTTGGACATGGTTCAGAGCCGGCTTGTTGAGAACAGTGGACACACAGACGGGGGAGGAGGATGTTATACCATTACAGGAAAGAGATTTGGAGCCTGTCTCAGCACTGCTTTCTCTCCCACCCATTTCATAGCTCCACCACATACCCACCTCGAGGGGGTTCAGCCCTCTGCTGGTAATGACCATGCTACAGACAGGACTTTTAAGCCATGGTGCCTAGCCGGAGCCACAGTGTAATCCCCCCCCCCCCCCAAAAAAAAGAAAAGAAAACCCATGACTCAAGCCATTGCCTAGGGGAGGGAGTGGAGTCTTTGGAGGAAATTGACAGTGTGGAGCTCAGCAGCCCCAAGGTGCATCCCAGCTCTGCTCAGGCTCAGAAGCCCTGCCAGGGAGGATGATGAGGTAGCTGGGAGAGGATGTGGGGCCTCAGGCAAGAAGAGAAACTGCAAAAAAAAAAAAAAAAAAAAAAAAATCTATTCCAGAAACTTGCAATAAATCGCAAATCTTAAAGTAAGTTTTTTTTGTTTTTGTTTTGTTTTTTTAAGAACTTAGTTTTGTCTGTGGAAATTATGTGTATTTGCCTTAATAAATATAAATGATTTGAGCTGCTAAAATCTTATTAAACTGATCATATAGGTTAACAGGATAAAATGAATGTCATTACATTTATATTCATTTGCACTTTTTTTGCCCACTTCTACAAATCCAATAAAATGTGAACAAAGAAAAATATTATTAATTTCTTCCCACATGTGGACACAGACAGCCTGCACGCATTCCTGTCCTTGCCAGCTCAAGCATGTAGCCATGTAATCTGCGTTCCACTCCTTATTGATGAACTTCACAAGTCCAGAGGGCACATTGCTGCACCATCATACCTTACTCTACCGTAGATGGGAGAGTGACTGCTCCGGCTGTTAGTGCTGGATGGTCCAGCCTGCTGAGGAAGCAGTAGACGGTAATCTGCTCGGTCACACTCCAGCTCTCCTGCGGGACTGCAGGGATTAAACTCAGTGCAGGATATAGCCGCCGCCAAATGCATGACCGTGCCAAGAATTTCCATGTAATTGAGAACGAAGCACCGTGAGCTCTCCCTTTCCATCTCCTCCTCTCCATCACGCTATAAATATCACCAAAACTCCCCAAAGGCACAGATTGCCAAGAAGCAGGCAAGAAACCAAGACTGAGCTACAAGGACACAAGAAGGTGCGAATAAAAATGACAACCTCCTTGTCATGTTTTTCCTCATGTCCCTCCCTGATTTGTTTCCAGAGTAGGAAACATACACACTTTTGCATGTACACTGCTCATACTTTACACTGTGAGTGCTTGTTGGAACATCAGTAGAATTCAAAAGTCCTCATCCAAGGTCACTGCTGCATCTTTGAAAAGATGCATAACTTCATATTTATTTCCAGATGGAGCTTATCTTAAAGTCATTCGGGTCTGGATGTATTCTTAAGATGATACATATTCTCATTTAATCTTTTTATGTATAAATTTTTAGAATACATTTTTTGCATTAGACTGGAATTTAGATTTTACATCAGAAAATATCCAGTTTCTTCATCTGATGTGATGTGAATCTCCAAAGTCATAGAAAGCTCTTATGAAAACACCTGAGCTCTCAGTCATTTTACAAAGTGGGTTAGGACCCTAGCTGTCCTTGAGAAGCACTCTGGCGTAGCACCAGTCCTACAGGAAGTGAATCATTCTTGTCAGGACAAAGTTAGACTCTCATTGGAAAGCTTTGCATTAACCCTATCCCACAACTACTCTGTCTTTCCTTCTGCCAGGGTAATCCCAGCCAAGAACCAGAGCATTTTGCATGGTAGTTCTTTCAGTCCTGAATGTTTACTTCCTGACACATTTTTTAGTCTCTTTTGTGAGGCTTGGCCCAGCATCTTACTACCCCAAGAAAGTATGACAAACATGCACTCATGGAAAGTTCCAGACACCCAGTCCCACTTTTGGAACTTTTGGGGCTTTGGCCGATTCACTAAAATGCGGAAAAGACATGCAGATTGTCCAAATGGGACTGTATGACATAAACAGCACCCTGGGAGGTGTGCTGGAGACTCAGTCAGTGGCCAAAAGCCACAAAGTGTCCACCCAGGCAATTGAGAATGCATGGCAGGCTGCCAGGGGCCTCAACAGCTGTCCAAAGGCGGCTGAGAGAGGTCTGGGGCCTTGTTCATCTGCAGCAGGCCATCCAGCTGAGCTGAGAGTACAGAGGCTATAAGCAATGTTCCCAGGATTTTCCACAGTGTTGCAAGCAGTTGCTTATGAATAGAAAAAGTATGGAAATGTGTCATTCAGTGGTTACAAGGACTCCAAAGTATTATATATCCATTCACACAGTGGAGCAGACACACACTTATACACACATGTACAGTGAACCCTACATATCCTCCTGTGTTCGTTAGCAGACATCCTTTCTTCCTGAATGCTTCCCTATTATAGCCCAAAACCCTTGACAGGTGTCAGCTGTACTCAGCTCACCAACTCTCCAAAGCCTCCCCAGAAATAATCCGCTTCTTTTTTTCCCTTCCCCATCTCTCCACAGTAGATTTCATCACAATGTCTGGACAAATTCAAGCCGAGTTGCTGACTTTTATGGGAAAGACGTTTATTTTGATTCAATTTAAATCCTATCTTGGGGGGGGGGGTTGATGGGGGTGGGATCCCCCCTCAATTTCTGTCTTGTCCTCCTCTGTTTCCGTCCTCATCCCTGCTGCTTCTCTCTGTTGGGCTTGGAGGCTTGTGTTATGTGGAAAGTGTCTTCGCTGAAGCAGCTCGAGGACACTGGGAAGCCATTTCCATTTTCAGAGTCACAGCCCATACCCCCCCACACACCCCACCCGCCCCTTCGTGCGGAATACTGTCATTTAACTTTCCCTCGTTTGAGTGTGCAGAAAAGCCTTCAGGTTTTAAAGGGACTTGATCCCCTTTTCCAGACATATTCTCAGGGGATTAAGCAGTGAGGCCCTACTAAAGCACCCTTAATCAAATCAAAATAAATAGCCCCCTTTACAATGGAGGATGCCACATTTTCCATTTCTATTTTTCAGGGGATTTGTCCCAGGGAGGGGGATATCGCCTGCAGAGGGAATAATGTTATATGCTCTCTGAGCGGGGGTGTGTACACTCACATATACAGTAGGTGTCTTCTAAAGTGCCTGAATGTATGTACATGTTGTCTTTGACAGCATGGTGATTCTCTTTCAGCTTGCATTAAGGTTGGAGTGGAGCTGGGCTTTTAAAGCCAAAATTGAGGGGTTTAAGTGTGCCTTAGGAAAGCTTCTGGCATCATGGTCATGTGGCACTCCAGGGCAGCAAGAAAGCATTTACTGCAGATTAGAGCTCCTCTCAAGTGTTTCACAAAGTCAGCCTTAATCTTGGCAATTGTTCCCAGGGCTATCCAGGAACCTGCAGCAGTAAAATATGTCACCAGAAACACACCCTAAATAGTTTTTTCCCTGCATTCACTGTATTTTGTAGAGGTCATGAATGAGAATTTAGTTCCGCTCTTTACATTTTCCTCACTTCTCATCTGACACAGTGTTATTTTCGAGATGGATGAAATTGTTGTATGTGTCATTGTTGTAGCTCTAACTGTAGAAGCTGACAAGCACACTCCATTTCTCTTCAATGAGCTGATTTATCAAACCCACATGCATCTACTATATTACTCAGAAGTCATTTTAGAAGTCACAGATGCAGTCTCTGTAAGATTAATTTATTCTAGCTGATTCATGTGTCATTTCTTTCCAGGTAACTACCCTCGGCCCTCTAACTTCACTGGGACAGCCAGTACCAGCTACAGTGGTCCGGGGTCTGGCATGACTAACAGTCTGGGGATAAACGCTACCAGTCCAATGCACGGTCAGGGGGCCGGACAGCCCATACCTGGAGGACGCAGCCAGGGCCCAGGCAGCCAGAACAGACTCTACCCGTCCATGGGTCCCATTTCACCAAGCATGTCGCAGCCAGCCGGGCCAGGAATGGGTCCTCCATCTTTGGGTAGCTCAAACCGCAAGGCCCATGAAACAGCAGCAGCTAGCATGCCGCCATCTGTCAACTCAGTTCACAACAGGTAGGAGTGCACCAAGGACTGAGGTCTAAATTCTTTTGGAAATTTTGTGTTTTTTAAAAGATCAACATATTTCTCTGCTTCATTCTGGCTCATTAAATCTAATGGGGAAGTATGTCCAATATCTCTGACTGGTAGTGCAAATGTGCATGCAATAAAGTGTGCACATATGAACTTGCTACTCATAATTATGCTAGCAAAAATAACAAAAAAGTATAACTTTATAACAGAAATGCATCATTCATGATATCTGCTGAGATTGGGGCCCAGTAACCATCTCTGTCTACATCACTGTCTGCTAAGTGACTTTTTTGTGAATTTTGTTGATTTTTTTGCTCTCAGGGCTTCCATTCTCCCGTGAGCTGTCTATAGATCTGCCTTATGTAATTTTTTTCCACATATCTCATAAAGTGCTTGACATTTTTATATCTGGCTCAGCCAGACATATTGGCTTGTGAGAAGGCAGTGTGGTATGAATACAGTATTGTCAAAACCTAAAAGAAGAAAAAGCAAACCTCAGTTTTAACTGTGAAAACACCAGAGGCGGAGGTGATGCTGAGCACCTTCACACAATTGCAAAGCACTTTGATGCAATAGCTGTGTATGAGTTAAGGGTTATTATGTTTCCATCAGGGTTGCAGCTCTGACTGTATGAGGACTCATGGTGCTGGAGACAGGGGTTTTGTTATGGGATTGTGTGGGCAGTAAACTTTTGCTGAACCCTGCCAGGGGAACTTGTGAAAACATGGCTGTCGCCTAAGAGGAAGGATGAATTTCCCCACTTCCTCATAACCGTGCATGTTTTTTCTAACAATGCATCATGGGAGCAGTTTCACAAGTGTTCTGCAGGCTGACATGGCAGATTAAAATCCAGTATGTTAGCGCTTTCCTAGATTTGTCCAACTTAAGATACTGAGCCAGTTACAATGTTTAAGATAAAAATATGTCTTTTTCTTGGCGGTCTGCAGGCTGCCTCCATATGCTAGGTCACAAGCCTACATGCAGCCCACTTCCACCCACTGGCCCCATTCTTCCTTCACCTGTCCACCACCTTCATCTCCACCCAGAACTTACCATACTCCCATTTTGCCACCTTCACATTCACAGCAACATAGGTAGGTGTGCAACATGTGTTGTGTTTGTATGTGAGTGTTGTTGTGTCACATGACTAAATTTAACTGCAATTCTTTAAGCAAAACAAAAATATTGTAATCACGAAAAGCTCCCGTGATGGAAAACAGGGGAGTCATCACTGTTAACACTATGCCATCATCAATGTAGTCATCAGTGTCATAACAGGCTTCTCTTAGTCACTCTAATGGCACCATGAGTATCATGCATGCACGCACACACTAATATAATTTGAGATGATGCACACTTTGTGACACAACAAGTGTGTGTCTAAGGGTTGAGAAGTGCCTCACAGTATTTGTGATTAATTAAGTGCATCACGGGGTCCGATGCTACATACACACACTTATGTGCACATGCAGTGATGCAAATGCTAGACAAGCCATTAAGAGAAGGCTTGGCTGTCAATAAGAAGTGGCATGACATGATCCTCACTGCTGGGACCAATCAGGCCGCCTGTCAGTCTTTTCTTATTTCCTCACGTTTGCCAAGACGCCAGAGAGGTGGCGGTCATCACGGTGCTGCTGGAGGAGAGAGCTTCCTCGCTCCAGTTCTTACTCTGTTTACAATCTAGATTAAAAGTGATTAATTTTGATTCATGTCATCTGTTGCTTTGTTTGTTGTTTTATCTCATTCTTTGGTGTTCAGCCGTAACATGTTGTTCTTACCTCACACTGGAAGCAAAAACTCTGGTTTGCTGATGTTTTTTTCTTTTGAACTTCTGTTCAAAATCTTTTTTTTTCATTCTCTAATGGCTGCATTCAAACTTTGTTACTCTGTTTATTCAGACCACAGTATCGCCTCAGTACAATCAAGAAAAAACAAGCAAATACTGTGATCTTTAGAATAACAGAAGACTTCTATAAGCTAGCTAGTGTAAAAAAAAATATGTGTTCACTAGATGAAACAAATGCATGCCAAAGCAAATCAGTGTTTGACTAAGTTGTCCTACTTCAGCCACCTACTTTATTTATTTAGTATTCTTGCAGACTAATTTCATGGACTTTTGTTTTGTTTTGTTTTTTTGCACCCTCACTGTTGTCCGCTGTCGCTCATTCTCCTCCTTTCATCCTTTCCCGTATGCTTTTCCTCTCTCTCTCCTCCCACCTGTTTCACTCTTTTTACCAACTCTCCCAACTGTTTTGCCCTCTTCGTCTCCGTGCTGCTCTGTTATCCTACCCAGACTGTTTTATCTCGCTCAGCCTTTCTTCCTTCCAATTTGCTTTTTGTTCTTTGCTGTCTCCAACACAGCCTTGTTATGTTTTTCTTCCTTAGATCCCACTTTAGAACATCTGAGGGAGATCAGGAGAAAATTGGCCTCCGAAAAACCTGCAGTTAAAGGCTCCAGCGCCCCGTTTGTGCTCCAGTGCAACATTGTGAAACATTCAGACTTACTTCTTCTCTGTCAGAGAAACAACTTGTTAGTCACAGTGCATGTGTCTGTTTTTGCCCTTTGATGAGTCAACGCAGGCTGCTGCAGCCGCCCGCTACCAACCTTCCATATCAGAGCTAGTTAGTTAGCAGCGGTATCACGTGCTAAGCTGTTTCTTTTCCTTCTTTTTCTTCTGCACATTCCTTCTCTTCATCCCTACCAATCACCCTCTGCTTTTCTGCCTCTCATCTCCATCCTTTCCTAACTCACACACACACACCTGATTTACTTGTAGACTCACTCTGACTTCATTATAATGAGTGAAAAGTATTCTAAATGAACAGAGGAGGACCACTTCTGGAATCCCATGGCTGCAGGCGTGGGCTGAGATTAAATCTTCATTAGGTGTGGGGTATGGAGTGTTTTTTTTGTTTTTTTTTTAGTTTTGTCTTTTGTTTTTTTCCTCTGAGCCATCTCAGAGTTTCTCCCCCACTGGAGGACTGGAATCCGAAACAAATGTCCCACTTTTATTGGTTAGTCAGTTTGATGTGGTTGGTGGAGCGTGTTAAAAAAAAAAGGTCCTGGTGTTTATTTTCTTATAAAGTCTCAGAACATCTTTTTCATCATTGCATTGGTATTCCAGCAATATACTCTGTGAAATTGGAAATTCCTTTTAAATACATCTAATGTCTAAACCGGTCGAACTGGTAATTGGGCTGATTTTCAGGATAAAATGTCATAAAAAGCAGATTTTTGTGCGTTTAGGCAGCTGCTTGGAATCAGTCTGATGTGTTTAAATTACATGGACAATGTAAAGGCAGAGGAAATTGTATGTTTGTCTGGGAGAAAGGTGAATCACAAGATTTTTTAGGGGCTGGAGACAGATGTTGAAGGATTTTTTTTTATCTTTTCTGGAAAAGAGAGGAGAACACAAAGTATTAAAAGGTATAAGCTTTTCTTGGCAGCAGCTTCTGAGGATGGAATTGGCTTTTCAAATGACTTTCCAACGCTGCCGGCGACACTCTACAAAAAGTTCCTGGAGCTATAGGAACAGGCGAGCTGTCGTAAAAATAAGCACTTAGTTGAAGAAGAGCAAAGCTCGGGAAAAAAAATGAGCCATAAATAAAAAGGAAATTGAAGGGAGAAAAATGTTGGATGAGGGAAGAAGAGAGGAGAGGAGAGTGCTCCCAGGCAAATCCTCGCCAAATAATTCATTTCTGACCTCCTTAGTAAGTAAATTTGCTAAATAAATAAGAGCAGCGCTTGAATGTCAAGAACGGGAGATGCTGCCTGTGGCGCTTTGTCGCTCGCAGTCTTGGCAGCGCTGCGAAGCGCTCTGCTTTCATTAGATGGGCAAAATAAATGGCTTCTGCTCCATCCATCCATCCTGAGCTGTTTGATGTTTGGAGTGAGGGGAGGGAGAAGTAGCTTTTCTCTGGATTTAATATGTTAAAAGCTGTCCTTTTATTTTTTTGTATTGGGTTTATTCTGGTCTACCCTCAGTACCGTGTGCTTGTGTGTGAGTGTGCATGGCAAGTTGAGTCAGGAGTTTGGAGGAGCAATGAGCGCAAGCTGCCCTGAGAACAGATTGGGTCCATATATAATTCATAGCCTCCAGCCGATCCACTCCATCCATTTTTCTCTTACTATTCCTTCACACACACACACACACACACCTAAACACGCAGCAGGCAGAGGGATCGATACGGAGGGCCTCTCAGCCGTCACATGGTCCTGCAGTCCCAGCGCTTCGGCTGTCTCGTCCAGTTAGCAGCACTGGGAGGCATCGGCATGGCCTGTCACCACGAATGAAGGACAAAGCCGCTGCCACTTCTAGAGAGAAACCGTCAGCTGGTTGGCTGGCACCTCGTAACCATGGCATCCCCTTGGCAACGGCACCCACCCAGCGTGCAAACACAAGGACACGCTCAAACACTCTTCGACACACACATGCACTCTGCCTGTGGTTTAACAGTGGCCTTCTCTGATGCCCTTCACACATGTGGACAGAATATCAAAAGAAACAACACGGCTGTGTGTGGGTGTGTGTGTGTGTGTGTGTTTGTGGGGAATTAAGGAAAAAGAAAGCAGGTTTTGTGTTTGGATGCATTTTAAAGATCTTTATTGAAGCTGGACAGACCCAACAAAAGAATCTAAATCAGTCTACATCTTCATAAAATTACAGTAATTTCCCTTCTCAGAAAAAAAATTTAAATCTTTCTTTTCCAGTGAACTTTTTTCTCTCCTCTTCCTCCTTCTGGCCACGCCTGGACAACAAGTTGACTGTGAACTGGCCGGTCAAGGGTTCACGTGGATGTTTCCATATTTCTTACTGTGTGTTGGAGTGAGAGTTCTTTCAGCTCATTGTCATGGAACAGCGATTACCTCCTGCTAAGGGGCCGCAAGCTGAGTGCCCCCCCCACTTTTTAGTTGGTCCAACAGGGACTCATTCACCCACCACTCAGGCTTCTTCTTGCCTTATTTCCCTCCCTCTATCCTCTTTCCCCTCTTCTTCCTCACTCACTGTTTCGCTCTCTGCGGCAACAGGATACTCTTCTTTTTTTTTTTTTGCTAGCGCAAAGGTGCCCAAGAGCAAGATGAATGTGCTGTGCCATCCCCCTCCTCACCCCCTCTGCCTCCCCCCGCAGCCCTGATAGCAGCACATGCATATATTAAGTGTGATTAAACGCTGTGCGGTGCCTCCATCAAGTGCTTTCTAATGGGCTTTTTTATGACATGAATTAGTCATAATGGGAGAGCGCCACAGTCAAACACCACCAACTACTGTTGTTGATATTGATTTGGTTTTTTTAGGCATTCACACTCGAACTTCTGCTTATATTGCTTAAGACTGTAAAGGGCCCTTTTTTACAGTGTGATTGAGCAAAGGTATTCAGCATCTATAAACTTATTCTCCAGGCTGGGAGTTTGCACACAGAATTTTCTTTTTTTTTATTATTTTTTATTTTTACTTACTTGAAAAGATAAAAAATCAAAAGGTAAATTTATTTCTGTGTCTTGACTCACACAGAGCTTTTTAGGGAACGTGTAGGCAGCAAACGAAGGAGACTATATTCCCCCCCATTATAGGAAAATGGGGCCAGATAAGCATGGATTTGGTGTGCTTGTTTCTTTGCCATGGAGCTCCCCTGTGCACCTCAGCCCCCATAGAGGGATTACATATGTATCATCAGCCGTGCTCTATGACTAATTACATCTGTGAGATGAGATTATGGGGAGGTTTACCAAGCCAATCCCTTCTCTCAGGCAATGTGTATCGGTTCCAACAGGAGGTATTACATTATGTGTCTGTGTGAGTGTCTGAAAGAGAGAAAGATGCCAGTTAAGAGAGAATTGACTGACATGTAAATCCAGATAGCCTTTTTCTTTTCGTCCACAGAAAGAGCTCTGCATCTTGCGCCAGATACTCCCCCTTGTGTCCTGTCCTGTTCACATCCTTTACATTCGCCATTGCTTCCGTGTGACTTTCTGAGCTCTCTTTTTTTTATCTCCCAGTCTTTTTCGACATGGTTGTCCAGGAGATAATCTTGAGTCAGCAGGATATGGACCAAATTGTTACAAACACAGTGTTCCCATTCAGCCCTTGTGTCACTGGCTTGGCCTGCCTGTCATACACTGCCATATTCTGCCTTCAGTCACACACACATGCACACATGACGACTAGTATTCAGCAGGTTGCAGATAAGCCCCTCGGATGTCACCTGCAACACCATTTGATGAACCACCTCAGATAGAGAGGGGAGGCTAAGTGAGGAGACTGAGTTGAGCGGCATTGATTTCTGCTGTCACCATGGCAACAAATAACATGATCCTCTCCAAAAGCACACCTTAATTAGTTAAATTATGACTTGTGGGATAAGTAGAGAGAGGAAGTGAAGGAGAAAAGGGAATTGGGGATGAGGGGGGGAGTTGTTTGCAGCGAAGATGAGATTCTTTCTTTTTTGATGCTTCATGCTCATCTTTAGGCTTTCAGAAGAGCTGTTTGTTTGATTAGGGATATGTTGTGTTTTTTTAGACTGACTTTCAGATACACATACAGTTCAGTTTTTACTACAGCAGTAAAGGAAACAGACTGCTAAGTATCATCTATGTGATTATGTGACTTTTCTTCCACTGCAGCTTCTGTTGTTACCAGCTTCTCACCACAGCCTGTTATTATATTTTGGGTCTAACAGCATCTATGTCTACTAGATCTGCTAATGTTTTTCTCCTCTGTCTGTGGTAGGCAAGGCAACTACCAAGGCCCTGGTGTCAGCCAAGCAAGCACTGTCCCCTATAATGCTTCAACGGGCAGCAATAGTTCAGTCACAAGCAACACACAAGGTCCAGGCTACAATATTCCATCTTCAGGTATCTTAACTAAAGCCTATGTTGTGAAATGATGTGTGTTGTCTATATAGTGGTTGGTTTTAACAGACAAAATACAAGAAGCAAGAAGAGATGTTCATTGATAGTATAAATGCAGATACCTATCAAGTTCAATGATATTTCTTTTTATTCTAAAGCATTTTCAACAGATATTTAAAGAAACGAGGTTTTGATCTCCTTTGTTGGACATGTCCCATGTTAAAATCTGCAGAATAAATATCAATAAAATGAAGGAGAACCTGAATCACAGCTGTCTGTGTTAAATATAGTGTGCCACCCAAAGTAAAGAAGAAATCAGGCATTTTCTTTTTACATTCTCTGATTTATCAGTAGGGCTGGACCTTTATTAACCAAAGATCATTGTGGTGCACATGTTTTCCTTTCAGCTATTCACCCTGCTATACTGATGCAAAATAAAAAAAAATTAAAAAAAAGGATTCTCAACACTGAAAAATACAATTAATTTACTAAATGTTCTTTAGCACACTTACAGAGAGATAAAGAAGTGAACCTTGTATCTAAAAACCTCTTCTTTGTGTTTCTAAGAAATATGCAGCTGATAGTATGAAAAGAAGTCTTAAGGATCTAATTTCATCTTCTTCTAATAAAACCACACCAGCATTTCTTGAATGCTAACCTTCCATCCAATGGCCTTTTTGAATTTGTAAAAACATGGATGTGCATCCAGCTGGGTTCAGGGTGCGCTGGCTTGCTTTTATTGGAATCTATATCTAGTTCCCTTTCTGTTTTTTGCTAAAGAAGCAACCTTTTCAAACTTTTCTTTTTCAATGTTCTTTTTGACATGAACGGACAGGATTAGAGAATTCTTGCAAGTACAAAAAGAATGAACATAACATTTCTGCTATGTTGTCTGACTTTGTCTATGACATTATGCATGCATTGTCAAGCAGCTTGCAGCTCAAACAAAGAGAGCCTCATTAAAACAAATTGAACAGAACATAATAGAAAAATGACAAGTATGTTCAGCAGCGGTGTTAGCATACCTATTGTGAAGGTATTTTTTTTAATACAGACTCTATAAACCTGTGTTTGCTTCAACAACGGTTCACTCAAAACAATGTCAGCTATTATAACAAGAACACAAGTTTCCCTTCTACTTCATTTAATGTTCTTTATTCAGTATTGTTTTTGTGAAAAATTCTGCACACCTATTTTTTATTTTTTTTATTTTTTTAGTAAATGGTTTTTTTATTGCTGTTGAAGGAGCCACGGGACTCTTAGGGGATGGCATAATGAGCCCAGATGGCAAACAGAAGATGGACGTCAAAGACGATAGTGGCACGAACAATGAGCCGCACAAGCCAAAGGTACTTCTTTAACCATCTTCACCTCATGTTTTCGTTTGCAGGTCCCTTTTTTTCTTTGAGTTTTTTTTTTTTTTTTTTTCTGTTTGTTCTGTTTCATCGTCTAAATGAAACAAACCAAATCTGATCAGCATATGCTGCCTCAGCACAATGGGCTCTTTCTCTGTTGTTTTCTCACCATATTTAATGATTTGTTTAACATTTACCATTCATAATGTTTTCCTCGCTTCGTTTTTGCCCGCAGCACTCTCTTCTTGCTGATGTTTTGGCAGCTCGAGCTGCAATAAAGAGAGAAACACAGGGAGAAAGAGAGGGCTTGGCATCTGCAGTACACACATGTACCAACACGCATTCAAACACGGCACAGAGATACGGAGCATAAACACAGGCACACACACACACACACACCCATGTCTCAATACACAATGCTGACTTCTCGTTTTGACCTACAACAGCAGCTCGGCTTGGCTCAGCAACAACAAAACTCTGCTCTTTGCTCTTTTTCTACCCCCTCTCCCTTGTTTTTGCTTAATAACCCCTCTTCAACACACATGCACATGCCTCCATCACAACCACTACACATCTTTTCCCTCCAAATCCCTGCCTTTTCTTTTGCTGATTACGGTAGTAGGGCCTTTTGAATTATTTAAGGCAGCCTGAGCAGCCAGATAGACCCCCAGTGCTCCCAAAAGAGATGATCTGTCTGCCAAGAGAGAGAAAACGAGTTAGAGATTCAGAAAGAGAGACAGGGAAAGAGAGGGGCAAAAAGATAAGGTTTTTGCTGACATGAGCATTCTGTACGCAGACCAGAAGCACTTGTCAAGCTGTTGTTCCCTCTTTCCCAGTCTCTTTAACACACACACATGTTAAGAAGCAGTGAAGAATCCTGCAACACACTTAAACACACATGCATGTAAGCTAACGTGGAGTAATTTACACAAAGAAGAGTCTGCATCAGTCTGATCTTCATGCATGTTAAATATCTTACCAAGACAAATACATACATACCATGCAGCACGTAAACTAGCACAGATATGCACAAAACATGCCACACACTGACTCACATTTCATTTACTTTTGCATCATGTGAAAGAAAATCTTGACCCAGTTATATGTGTAGTGGTAGGAAGCTTTGTTTTTTGCCATATTATATAAAAATCAGCTTTGTATTTTACAATTGTGTAACCTTTATTTAACCAGGAAATCATTCACATTCAGATAACCTTATCAATCCTAATGGTCAATTCATTTGTTGCTTCCCCGTTCGTCCATGCAGTTCCAGCAAACACCAACAAAACAGGTCAAATGTAGAGGAAAGAACTTAAGGAATAGAAGTAAAAGCATTACCATGAGATATTATTATTGAGTACGTAATCACTTTAGAAAGGTCTTTAATGTCAATAACATGCCATTTGGAAAGTGTCGTACTGTGTAGGTCACATTATTTAATCAGTCTTGCAGATGAGTTGTTGAAAAACCCTGTTGTCTGAAGAGTTGGTTTTCTGCATTTAATACAAATAAAATAACAATGCAAATTTTATGCAAATCAGTTCAATCGTATATTTATAAATAACACAAAGATAAAATATAACATAAAAAAGTGCTATTTTATTTATTTATTAAGAAGCAGAAAAACTGAGACATCTTTCCTGCATGGTTGGCACGTTTTTACTTTAATATAAAAAAAAGGTCATCTTTTGTAGAAAAACGAAGAAAACAAGAACATTCTTTGTAAAAAAAATATATTGCTAATAATAATATATATATATATTTGTTCAGCATAAATAGTGCCTTCAGAGATGTGCAACTCACCCACGTGCACTGACGCACCACCTAAAACACTTTAGGCTGTTTTTTTTTTCTTCTTCTTCTTTTTTTTATGTTGCACCAATAACAAATTGGATATATGTTGTCTTCTTTAGCCAGGACGTTGCTATGTGTTATGATTTCCAAGCACTATAAAATCTAAAATTTTGTTTTAGATCACCAACTTTACCTAAGTGGGGGGTCTCCATCCTACATGAGCTTGGGACATTAGAAGACCTCAACATTTATGGATCTTTGTTTATCAAAGTTTTTTTTCTTTCCTTGGTAGGATGTTAAACTGCAATTCTTTGCAAATTTCAGTTGATAAAGGTATAAATATAATTCTTAAATCACCCTAACATTTTTAAATGTGTCGCACCATCAAATATATCATGAGAATGTACATGCAATTGGTATTTTCAGTTTTAATATTTGGTTTAAATGATTTTAAATGAAGGCACCGTCTTTTATGAGCTGGTCTTCTAATGACATCTAAAAGCAATCCATAGTCAAAAGTACAAACCCCTGAAATCATTTATCTCCATTCTGCAGCTACAGGACGGTTACATGAACAATAACAGCAGCAGTGTGTCTCAGCCAGCCACTCCAGGGGGAGCCCTGCCCGTGCCGTCCCCCCTATCACCCAGCCCCGCCAGCCTGTCCTCCTACCACGGAGATGACAGCGACAGCATCAGCAGCCCGCCATGGCCTCTCAAGACTCCCTCCAGCCCTGTAAGAACTGGAAAACATGTTTATTTGACATGAATATATTAATTACTCCTTAATATTCTTACTTACAATAACACAAACACCAAAACAAAACACTGAAATAAATTTCTGTTTGTGAATAAGCAGAGGGATTATTTTGTAATTACTTGAGCCAAAGGATTTTTAACTAAAGTTGTCTCTCTAAAACTGGAGTGAAGCCAAACATTGTTGTGTGGGATTGAACTTTGTCCATTAACTTGAACTTGAGGGAGATGAATGTGCTGTGAATGGTCTTTGAAAACATAAAAACAGGCTTCACACTGAACCAAAACGCTGCAAAGAAGTGTTTGTTTGTGTTTGGTCATTCAACTGAGGAGCCCACTTCAGAACGTGTAAATAAGAAATGAATCTTTAATGATCACAACTGGATCAGTGTGTTTTATAGCAAATCAGCTTGTAAACATATTTAAATTATAGATCCAAATAATTTTATTGTGTTTATGCATAATCTATAGTTTTTCATAGGATTGAAAAAAAATTTAGATGAGTTAAATTTTAATAATACTGTCACAGAGACTTAAACATCCATTTATTGAATAAAGCGTTTCTATTATCTTGTTCACCAGAAGGCCAACCCCAACTCCTCCCTCAGTGGTGAGCGAATCACACGGCTATATGAGCTGGGGGCGGAGCCAGAGAGGCGGTCTTGGGTGGAGCGATACCTGACCTTTATGGAGGACCGAGGCACACCTGTTGCTCAGCTTCCAGCTGTGGGCAAGAAGCCACTGGACCTCTGGAAGCTCTACATGGCTGTTCGGGATATAGGAGGACTCGCCATGGTAATGCACAGGAGACAGGCCTAAAGTAGTGATAATGGGATGATGTCAGGGACAACAGACACCTAACAGACTTTAAAGGAGTATTTTATGGAGAACTTAACCACACATAAAGTAAAGTCATCTCACTCTGGTGATTTGCATGTACTGTTTTGTATTCTTCAGCAGTGTGCACACTAACTAAAGGGCATATGGTGCGCTTGTTAATGTTAAGAGATGTCCTCAAGAGAGAGAGATACATAAAATAAATTTTTGGGAGACAACCTACAATGTCACAAGGCACAGCTTTGTCCATCTGAGACCCCCATTTTACAAAAAGCTTTACATAGCAAATGCTTTAGGCACGTTTTGCACGGAACATCTAACTCTTACTCATTCTATAGTGACAATCACTCCTCTTCCACTGCAAGATCTATAAAGATATTTCTGAATGAATCACCTTGCATCACCTTGCAAGTGTGGAAGTATTTTCCTATAAGTAGCTGCATTTGCACTGATGCATTTACACAGCAAAACAGGAAAAATTAGGGAAACTCTTATACAATAAATAAGAGTATTTACTCACTTTAGGTGGTTTTTGTCTGTTTTGACAACTGGAGGAATGAAAACATCTTCATGAATCTCTTCTGTCTCAACAAATATTAAAATAACAAGATTCCCTGCTGTTTCTGGTCTGAACAGCAATCTTCCCAGATATGATTTTATATTCCAGATATTCCTAGAGATTAAAAATATTATTTTACATTTTCTTCTTTCGGATGTTGCAGTATTTGTGCTCATTCTGGTATCTTTCACCTTAAGGTTCAAGTTTCCAGTTCATCCAGTTCATTTTAGACATCTCTGTCTTAACTCAAATTACAGCCCCTTTTTTTCCATCTTTGCGTGATATTATTTCACTATAGTATGCAAATCATTAAAAGTTCTGGCTGGGCCAGTGGTGGAAAGAATGATGCTGGTTCCCTCAAACCAAGTTCTGCAGACTTATTGCTTTACAGTGTAGTTCTAATATTGGGATCAATGATCACACTTGTGGTCCACCATAGTCCCGTATACATCACTTCTTTAAGGAGAGGACATTAGCACAACTAAATGCCATTTATTTTCTTAGTATCTCAATATGTGATCTTTTCAATCCATTCAAACTATCCAGGTCAACAAGAACAAGAAGTGGCGTGAGCTGTCCTCCACCCTGAATGTTGGTACATCCAGCAGTTCTGCCAGTGCGCTAAAGAAGCAGTACATCCAATATCTGTTTGCCTATGAGTGCAAGATGGAGAGAGGAGAGGAGCCGCCAGCAGACAGCAACAGCAGCGGCATCATGGCTGGAGGAGATGGCAAGAAGCAGGTCAAGATCCAGCCGCCTTCTCCTGGTAAGTCCTGATAACAGAGTGCTATACTCTCTCCCATCTGTTAGCAGCCAGACAGCAGGTGCTGTTGATCAAACTAGATTTGATCTATGATCCTTGCAGCTGTGTAAAAATCTTCTAGTGAACAAAGCTGCTGCATTTGCATTATGGAAGGCTGCCAGAAATCTTAGTTAAAATGTTGCATTTGTAGATTCAGACATGCCAGGGCAAGTAAATATTATTATTCCATTTATGATAATAAAATGAAGAAGAAAAATAGCAAATAACATGATTGCACCCTGGATACATGAACACTACTTAAAACCCAAGAGAAATGAGTGAAAATTATGACTGCCTTGATGACGGGATTCATAGTTAATTAGAGGTGAATTGTGATACATCACCCCTTGTACCTCCAACCCTGAGACTCGCCTTTATTTGATTATGGCACATTAAAAGGTTAAGTAATAATGTTTTGGTGCACTAGCACCAAAGGGCACTCATTGTTTGTGTATTACCTGTTCACACCACATGTCCCTGTGCGCAGTTATGAAGTGATGGAGAGTTGATACAAACAGAGAGGTGGGGTTGCATCTCTAATTTGCAGCAGAGATGAGAAAAGTGACCCCTACTTTTAAATAGGACACCAAAGCTCTTCACCTGCCTGAGACACTGCAGATTGCTTTTCCTGCAGGGTGGAAAAGAGCATTTCCTTCATTTGCATACACACACACACACAAACACACACAAACATACAGTGCACATGACCCAGACACATACACAAACACATTTAAATAAGGTCATGTTCCATCTCTCTCTCTCTCTCTTTCTCTCTCAGCACTTCATAATTCATAATTCAGCCCCTTCTTATCAATTCAAGGGGATTCAAATGCCTGGATTTTACAGAATCTCATTTTGCCAACATCAGCTGAAGGCACAGTGGTATGCATTATCACCGGTAGTGTTTATACTGTGAGTTGCAAAGTTGGAAGGGTCACTTTATATGTTTGGGTTGACTTTTAGACCTGCAGCTGAAGCTCATCTGTGAGCTGCAATACTTTGTGGAAGCTGTGTGTCCTAAATAAACAGACAAAACCGATCTAAATGATGTGTTAGTTTAATTTAAAATGCAGATTTTGCACAGTCAGAGCATATTAAAACACATCTGAGTTTGAACTTTGTTGGATGCTAAAAACAAAACTTTTTAGGGCCTGACCTTATACAAACTCTGTTTTGTTAACTTTTTTCTGTTGCACAGCTGTAAATTATGCGTCCGACCCTGCAGTCGGATGTCATTTTTCCAGTGTTTTTAAGTGCTGTAAACAATGTGTTTTAAACAATATTCACTGTTTATAGACCAACTACATAAACAACAGCAGGTCTTTTCCCTGTTATAAAAAATAATAATAAAATAAATTAAATATTTTATTAAATAACAATTTTGTTAAAATAGAAATAAAGTTATTTATGCTTCACAATGCTTCCATCCATTGCCAGTCACTAAACCCTCCTGCACTCTTCAGGTATGTTCAGCTTTTGTAGCTCAGTCCAGTGTGTGATGGTCTTGGAGTGACACACTGGGAATTTGTCAACAGTCTTGCTTCACATTCACTTTGAACAGGGTGACCTGTTGCACTGCCAAATTAAATTCTGGGTCTTCTGTCTCACTTTGCTGGTGTATTAAGTGGTGGAAAGTTAAGAATAATTAAACTACTTCAAGCATCAGCTTCTAAGGAGTGGCCTAGCAGCCATATTGTATTTTCTCTTGCTGTAAGGGTGTCTTTTGTATTTACAGTAACTTTTGCATAATCTTTCTACACCCTAACTGTAGGATCAGCATCTAAATCATTGGATCATCATCATTAGCTAATTTCTGGTCCACTTATGTTTTTGTTTTTTTTTTAAGAAAAGCATTGTTAATTAGTTTAAATAAATAAAAGACTTTTTTTTATCAGTATAGTCACTCCTGAAGTCCACTACCTTGATTCCACACTGCTGAATGTATTGGGAAGTATTAAAAATGGTTTACTTTAGTCCTTTAGTCAATTTTGGGGATAGATTTTTTGCAGATCCATATCTTGACTATTTTTACTCTAACAAATGTAAATCTTACCAGGCAACAATGGTCCTAAATGGAGGCAATGGGAGAGCATTCCTTACAGCTTGCAACACGGCATGACGTAGATTCCCATTCTCTATCCCAAGCGTCAGTCCCCCACCCAGTGTCGAGTGTTAAATGTCAAGTCTGTGTGAATCCTGTATGACTCGTGCTACAGAATATCCTCAAGTCGCATGACATTAAAACCTCACAAGAGAAAGGCAGTTGCAGTCAGACAGGTCAGGTGCTGATGTTGCTCTCCTTTAGTTGCATGGAGCAACTTTATTCTGGCTGAAAACATCACTGATAGGCATCACCCATTCTATGAATTTTAAATGTGCTATCTCCAATATTCATTGTTTATGTAATATTAATATCAACCAGGGAGACGGCATATACATAATTACTTTTGATTAATACTTTTGGAAGGTGTTCCTTTGTTGCTACACTCACATATCTGAAATCTAAATTTTTTGGAGAAAATTTAGTTATGAAAAGAAGTCTGTACCACAAGTTCGCGATCTTGAGAAAAAGATTTGCTCCATTTCCTTTGTGTACCTCTCTGCTGATCTTTACAAACTGCCCTCCTGACACCCTGCCAGCCTATATATAGACTGACAGCCCAATGATGTCGCTGAGGGAGCCTGTCCAGCGGGCTGGTGGGGGTGGCAGGGTGAGGAGCGGAGACTGTGTTTGTGTGGTGCTGGTGGTGGGGAGTGCAGAATGATTAATGAGGACTGGAATGTAGAACGTAAACAAACTCGACCTCGCCGTCACCTTTCATTCACAAAACCAGCTTGGCTGACTGGCTTTTTTTTTTTTTTTTTTTTTGCTTTTTTTTTCTTCCTCCTTTAACTACTACCACCCCTCCGAATTATGTCACCCATTGACACACATGCAAGCTCACATGCGCGCACACACATCAAACGTCAGCTTCCACACACTTTCTCCTTTCCTCTGTATTTTTTTTTTCTCCCTCTAAAAGTGGAGCAGAGGGCACTTAAGTTCACACTCCACCTCCCCTCCACCTTCATACCTCCACACCTCTGTATTACAGATCTGTATGACTGCCCACCTGCTCTTGAAGAAAAGCAAACCTCTTAACCTTGACTAACCCCTTTGTTGTTTGTACTTCTCCACGTGTGCATGTGTGTGCATATTCATTTGGTTTGACACTGGGATATCCCAGGAAAAGAAAAATCCCCAATGCTCACTGACCCGTCTTCACCCTCTTTCTTACCTCTGCTCATCACCATGGGACACCATCTACTCCTGTCTGTGTCTCTCTCTCTCTCTGTCTACTGTGATGTAAAGGCAGGGGGAATCATTGAATAATTCAGAATTAGCATGAATTTTTAAAAGCTTAAGTCTTACGGGGGCTTTTTCTGAGGAAATGTGTGGTGTAAGGAGAGGCCACTGAGGCTCTTCCAGAGAAGAGCTTCTTAGCTAAATGCTCATTAGGATACTTTTATATTCCCTCTTTGTCTTTGTCATCTTTTAGCTGGAACAGTACCCATTTTCCATTCATTCTGGGAATTCATATCCCTTGGCTTTATCTGGTTGGGGGTTCTTTGTGTGCAGGGCTCATGTAGCTCTGCACTCTTATAATTCCCTAGTCATCTGAACAGAAAAATTCACAGAAATGTGGTGTCATAACAAAAGAGCACACTAACCCAGTTTTAACCCCGGTTTGAATCTCAGTGTGAAGGGATTTATTCTTTTTTTTTTTTTTTTTTTTTTTTCAGAAGGCTTTTCACAGCACAAGCTTCTCAAGCTTTTCATTCACTTTTAGGGGATGTTTTCTGAAATATCGACTTGTGCATATTTCGATTTTGTGGATACACACATTAAATTTTCACATATCTGTGCCCCCAAGCTTAGCCCTCTACATGAACTCCTCATCAAGTCCACAGCACACCAGAAAAAAAAAAAGAAAAAGCCAGCTTAATCATCTTCAAACAGCTTCCAAATTAAGGACTGTTCTGCTGCTAAAGCCTGAGTGGGCAATTTCCTCTGAGAAAAATCCTTCCTCACTCCCCACTGTGTCCTCTTCTTCTGCCTTCTCTTCCTCCGCTGGCCCATCTTCAACAGTCCCTCTGTTCCCATCTTCACTACCCTAGTGTGTCTTGTTTGCTTGGGCTCAGTTTTCATGTCAGGCATCAGTGTGAGTGCTTTGGACTTAAGCCCAAAGTTATCTCCCTAATACAGCACCTTGCTGGGGCAAAATCCCACTTTGGCCGCTCTAACTCAAACCAGCTTCAACATCACAGCAGAGGACATGGGGGAGCCCCACGGTCTGAATGTGTAACATTTTTAGCAAAAGAAGTCAGTGAATCATCCAGATTTAGTAAAAACACTTCTTTTCTCTCTCGCAGCTAATTCAGGCGGATCCCTGCAAGGCCCACAGACGCCCCAGTCATCTGGCAGCAGCTCTACAGCAGAGGCAGCAGGCGACCTGAAGCCTCCCACACCTGCCACCACCCCGCTGGGACAGGTCACACCACTGCCTCCCAACAGGTACCACACAGTCACGACTGAGTCTGAATGCATTTCTGTCATTTGTTTTTCTAAAACACTTTCTTTTTGTGCAATATCAGTGACAGCATCATCTATTAATAAACATACACAAGCATCATTGCATCTAAAAATACAACTTCAGTTTAGCTAAACAGAATTTAACAAAAAGACTAAAATCTTTGTGTAAAGACCTCTGTGTTTAGGTGAATACAGATATGTGGGATTTTCTGTTCGTTTTGAGTCTTCCGCCTTCATCTCTGCTGATTTTAATTATAAACCATGACAGCTGTGTTTGCAGAGCCTGGCAGGGGAGTCAAACCCCTTTGTTTGCTTTCTCTGTCATATAATGTGAGAAGTAATATTCATGTATAACAAGTGTTGTTTAACTACAGAAATGCCGTATTTGGAATATTTCCAGGCAGTGTTGGTGAGACACTGTTGTCTGTTTATTGAAGCTTAGTTGGGTATTGGGAGTATTTATACATTATTCTGCTTTTTACTTTTCCTTCACACCGTTTTGAGTTTTTTGTTGTTGTTTTTTTTAATTCTGTTACAGCATGTGAGAATGAGTAAATATGTAAGTAAAATAACATTGGCATATGCAGAAATAAAGCAACTCGGAATAAACTGTATACACACTATCTGGTCAAAGTAACGTCACACTAATATTTTGTTGGACCACATTTATCTGTGATTAAGGCATTCATTTGCCACAGCAAACATCAGAAGATGTATTTCTGTCTAGAGTTGCATTAATTTTTCACCATGAGCTTGCATTGATGATAGGAGGTTTGGACAATTTGGACTTAGTCTGGAATTTGTATCATTGTTGGATGAACCATGTTTGAAAATCATGTCTCACACTCCCTGAACCACTCGCTCACAATTTGATTATCATCATGGAATATGCTCACACTATGATGGAAAAACCTGATTATTCAATTTATTCAGGTAGTCGTCTTATCTAACTATGTGGATGCATAATGTGGATGAACCCTGACCTGATTAACTGAAGCAACCCCAGACCATAACCCTGCCCCCACAGGTTTTGGACAACTCTTCTCCTCCTGATTCACCCATCGAGTAAATCTGCACTCATCAGACAACATGACCTTTATCCATTGCTCCAGAGTCCAATCTTTATGCTCCCTAGCAAACTGAAGCCTCTCTCTCTCTCTCTCTCTCTCTCTCTCTCTCTCTCTCTCTCTCTCTCTCTTTCTATTAGTCTCTGAAAAATGGTTTTCTTAAGGCTACACACCTGTTTAGCCATTTCAGTTCTTTTCACACCTTTAACATGGTTGTTTAGGGAATGACAAGTTAGGGTTAAACTTCTTTTGCCAGCTAAACTATATAAATTAGAGATGCGTGATATTGGATTTTTGGCTGATATCTGATATGCTAATATTTACAACTCATTTAGCCTAAAACTGACACTGATATTGCCACCCACACACCTAATTGCAGAGATTATCAAGCTTCCTCTGTTGTAGAATTAAAATACAGCGTTATTCTGCATACTCTTTGTCATGTTGACCTGTTGGCAAATTTAGATGTTAAAAAAAGCTGATTGATGATGTAATATTCACTCCTTGTGCAAAATAAGAAAACCTATTTCAACTTTCTTTATGTACAACATGTCAAACTGAATCATGACATTTGTTTTTAAACTACACAAGTAAGATGTGATCCCATTCTACTTAAAACAGACTTGGATTATGTTCTCCCAGTGCCTGTTGTTTTATCAGTTCATTTTATCAGGAGCAGTCGATATCCAATATTTAATTTTGAAGCCGAATCGCCCAATACCGATATCCTGACAATAATGTTGTGCGTCTCTAATATAAATGAATACTTTTCTATTGTGAGTGCTGCATGAAGAGAGCGCAAAAAGAAGTGCTATAGAAACATCTGTTTTTATTATTATTATCAAATTAATTTTCCACTTATAAAAAACAACTATATAAAATTGCTATTTTCCTCAACAGTAGTTGCATTAAAAACAGAAATCCCTACATTCTGTCCATGTGTTCAGTCCATGACATGCACTCAACCGCCTCTTCTTTCCTCTTTTTCCAGGAGCAGCGTGAGCATACAGGACCCCTTCTCGGAGGTGAGCGACCCGGCCTTTCAGAAGCGGGCTACCCCCCTGCCCCCCTCAGCTCCATACCAGCAGGGCCTTAGCATGCCTGACATGATGATGAGGATGCAGTACGACACCAAGGACCCATTTGCCGGGATGAGGAAGAGTGAGTGAGGCACATGCTGTCACACCCTTTCACCTAAAGTTGAGGCGAAAACATTTGTGGGTTTTTTTGGACTTTTTTAGAAATAAAAAAATTTGTTTCAATCATCTGTTGCATTCTAGTATAAGAAAACTTGCACGAAGCAACATTTAAATCTTTAAACTTCATCCTTAAACTCTGTAAAACTTGGATAGCTCGCGCTCAAAAAACAACTCATGTGTCCCAAAGCCATTGTTCTGTCATCTGTTTCATTGGTCTAATTCATTGTCAGGTCATCAAGTCGTCTCAGATCAAAACAGACTACTAGAACTATGAAAGGAGATGCAAGCAGTTTGCTACACCACACATGCCTTTATGGAAAACACACCAGCTCGTCTCATCTTCTTGTAGCTTAGCCTTTGTCTCATCTTTACTTCGCTCATGCTTTTCATCCTCCTTTTTTTCAGTCTTTCATCATTTCCACCCCGCTGAGACGCACCTGTTTGGACCAAGTCATGTGGTTTAGTTTTCAGAACAAACAGTAGTTTTAGAAAGAATGGCGGTTCCTCTGAAGACTTAAGAGAATGGAGTCTGAATGAATAATATGGTGGATAGTTACTGCATAACAACAGCCTCAGAACAATAGGTGTAATCACAGGGTGGTGAATATTCATAGAGGAATGCTGCCACCTGGTGGTCGTCAGAAGATACAGTTCATACAATGAAATCAGCCCCCCCCCCCCATTGTTATATGAAGTATTTTGTGATTCATTCAGCTTATTTGATTTGTTTTTCCACAGTGGCAGGTGCTGATCCCTATATTCCAAGTCAGATGCCCAGTGGTAGCATGCAGGACATGTATGGTCGACCCCCTTCAGCCCTGGCCATGGGCCAAAGGTCACAGTACCCATACGGGCCAGGTTATGACCGGAGGTAAGAAAACACCCAGAAATGGAGATTAGCCTGAAGTAATCTGTTATTCCTAAAAACTGACTGTATGGAATAAGTCATGTCAGTAAAGAATGTTTAATCTTTAGACCAGACCATATGATGGGGATGGAGGGGAGCATGGGTCCACCTGGGAGTCAAAATAGCATGGGACCTTCCAACAGTGAAAGCAGCATGTACTCTACCAGCAGATACCCTTCACAGCAGAGGTCAGTGCTCTCTTGTGTGCATGTCTGTATATGTCTTGGTGAAGGTCTGCTGGCTGTTTATGAGACAATGATGCCTCTTTTCTGCTTTCTTTCCTTAACTTCAGGCATGACGGCTACAGTCAGCAGTATCCCAGCATGCCGTATGGGATGCATCCATCAGGGATGTACCCACAGCAACAGGTGAGAACAACTTATCTGTTTGTACTCAATACTATTAACCTCAACTTCAAGATATAAATAATTTTAATTATTCTAGAAAATTATAATAATAGGAACATGTTATCATAATTTGTAGCAAGATGTTGGACTTTTTTGAAAGGAAATGTCAAGTTGAGCCCAAAGATAATGACATAGTTCATTATTAGTATTATTCTGTGAAATAATGGGTGCTATATTTGATGCTTTTGTTCTTGTTATTGTAGTGTTAACAGTTCTTTTTTTCTCAATGCCATCCTGCAATAATAAAAATCCTCATTTGTGAAGTATATAGTAGCCATAGCTATCAGAGAAATGTAGTAAAGTTAAAAGTACCACTTTGTCTACATCAGATGGAGCAGTAGAGTCGAGGGATAAAGAGGCACAACAAGACTTGGTGATGTGGAGTCCAAGGGTTCAGTCTGTGGAAAAGATTTTCCCCTCAGCAACATTAAAGTCTAAAGTCTAGTCTAAAAGACTGTAAATGTACTGGTTTTTTTTTATATTTTTCTAATAGTAAGGTGTTATGTAGGTGAATTTATGTCTTGACTTTACTATGGATATTTTGAAAGTATCTAATATTAGTGCAGTAAATTAAGCCATTAATAATAATGGCAATGTTTTGCTTCAGCAGGGCTATAAACGGCCAATGGATGGGATGTATGGCCCCCCGCCCAAAAGACACGAGAGTGACATGTACACCATGCAGTACCCCAACCAGCAGCCAGACATGTATAACCATTATGGAGGCGGCTACTCAGGCCCTGAACACAGACCAATTCAGGGACAGTTTCCCTACTCCTTTCATCGTGACCGCATGGCCCCTTCTGGCCAAAGTCACCACAGTATGATGGGTGGGGGTCCTACTCCTAATCACACTGCTGATGGGCCCAATATGTGGCCTTCAAGAACAGACCTCGGCTATCCCTACCCCAACAGACAGGGGCCGCCATCACAAATGCCACCATATGGCTCCATTTGTAGAGACGACATGGATGGTCGGCCCGGGCAGGACCAGTGGCACCGCCAGTCTCCCTATATGTCATCAACAGGTGGAATGCCCCCTTTGTCTTCGCGCCAACCATCATCTTACTCCAACTCCCCATCCATGGCCAACCATCTGCCCCGAGCACCCAGCCCAGGGGCCTTCCAGCGCTCCATGGACTCTCGAATGTCACCCAGCAAAGCAGCGTTCATGTCACCGATGAAGATGCCTAAGCCTGGGTTAGCTATGATGGGCTCGCATGGCACTGGACCCATCGGTCAGTTTCCCCCTAACCTGAGGAGAGACCTCAATTATCCACCAGGGTCAGTGGAGGCCACCATGCCGATTCTAAAGCCTCGCCGCAAGCTCACATCCAAGGACAGTGGTAAGAGAATGAATTAAGAAATAAGACAATTCACTGAAAATAGCTTAGTTCTAGTTGTGTGTTTGGCTTTAAAGATTATCTTTTACAATATTTTTTATTCTAAAATCTAATATTGAGTTACTTCTGTTAAAGATACTAATATCTTTGCAGAACTAGCAAAATGTGAGATTAATGTTATTAAGGGATGATCTATATAGTTAGTGTCGGTTTGAGGATTTTATCTGATCATCCTTTCTTTTTTCCTGAATGTTCCACTGTTTTATCCCCAGGAATGCCCGAGGCCTGGCGTGTGATGATGTCTCTGAAGTCTGGCCTGCTGGCAGAAAGCACATGGGCTTTAGACACCATCAACATCCTGCTGTATGACGACAGCACTGTGGCCTCCTTTAACCTCTCCCAGGTAAAACTGATCTGAGAGCTTTGTCTCTCTGATGACTGACAGAGCAGATTCAATTAAAGCACACAAAACCTAGATATAAAGACAGTTATGTCATTATTAGTTTTAATATAATTAATTTGATTTCACCATTTTGGATTCCTTGAAAAGAAATCTAGTTTTTTTCTTACTATGTTGATGCTGATGATATTTTATGTTTATTTCTCCAGTTACCTGGATTCCTTGAGCTCATTGTGGAGTATTTTCGCCGCTGCCTGATTGAGATCTTTGGCATCTTGGAGGAATTTGAGGTTGGCACTATAGCTCAGAAAAGCCTTTCAGATCCTGATTCTATGGAGAAAGAAGGGCTTACCCCTGATCTGGAAATGCACTCTAATGCCCTACCTGGATCTGAATCCTCTCCAGCATCAGAGATGCAGATGGAGCAAATAGGAGGCACAGAGAAGGAAGCTTCATCTGTCACTGCAGAGCCAAGTGAGGAGCACAGCAAGATTGAGGATTCAGATAGGAGCATGGAGAAGGAGGACAAAAATGAAGAAGATAAAGATGGAAAGGAAGGACAGAAAGAGAAGGAAGGAAGTAAAAAGGAGAGTGTGGACCAGGCTCCTGCAGAGTTAGAACTGAAACCGAAACAAGCCAGCAAATATGACAGACTTCCTGTCAAGATTGTGCACAAAGAAGACCTGATGGAAGACATGACCGAGCACTTAGGTTACATCACTGAGTTTAGCAGCGGGCTGCTGCACTGGCAGGCTGGTGGAGGTGACTCCACTGCACACATTCAGACACACTTTGAACCACGGAGCGAACCACCTACCAGAGCAAATGAAAAGAAAATCAATGAGTACAAACAAGAAAAGAAAACAGACAATGAAAATAAACAACCATTGAAACATATCATTGCTACTATTGATGATGTTTTGTGTGCTAGGGTTGACGCCCTCTCTTATGCACACCCTGCACGCTCCCTGCCATCCTATCCCTTCAGGGTGCACCCAGATGGAGAGAAGGACCATATCACCCTGCTGGAGGACGAGCCCCGCTGCCTGGATGAGGCCCCACTGTGCACAACCTCTGCCTGGCAGGAGTCGCTGTCCAAGCGATGCCTCTGTGTCTCCAATATCGTCCGCAGTCTGTCCTTTATCCCTGGGAACGACTTGGACATGTCACGCCACCCTGCTCTGGTACTTCTCCTGAGCCGGCTGCTCCTGTTGCACCACCTGCACCCAGAGCGGGACAGGTCGGCCCCGAGCTACCAGAGAGACGAGAAACAGGAGAGGGGTCTGTCGAGTAGTAAAGAAGAGTGGTGGTGGGACTGTCTGAGTCTGCTCAGGGAGAATGCCATGGTTACACTTGCCAACATTGCAGGTCAGTTGGATCTCTCCACCTACCCAGACACTATCTGCCTCCCAATCTTGGATGGCCTTCTCCACTGGATGGTTTGCCCAGCAGCTGAAGCCCAGGACCCCTTCCCATCAGCAGCACCGTACTCCCAGCTCTCTCCCCAAAGGCTGGTGTTGGAGTGCCTCTGCAAGCTGAGCATCCATGACGGCAATGTGGACCTCCTGCTGGCCACGCCGCCTTACAGCAGACAGGAGAAACTCTTCTCGGTCTTGTTGCGCTACGTGGGTCAGAGGAAGGCGCAGGTGTACAGGGAGATGGCAGTGGCTGTTCTCTCCCACCTGGCCCAGGGAGACCCCACAGCAGCACGAGCCATCGCCATGCAGAAGGGTAGTGTTGCTAATTTGGTAGGCTTCTTAGAGGATGGTGTCACCATGGCACAGTACCAGCAGAACCCTCACAGCTTGCTGCATATGGGACATCCTCCTATGGACCCACCAAGTATAAACATGATGTGCAGGGCAGCTAAAGCCCTGTTGGCAATGGCTAAAGTGGAGGAGAACAAGACAGAATTTGTACTGTATGAAAGCAGATTATTAGACATCTCCATTTCCTCGGTGCTCAACGCAGGAGTTGTTGCCATTATTTGCCAAGTTCTGTTTCACTTAGGGAAATTATGACAGGAGGAGATGCAGGACTGGCACAGCACACGCTGAGATAACTCTGTGCTTTTTCTATTTTTAATTTATCAAAATGGCAGAAAATGTTTTTTTGTTGTTTTTGTTTTGTTTTTGTAAGGAATATCAGCATAAAAAATATCTATATATGTATAGCATCCGGACCCTGTAAGAAAAAAAAGTGGGTTTAGGATTTGAGAGCTCATTTTAATATAAATATTTAATACCTGCTGGTGTTGGATTGCTTTGTTTGATATTTTGTTTATTTGCGTTCTTGTTTGTTTACTTTTTCAGCCAAAGCTGCCACCGGATTTTGGTGCTGACGTGGTTTCTGTAGAGTTGATGAGATGTTTTTTCAGTTTTATAAATGCCAATATGCCCATCAACATTTTGTTAATGGAGAGTATTTATTTAAAAATGTGACACTGTACAGTACTTTGAGCTTTTTTCTCAATATTTGTGGAGGTGACAAAAAGAAAAAAGAAAGGCAAAAAAATAAAAAGAAACACTGACTTTTTAAAATTAAATGTATATGTCTCCGTCGCTGGAAGATAAGTTGTGCAATAGGACCAGAGCAAGTTGTCCCTTTTGAAACAGGAGGTGAAGCTTCAGACACCTGCAGTGTGTGCTTCAGGCCATGAGGAGGCAGCATTGCACCAGCCAATCAACAAGAAAGAAGAGCATCAAAAGAAGTGTCTAATTTATCAATCATAGCCTCAATGACTCTCACAGATGAACTTCGTGTTTCCGGAACATTTGTGTTATGTCTGTATTTTTTCATCACTGTGTATATAAACCTTTGTGCAATGGATGCACATGATTCTTGCAGTCTCTATCAAGCATAGCAGGAGATGGGACTTTCTGATTATTATAAAAAATGCTTTTATTGTTGGTAAAATTTGGTATTGTTATTATACATATTTTGTTAATGGGGTCAAATATTTGAACATGGCAGATGTACCTGATGTTTCAATGTAAAAATTCCTGTATGCATTGTATTATAGCTGAGAAAACAATCGCTTTGGTAATCAAATGTGGAAGTGCCAGGGTGAGAGAGGAAATAAGCTTACATGAGAAAATTGAACATATTTCTGTTTGTTACTGTCCTTCATTCATGTCAATGGATGCATTTTTCGAATTTGCATAACACTAAAAAAAAAACATATGAAAAGAACCTTGAAAACATCCTGAAAGCTCATTGTAAAAATAGCCTTTTTTCGTATGACTCCGTGTCTTTTATTCCGTATACACATTTATACTCTGTGCTGCACATGTCACAAATAAATGTATGATGAACATTGTTAAGCACTGGAGATGTTGCATTATGTCCAGACAATCTTAGGCCAATAAAACAAACATCAACTGCTCATTTGGACCCTTTTTTGGTTTTGTTTTTTATTTTGCTGCTGATTACAGCATTACCACAGTGAGACAACGCTTGTATTAGAAATGTTCAAAGATATTTGATGGGATGGGGGGTCACTGAATGGGAAAAAGGGTGAATGTGTAAATGGGAACTTAAAAATAAAGAAGGTCTCGATTTTAGGAAATAATGAACTCATTATTTTAATGTAAGTTGTCATCTATTTTAAAATCTAAAGCAAAATTTGTAAATGTGAACAGCCAATATATATATATATATATTTTTTACCAGCAATTATTTGCTTAGGATGACCCTACTTTGTATGGCTTTATTCACTACTGCGCACACACACTTACATTTCATTAATAACAAGAAAAACTTGCCTTGCGCCAAATCACAAGTTTAATCTGTGACTTCAGCAGTTTTGGGTCATTTAACCTGTTGCCTCTGGCGCTGGGACCCGTAATAAGAAAGAAAACAAAAAAGTGCCTGTATTTTTACAATATCAGGTCATTCTTGCTGTGTTTGTGAGTTTCTTACACTCAAAAAAAAAAAAAAAAATCTGGATCTTGCCACACCTTAAGCTTCCTTAAGTGTGACATTTATTTTCTCCTTAAATAAGGGGTTAAATTAAGGGTGTTGAGCACAATCCCCTAAAAGGTATAATTATTCAAAGCGAAGCATAATGGGATTTCTGCATCGTAAGGGTTTTTATGGCCATATAAACTGTTTTTTTTCTTTGCACTGACTATTGATATTGCTTCATTTGCTTCAAATCTCACTAAACTCTCTCTAAATCGCACAAAATATTTGACAAAAATAGAAGACAACCAAATAGTTTTGTGCTGAAACTTTATCTTATTTCACTACAAAATAATCAGAGTAAATTGAATGTTATATGAATGCTTAAATTCATATAAGTCTCATCAATCAATCAACAGCAAAGAGGAGCAACATCAAACCAAACATAATACTGCAGTCAGAATATTTTCTCTATTTCATTGAGAAAATATTATTAATAAATATATTATTCAGTGTTGATCATTTTGATTTCTCAATGTACAAATGGCTGTTTACAGGTTCAAAGGTCCAACTCTGAATGAAAAAAATGCTATTGAGAATAAACACATCAGACATTTTCTTTGAAAAGGTGGGTGTAATGCACTCACTGTTACTAACAGTTTGTTGTGCTCATGTGTCAGGCATCAGGAGCTACTTTCAATGTCTTTACTGAACAGAATTATTTTCTCCTATTTTCTTAGAAATCTCACTTCCTCTACTTGGTATATGACGTCTGTCTCTTCCCCTCCCTTTGCCAGGGGAAATGCAGACATCCTTTTCAGTCCTATTTTAAGTTGCCTTTAATAAAGCATTCCTGAGGTTGACAACACAAGCAATAAACTGTCTGATGGCAGACTGAGCTTCAAACCATGATTGTTGACTGGCTGCTTGACTGCAAAGAATCACTTGCACTCATCTTCATCTCATTAAAATCTTTCTGATATTTGGAAATAAATCACAGCATGCCTTAGAGGTGGTTAACAAGTTTGATTGATTTCAAACTAAAGCCAGTTTTGTGGAAAAAAATGATGGATGTGCTTTTGAATATCTCTTAGCACTCAAGCTGTTGCATGTGTGCACCTTCACGTTATAAACCATTTTTGTCATTTAGATTACGGAAAGTGTGCTCGACTTTTTAGGTGATGGAGGATGAGTTTCATGTAGGCAGTCAACCGCAGGAGGAAAACCTCCCACACTTCTGTGCCTCTGAATAGCTGAGTCATCGAGCTCTGACAGGACGGCTGTGGTGGCAGCGGGGAAGACGGGTCCATCATTGGCTACTGCTGGCCTTGGGAACCCTGCCGAGCTGCCTCTCGCAGCTAACGTAGGTAGATGAATGAGAATGCTGAAAACAAAAGAGACTGAGCTGACCTTTCCAGTGTGGTAGGAATAATGTGAACTGTATATTCACTTAACTTTGCCACATTCAATCATTTTATAGGTATAAAGTGCATATTAAGTTCTTGGTACAGGTTTGATTACACTATGTTCTGCCATTTGGTTTTCTAAAGGAACAACACTGCTTGGGTTAGGCCTAAATCATATGTGACTGTTTATCTTGGATCCAGACTCAAAGGACCTAGCGTGTTCACATATTTCCCTACACAAATATGGCTTCAACCATATGTTGTCAGACTGCTTAATGAACCCCTCCCTGAGGGAATCAGTCTGGAGGGTTCACAGATCATTAACAATTGAATACAAATACATAAAACTATCTAACAGTGGTGTACATGTGCACTTCCTGGGAAACTGTCAGATAACTTTCTGAATGAAGTTATGTTGTCTCTGTATGTGGGTTCTTATCTGATAACTAAGCCCAGCATGCCCAAATATAAATCCAACTTTCATACAACAAATGGCAGATTATTAAAGCAGAGTGGGAGCACATGTTTTCCCTGTTTGCATGTTGTTTGATTCTCAATAATTAAGTCTTTTCACATTGCATAAAAAACAGCCAGACTTCTTTTTTTAGAAAAAAGGGGATAATTACATGGATGTGGAAGTCGGTGAGCTGAACTGCCTGGGTGACTTCCAGAGCAATATGAGGAGGTGTGCATGTGTGTCTTTGCATGTGTAGGTGTTAAGAAGAGGACAGATGACAGAGAAAATGTAGGCCGATGATGCAATCATCAGCACTAGTGGGTCTGAGCAGGAAATTTAATCGTTGGTGAACTGCAGTTGGCAGGCGAGTGAGGCATGAGCTGTGTGGTAGCATCGCTGCATATCTGCTTTCAGCACAAACACAATTAATTGAACAGGCAGTGCTTCCATTTATTGAACAATTCCATGTCAGTAAATGTTTGTTTTGTTTGTCCTCAGTCATTCTAACACCCAAGACCATGATGATTCACCTAATAACTGACCTTCCAGTTGAACTTCCGCTTCAGAGGATGTTATTGAACAAGTGAAACAGAACAGTTAGGGGCCCTTGTATGTTTAAAATGTCTGGGGAACACCTGCATGCAGATTCATAAATTACATTACTTATATTTTTTTTTAAACATTTTTGTTATGGCATTATGGTAAATTAAGTTGAACACCTTTTCTTCTGTTATTCGCACACGAATTATGATCTTCCCATATGATGACCATGTACTTGTTTTACAGATAGGATCAAAATAAAAGTATATGTTGGAAATTGTTTTCTAAGTTGCAGTGTATTCTTGCTTTTTTTTTCTTTCCTTGCAGTATTACAGTTTATCATTTTCACATAAGTCTCAAGCATCTACTATATGTTTTTAGCATGCCTAGAGGAAGCAACTTGCCAATCACAAGCAATGTCTTAAACCAAACCCTGCATTATTGTGTATTTTCTGGCCACAAGGATCACAATATGCAAAATTATGATAAAATTAAATTGAAAAAGACTGAGACGTGTTTGGGATCATTAAGTTAGTAGAAAAATGTTTCCAGGGGAAAAAAATTAAGTGGAAAGCATGGCCAAGTTCTCATGTGTCATTTTTACTTCATAACATGATTGAATGGGATTTTGGCAGGTACAATTTTTATGTATTTATTTATTTATTTGTCTGTGAGTAGTTTTTGTCAATTTAAGCATCTCCATTTAAGAAGTTCAATAAAAAGTAATAGAGTTTGTTGTGTTGTTAGTACACGCTAGTGAATTTTCTGGCTGATATAAAAAGGGGTAATGGAGTTCTATAAAGTATGACTTTGTCATGAAGGAGTCGTCTCTGATAGCCATGTAAAGCAAAAAAAAAAAAAAAAAAAATGTTCACCAAGCATATTCATAATATGCACCTATAGTTATTTATTTATTTTTTATCAACACTTGTTAATCATGAAATTTGCACAAATCTTTAGGAAGTGTATTTAACCCTAACACTCCACTTCATTTTTCATTGTCCACATGATACTGAAATTGAGTTTGGTGCTCAACTAATATTGAATTTTAATCATTTGCAAGAGTGTACACATGTTGTTATTAATACTGGAGAAAACTTTGCCTGGGGTCACCCCAAGTCCCTCCTTGGATTCACCCCTGCTGCATCCTTTCCTTTAATGGACTCCTACAAGTCCCTGAACCCCACTTTGGGAACCCCTTTATCATCTCGTGTTTCCTTTGCACCTTCATTACTTCAGTTCCAGCCTCGGTGGAAGGGGGAGGAGCAGGCGGAGGCTCTGCTCTGCTCCCATGTTGATGTTTGTTGTTTTGCGAGGGTGGCAGCACTGTGTGTGGACGGGGGGAAACGAGGACTGTCGAGTGGCCTGCCTGGACGCTGTATTGTGGGAAGCTGCTACTTTTTCTGAATACGAGGCTGAATGGAGAAGATTTTTTATCATGACTCACCGATGAATACCATGAAACACTTGGCCATATGGCTGTGAGTTTCTACTTGGCTCGTGTTGTGTGCAAAGACACGTCTGTCTGATCGACGGTCAGTAAGGATGCAGGAGCTCGCCTGAGAACCCCTCTTGACGTGTGCTCTTTCTCTGGATTTCCCCTTTTTAAGCGAAGTTCTTCCTCGGCAACAAGGCAATTTCAAACTAATTTGTTCGTCTATAAACTTCTAAACATGGTTTTCTTTGCTTTGGTTCGAAACAAACCTGGATAACGACAGGAGCTGCTACGTGACAACACCCCTACACGACACCAGCGTTACTTTCCTTCGGTAAGGCAGCGCTTCAACACGCCTCAGCGGGCAGACCAGAGAAACACACACCGGGATGTGACGCCTTGCTGCCCGTAGTGATACGTGGTTGACAGCGCAGCCGAGAACTACCTCGAAACCCTCTTCGTACCCCACTTGAGTAGAAGAGTTGAGAGTAAAACGGCCAAATCGGTGTTTTTAGTTATGTGAGTGAAGGGAGAGGACAGAGAACAAACCCTTAAGTACACAAGTTGTCCAGCGTGCCAACATTAACTTGTATATTATCTCACCAACTTGCTAGCCACGTTAGCTTGTTAGCACTTTACTTTATGTAGTTATGTCGTGCTAACCAGGTTGCTTTCTAACAAATGCGCTTTTAAACTATAGTATATGACGTGCTAATTAAGTTGGCTAACGTTAGGTTTGCTAACCATGCTGTTACTCACAGTTTTAGTTTGCAGTGATCAATGGACAAGACGTCAAAAAACTTAGTTATGTATTAGTGTTAGCTGAGGTATCATTAATAACAGGAAGTGGGTATTGCGCTTCAGAAACTTTTTTGCCTACTTAACTGGACGTCGTGAGCTTCCCTGCTAAAACTGAACCTGTTTCTTCCACAGAGGTTCACCTATCCGTGGATTTAGCCAGCGCTGGGAATTTTAATCGGCAATTAATGCATCTCGGGGAGTCCACGAGAGATTGCGAGTACAGTCAAATAAGCACTCGCAGCTCCACACCAATGGAGACCCCTTACAAGAAAAGGACCCCAAAGAAGAGGAAGTGGGAGGCCTTCCCAGGTCGGAATAAATTTTACTGTGATGGAAGGATTATGATGGCCAAGCAGACGGGGGTTTTCTACCTCACCCTTGTCCTCATTCTTGTGACATGTGGACTTTTCTTCACGTTTGAGTAAGTATTTCTGATTGATCTGCTTCTATGCACATGTGTTGTTGACTTGTTCCGACACGGTGGATTAGGTTGTCATCTTAAAAACTAACATCTGACACATATCACTTCTGCACAAACATGCCTCTGGTGTGAATGCATTTCTATTGACTCATCAAGTTTAGGAAGATTAACAACCATCCCTTTGGAAAAATCCCTTTTGTAGAGGCTGTGGCTGGCTGTTGGCTGAAACAATTATATGGTTCTTCTGTAAAGGTGTGGGCTACTTGTCCTTCAATCCCTGGCAAAAATATGGACTCGCCACTCTTTGAAAATGTTCATGCAGTTGATTTTTATCAAAAACGGGAAAAATATTGACGTATTCAGTCATAAGGGAACAGAAATGGGGAATCGCCTGGTGATCTGTGTCTAAAAAGAAACAGACATGTCAAAATATGTAAATGAATTATCAAGTAAAAAGAGAAAGCTTGCAGACCTTAAGAAGTTGATTGACAAACACTGCCCCAATAAGTAAGCTGTCAGCTGAAACAATGGAAGAGGTTATTGAGCTTTTTCATGAAGGAAATTAAACAGGAAAACTAGCATAAGATGTTGGTTGCTCCCACAGATATGTCTAAAATGTAGAACAAGTAAAACAAAAAGAGATTGAAAGCAAATGGGCAGAAACAAGGGCCAATGGTTCTGACTAAACTGTAAGAAATGAGTAGAAGTAAATGTTATTTCTATAAAGAAAAGGGATTCATAATGTCAAAAGAAAAAGGTTACTGTGGAAGAGAAGCAGTGTTTAGTGATGAATTATGAATCAGCATTGGGCAAAGAGATTATACTGAACATTTTAGCTTAATGCAGGTCAGTGAAACATGCACAAAAAAGGAAACGAGCCAGGGATGATAAGTAAAAGGCGAAGTTAGATGACAGAAATTGTATGTTGAAGTTTTATACATTTTTCTCCTTTTGTCAGTCAGGCCGAGAGAGATCAGCAGAAAGATCACACTTGCTGATCATGCAAAATATTACTGTGTCAATGTTAGTTTTAAATGAAATGATGTTAAACATATTTTACAAGAGGTTTCATGCGAGTCCTCTTAAGGCACACTTAATGATTATCTTTTAACTTCTGCAGAAAAACTGCTCCTTTTTCTTTTTTAACACAGCTGCAGGTAGAGTGGGCCAAAACCATCTGTCCTACTATCACAAAAGAACTATTGGTCTTTCTCCTACTGCTAGAACAACCTGTAATCCACGTTAAGTGTGTTCTTTTCCTCATTCTTCCTTCATCTCCACCTCCATTGTGACTGAACTGCTCAATGCAGCATGTGGACAATGACCTGAGTGCTGCCATCATTACCACAAAATATTGTACATTGAGTCTCTGGTCATTAGCCCATCACTGTGTCATCCATCGTTTCAGAAAACCCATCTACACCAGATAAGAGTCTTGCTCTGTCAGGAGATTTGATGTTCCAGTGGACAGTCTTTATCAGAGTAAAGTGCCTCACAGCTAGAGAATGCTTAGGAGGCAAAATATGTGCAGTGGTGGATGTCTGCTGCACCGTATCTGTATTGTCAAGATGGTTCATGCTTGCTGATGGAGCCTCACTTGCCACTTAGTCAGAGACCATGTAAAGCAGGGGGTCCAGGGGCCACATACTGCACAATTTGATCTCAAGTGGGCCGGACCAGTTAAATAATTGCATAATAACGTATAAATAACAAAACTAAAAAAATTTCCCTTTCATGCAAAGAAGTAGAAGTGAATTATCAAGATGTTTGCATGTACATCTTTTACATCTGCACATTTGACACCTGGTGTAAAGGGATCATCTGGTTTTGTTGGCTATTTTAGTTGGTGGCAGTATTGTACTGACCTGCACTATACTTATATGTTTCACTAATATTTTGCCAATCGTGTGTCACAGACCTCAGCTTTGCCACTAATTTAAAAAAAAATAAATTGAAAAATTAAAAAAGGTATAAACAGGGCAGCTCCATGTCTCCACTACATCATAAAGTTTTATGCATGGGTGCATTCAGGACACACAAAGGACTCGCTGTAGGCTTGTTGTTTGATGCTGGACTTTTCCTGTTGAACATTTGAAGTTTCTTATTTAGGTGGCATATGTCAATAATTTTATCAGATATTTCCTGGAACAAGCTTATCAAGCTGGCTCAATGTATACACAGCAAAAGAAGGGCATGCACTTTCGTACAGCGCTTATTCTCACTGGCTGTTGTAGCTGACAATGAAATAACAATCAAAAAAATTTTTCTTGTATGCTGAATGAATGCTTTAACTGGACTGCAGGATTGCCTTATAGTTGTAATTTTTGTTTTTGTTATTGTGGTGTTGATCATACGCTCTTTGGTCTGTATATTGTAATTGTAATAAGGATGCTTTGCATCTATCAAATCACAAGGGACTTAGCCTTTGCAACATTGCTGCATGTGTAACTGCAACCACACAGAGAGTGCAGACCTCTGCCAAACCATACTCACATGAGAAAAACCCCACAATTTTATAATTTGTTCCTTATTCCATTTTGGAAATTTCATTAAAATCCATCCATAACGTTTTGAGTCATGTTGCTAACAGACAAATGTATGCTGCAGAAAACAACCTCAGCTTCTGAGGAGGTTATGATGCATTCACAGCATTTATGTACAAAGCAAATTTGTGAAGCTGCTGTCTATCTTTCAAGGGGCTAAATTAATGGCTGAGCTCTTCAAAGGAATTTAATGGTATCAATATAATCTCAGTTTTGTTTGAAAGGTTCATTTGCAAAGTTTTCTAGGCATATTAAACCAAAAGCTAAAATCTTAATGTTCATGCTAGTTTAATAAATAAAAATGCCTAACAAATTGCTTTAGGTGACTCAACACTGCCCTGTGTGTGAAGTTCTTCAGAAACAACTGTAAACGTCTATCATCAGTGGCCTCTGGAGCATTTTGTCTTTCAGTGCATTGTCACTTCAATACAGATACAGACATAACACATGACCAAAAGACAGCCTCCCCTTAATATGAAGCAGTTGATAAAAATGGGAGTCTGACTTAGTGGAGCATCTATTTGAAGCTGGATCTTCCTCAGCACCCACATGTAGGATGCCAGATGCTTCCTGATGATACCTCACCCCCCTCAAGTAACTTCATTTCCTACTCTGTGACCAGTCAATGGAGCTTGGCTCTGTACACTGTCTTCTGTTTGTTGTGACTACAAGGGGACATTTTTTCAGGAACACCATGCAACCACAAAGCCACTTTTCAACAAAGCATTGTCCGCCCTATCAAATGTCTATGCCCCCAGGGTGGCTGAGTCCTCCTGACTTTCCTCTCTGTCTCCCCCACCCTTCTCCCATCAGCTGAAAGGAGACATTTATCGGACAGGATGGTAGTCAGCAGACCTGCACATTGGCTTCTGTTGTCATTAACTGTAATGTGTTTCGATTAGTTGTGTTTTACTGACCTCATAGACTGGTTGTCAGCATAGTGCATTGCAACCTTGTTCAGTTTGAAGAAGCTTCTAATGTCTCTTACATAATAGCCTAAATCAGACTGTGGCAGTTCGAAGCTGTTCAAACATATTCTGTAGTGGGGTTCAGGAAGAGGGAACATATGGTGAGTGTTTAGACATGGAGATGTACAGTAAATTCAGCACATATTTTGCTATATCTTGTTTCTTTTAGCTTGTTTTATTCGTGTATGTCTGAGAGGTGCTCAGCCCTGCACAATAAGCCCTGTAGTGACCAGCAGACTCTGGTCTGTTTATTATTCTGTTTCAGGCTCCCCCCAGACACCCATATCAGTTGTTGCACATGTTGCTTTCTCTCCCTTATGTCTCATAAAAAGTTCACAGAGGCAGATATTTGAAGGAATTTTCCGAAGTACAGTTTTGGGCTGACAGAAAACAAAACGCTTTGCTGTAATAAAATTTCAAGGTGTGTAAAGCCATGTGGTACAATGGAGCAGACATTTAATGTAGGCCTTTTGTGCTTATTAAATGGACATTTTCATTGTACATGCTCATTTTATGTCAGTATGATAGGGTAAGCCTAATCATTGTGTCAAAATACTAACACCTTATTAAATATGAATTAAAACAGCTTTGTAGAGGCAAAGACAACTTTGCTGTCTTTCACATTCTTGAGAATCTCATCCTTTGTTTTGTTGTACAAGTTGCGAATTAGAGTTAGAATGTGTGTTTTTCCTGGTAATTCATCCTGCTAATCAAACTTTTGCAACATTTCTTTAAATGTTGGTTTTTCAACCGTACTGAATGGCTGCATTTCTTGTGCTATATAATGTGTAAGCCAAAATGTGCCATTGAATACTGTTAAGTTTTCAACTAGTCACTTGTTTAAAACGCTTTGGCATGGGCCAGTTTCCAGTAGGGACCCTGAGCTGTGGCTTATATTCTAAGTTTGACAAATTGAATGGAGTGGTGGAGGCAAAATTTTTTTTCTGATTATTTAAGGCCAATTTCCACCAGGTGCATGTGTGCTGCGTTACAGCAGAGCCGCAGCTATTCGCAGCCCTTTTAGTCAGTGGGTTGGTTCACACCGGGTGTGCTGCAGTGTCTTTTAGAAGCATCCCAGAAGTGCCTTGTTGTAGCTATCCGCAAAGCATACGACCCAAGTTTAGTTTTGATGGAGCACACATCCAGAACACGTCAACCTCAGCAGTTTAGATAGGGCCAGGCAGGAAATCAGACATGGGAGAAGTGTAACAGTTTCAGGTAAATTTCAAAATAAAAGCCCCCGTGTAGACTTGTGCTTGCTTAACCATGTAAACATTACGTCATTAATCGGCCAGACTGTGTTCCGAGTATTGTGGGAATTACTGCACAAATCTCCTTTTACATCATCTTACATTGCTATCCAAGATGAAATAACTCTTCTAAAAGACTAAGGTAACTGTCAAAAGAAAGAGAGAACGCGTGAATAAAATATTTACATCACCTATCAAGTGGATATAGCTTCAGCTACTAGCTAACGATGGAAAAGTCCGACAAAGCTGAACTGTCCCAAATGGAAACTTCGGAACATACTACCCTCAAGGGAAAGCGTAACATTGAAGAGATGCATTCTTATGCTTGCCAGATGAACTCCGGATTACTGCATTTCCTCTCCAAACACTCCCGTGAAGCAAGCAGCTAAAAAGAGCAAAAGCAAATGTAGTGGGTCTGACTCACAAGTTCAGCCTTCTCTATACGAGCTACAAAACACAATAATATCAGCGGTCACTGAGAAGATTAATGAAAGGGCAGATAAAACAGATAAAGCTGTTCATTACAATACCGTCCAAATTGACGGTATTGTAATGAACAATCAAATTGAATTGCAAACTGCTGCAGGAGAAAGTAAGAGAGATGGAGCAGAAGGTGAATGAAACGGATCGTTACAGCCGCAGACAAAACCTCCGTGTGCACGGTGTTCCTGAAAAAGGTGATGGTAACATCAGATCTCAAGTCAAGGATATCTGTCATGCTGTGCTTCCAGTCGAGGAGGTCGAGTCAGTTGTTGCAGCAATGGCTGTTCACAGAATCTGAAGACCCAAGGATGGAGGACAAAATCAACCCCCACGTCCAGTGATCATCAGATTTGTTTCCAGAAAGGCAAGAGATATACTATGGAAAGAGTCCAAGGCGAACAAGTACCTCAAGAACAACCGTCTCCAATTTAAAGAGGATCTAACTGCAGCCGATCAAACCTCACATTCGTCTTTGGCCAGTGGTGGAAGCAGCCAGAAAAAAGGGAGACAAGGCTTTCTTTGTGGGAGATAGAGCCTTTGTGAACGGTAAAGAGGTCAAATAATATGATAGGTGAAGAATAATGTGAACTGATGGTGTACGGTTATATCTAGGAGTTTTATGTTCCAATTGCAGCTTACAGATTTATAGTACACAATATTTTGATATGGCAACATACTAGTGCAGTGATTTCTGCAAATTTAAGTGAAACTTGAGTACAGAAGCTTACATTTGCTCTAAGATAATATTTTCTGATTATTTGTGTTCTTAATGTCAATTTCCATTCTTACTGTTAATGACAGGGGTGTCAAAAACTTGTTAAAGAGAAAGTGTCTATTTTTGTATTGTCAAAACAAAAGTGCTGATTTTTACTTTATACAGGAGACTCATGCTACAAAAGAAGATGTTTCATTCTGGAAAATTCAATGGGAGAAGAATATTTGGTTCTTATTTGGAAGTAACAGATCGGTAGGGGTAGCTATATTACAAGGAAAATTTAAAGGTAATATAATTAAGCATCTATTAGACAAAAATGGTAGATGGATAATTCTTGTTGATATCAAACTCAATTTGTCATTGCTAATATTTATGCCTCCAACATTAAACAAAATAACAAAACTCTATTTTCTTCAAGAGAAGAAAAAATGAATCAGCTACTTTTATCATTTCCAACCGCCAAGGTTTTATGGGGTGGAGATTTTAATTCAGTTTTGGATGAATCAGCGGACAGATGGCCTCCCAAGAACCAATCTGTGTGTTAATTAAATAATATCTGTAGTAGAATGGACCTAATTGATATCTGGAGACAAAGAATCCCAAATCAAAACTCATATACCTGGTCAAACAAGGACAGATCTCAACAATCTCAGATAGACTTCTGGCTGATCTCTTCAGACATCGAGAATAATGTGGAATCAGTTCTAATAGAGCCTGCTGTTTTTACTGACCACAAAGCCGTTATTATACAGGTCAATATGACTCCGTTTAAATATAGCTCCAGTAGGGATTATTGGAAGTTAAATAAATCTCTGTTACAAAAATAAACAATTTAAGAAAGAAACACAGGTTATTATTGAAAGATACTGGCATCCAGCTAAAACAATAAACAATGATGGGAAATGCTGGGAATTAATGAAATTTGAGGTTAGAAACTTAGCTATATTTTTTGGAAAGAGAATTGCCAAAACTAAAAGAGAAAAGGAAACCCAAATAATTATCAAAATAATGGGATTGTCTAAAATGGTTAATCTTTCTGAAGATTGCAACTCAAATTAGACCAAATATATGAAGAAAAAGCCAGAGGGGCTTTTATCAGATCTAGAAGGAAATGGTTAGAACAAGGGGAAAAATGTACAAAATATTTTTTTAATTTAGAAAAAGAGTTATGAAATATCTTCACTCTCTAAACTCAAAATTGATGACCAAAGATGTGAAGATCCTAAACTTCTATCTCAGCATGTTACTGATTTTTATAAAAACCTGACAAAGGCATCGCTGCATTTAATAAATGTACCGAAAAAGACATTAGAGGTATTGATGAAGGATTCAAATTATCTTGTGACCAGAAGATCAGTTTAGCAGAGGTTCAAAAGTGTATTGGCTCCCTTAAAGACAACAAGTCTCTCGGTTCTGATGGTCTCATTAATGAATTTTATAAGACATCTGGAAAGTATTTAGCTCCATTTCTAGTGGCGGTTTTTGAAGAAGCCATAGATAAAGGAGAATTACCTCCCACCCTTTGCCAAGGCCTTATTAAATTGATCCCCAAACTAAACAAAGATAAATTAAGTATTGAGAATTGGAGACCAGTTAGCTTACTATATACGATGCAAAGATATTTGCCATGTGTCATTTCGAGCTCTGGTTTCTGTCTTAGGAGACAAATGAGAAGAGAACCCTGCACCCAGACATCAAGTAAGTGGAGCCCTTAGCACTCACCGTTGAGATTGTCATATTGTTGGTGCCTTGCATTTATTGGCATTATATTGAGGTGGTTTCACCATGACGAGTCCTTATCGCAATGGCAACTATTGTATCCCATCCAGTCCTAGTCCTAGTCAAAGGCCTGGTTTGGCGGACAGGGACAGTGATGAAAAGTCTGGCTGAAGATGAACATTGGTTTGATCTGAGCCAATAGGCCAAGGACAGTCCACCTCCACGCTACTCCAGTTGTTGCAGTACAGGTGGGAGAGATTTTTTTGCTTAATATCTGCAGGTACAGCAAGGAATCTTTGCAGCAATGTCAGATGTCAGTGCTGACTGGAAAAAAATAAGGACATTTGATAATGGGAATTGTAGTTATTGCATCTGCTTAACATTCACTTCACATGGTTTATCAATTCTGTGATTTTATAGATTTAAGGTTATTGGTGCAGCCTTAACTCACATTTCTGAGAATATGACCTAAATATCAGTTTTTTAAATGCACTAAACCTGAATGCTGTTGCATCATACTAAAGCATACCAGAGGCTCTGCTTTGGTTCAAGACAGTGAAACATTACCTGGGAAAGAATGGACAGTTCATGACACTTTCCCATTAACATCTATTCATTTTCTAAACATGCTTAATCTAATTCAGGGTTGTGGGGGTGCTGGAGCCTTTCCCAGCAGCTATTAGGTGAGAGACGGTGTACACTCTGGACAGGTCCCCATTCCATTGGACAGCTAACACAAAGAGACAAACAACCACTCATACTTACTCTTTGGGAGAATATAGAAACACAAATTAACCCAAATGCCTCTTTTTGGGGCTCTGGGAGAAAACTGGAGGACCTGGAAAGAACCCACGCATGCATGAGAAGAAGATTCCACACTGACTCCAGCTGAGGCTTCAAATCAGGAATCTTCTTGTTGTAAGGTAATGGTGCTTAACATATTCCTCCATTTCCTAATCTTAATTCTGATCAGTGTTTAAAGTAGTAAAATTAAAGCATATTGATATATAATAAATGAAGGGCTTCAGATTTAACCTGTCATCAGTATCGGCCGATCCTTCATGTTGCGGTTTATGAGCACCCTCAGATAGTCCTGTATAGGGCTCCAACTGCAGCAGAATTTCAACCTTCTCAGTCATTTTGAGGCTAGAAAGCATTGCAGGGCTTTCCAGATAAAATGCATGCTATTTGTTTTCCACAATTAAATACAGGCATGTTAAACTAAAGCACTTGTTGACCATGTGATCGTCGAGGCAAAAACTCAATCACTGGAGTAGTCTAACCTCATCAGACATGTTAATGATTTACTGAAAATCAATTTGCTATCAAGAATATATTAACTGAGAACACACAGTTGGCATACTAATATTTGCACATTCCTGAACTTTCTGCTGCACCCATGTTTATCTTGTCAGTGACTGGATTTATGTCTAAATTCCCTAGTTGCCCCCCCCCCCCCCCCCCCCTTCACCTTGTAAACGTCTCTAAAGACGGGAACTGTGCTTTTATGATTTTCTGATGGCTTGTTAGATGTTTTAATGGAGATAAACTATTCTTGACACTAATCATTATTTTCTTGGAGTATTGTTCTGTTATTTCTGTCTAGATTAAATATAGATGATAAGAATGAATACTGTAACTCATCAGCCAAACAAGGCACCACATCTACTTTGCATAAACATACGCAGTTAATTTGGTATTTAAGTGATGCAAGAATGAGGTAATATTTTAGTGTTTTGCACACTGCCACATCAAATTTCCTCGGTAAAGTTGGGAAGACTGTTGATGGTGTCTATGGGGAGCTGTATATTGGAGCAAATACTATCTTAATTCAGGCTAACAGGCTAAATTCGGGGGAATCTCCACAGTAGACGGTTATGGTCATTTTCTGTTCTGAAACAATGGCAAGTGATGTTTGATCTTTGCAACCAGTTCTTTAAAACAATGTTTTGTGTCCTGCTTGAAGTCTTTAAATAATACTGCAGTTATTTGCAGCATAGAAAAGGGTGTTAACTGGATAAAGCATTCTCAGAATAGTCACTGCAATGTCAGTCTTTTTTCTTTGATTGTCTGTGAACAAGGAAATTGTCTATGTTGCTTTTCAGCTGTTTGTGAGACATAATGGCCGAGTCTGGTCATTTCTGAGTGTATTGGATAATGAATTTATCTATATATTCCTTGTGATCTAAGCTAACAACGTAATTTGTGTAAGCCACTAAACCAGACAAAGTTAATGTAGCTGTCACTTATGTGTTCAATCAGTCAAACTTTATTTATATACCACTTTTTATAGTTCAAGTTCAAGTTCATGTTTATTTATATAGCACATTTTCTGCAACAGCAGTTGCCCAAAGTGCTGAACAATAGAACAAAAAACACTCCACAGTTAAAATAAAACACTACACAATAAAACAATAAAAACCAATGGAAATAAAAACAGAAATAAAAATTGATAAAAAAAAAAGATAAAATCTATAAAATAATAAAAACATACAAAGGATCCATCACAAAGTGCTTTATATGTTAAAAACAAGCAAATGCTTACATACACAAGCACACATATGCACACGCATTTTCACGCTCACACAAACCAAGAACATTGTTTCAAAGGCAAACGTTTAGGTTGGAATTTGTACAGTGTGTTTACTTCTGCTCTTCAATGTCACAAGTTGTAAAGTGAGTATGTTTTACTTATTGAACCCAAGGAATTAATGTTACCACCAATCCTGAATATATCAAATAAGGAAAGTAGAAATGTACAAGTGTTAAAAAACAGTCACCAGGTAAGCTCTTTTACAAATGGTAAGCTTACATTCTCCATAGATGTGAATGTCATTATTGAGTTGAGAAGAATTTACAAATGATGAATGTATGTTTTATAAAGAAGCTTATCAGAATCTTTAAGCTCCATCCGGAGGCTCACCTCCAGTATTGTTTGTAATCAAAAGCCTGTGTTACCTATATGAACTAGATTGATAGGTTATTTCTTTAAAAAGCTCAGCATGTAATTGAGCATCTAATTGCATGGGACTCCTCTAGAGGAGCTGATGAGTTATTTGTTGCTTACGTGTATAGATTGGGAGTTACCTGTGCCATTTAACAGGTACACACTTGTGGCTAACCTTTGAAGCGCAGATGTTTTGGAGTTTGTTGAAGAGACATGCCCAGATTCTGTTAGGGCACGACACTACTCTAAACCGAACTAACCCATTTTTTTTATCAGCAGATGATTTATTGACTTATTAAGAACATTGTAAATAGACAAGCACCATGAGATGTTGCTCTTTTTAAGGTGTCACCTTTACCTTTAAATTGAAAAGGAAAACTAGAAACAGCATAAAGCAAAACACATTTAACGAATACCCCAGGCACTGTGAATGTATAACATTAACAAGAGTCTTTAGTAAATATGAAAAGAAATGGTGACTCTTTTTGTCTTGTACATTGTTATCTCAGAGCAGCGCTCCAAAAGATTTGTAGATGTTTGCTGCATGCTGGGCTAAAATAATAAAGTAAGCTTTTGGAGTGTTGTAAGGCACATGGTTGCGAAACAGTCTTTGTCCACATAATTCAAACAGTCACACCCATTTTAGAAATGGTTTACTGAGGCAAGAAAGCATTTCTCTTAAGCCAGCTTGAGTACAGTGCCAGTCTAGATGTAGTCTTGTTGGCTTTTACTCAGTTTGATAAAAAATAAGCCAAAATGCACTAGTGGGTAAAAACAACTGTGTACACCAAATGACTCAGACGCTTGCAGAACCTCCTTTGTGGCAGCACATTGAAGAAATAGTTTTCTCTGTGTATTTATATCCCTCACTGACATGGCTGTGGAGGAATCTTGGCTCACTCTTCTTTACAACATTGCATTAGCTCATTGAGGTTGGGGACATTAGTTTATACTTTTTATGTGAACCATGATTTTTATTAGGGCTGGGTACTGTCACTCATTCCCTGAATCGATTTGATTTACAACAGCCTATTTTGATTTGATTTCGATTAAATTAAATTCAGTATCAATTCATTTACAGCTAATTATTTAACACCACCTATTTTTTCTTGAATATTAGACGCTTACATAACTTTTTTTTTTTTTTTTTTTTAAACGCTGAGTGCATTTACTTGACAATCAAACTCAGCTGTCTATGATTCTATGTGTTTGATGGTTTCCTTTTCTAGATACTGTATATTGATTAATTTCATAGTTGTGTGGTTGGAGAAAATAAAAAGGGTGCTGTGTGATGACGTGGACAGCCAGTGAGCAGAGCAGATTGAGTCAAAGTGGTGCATGGTTGCATCAAGCCAAGCTGAAAGTCCCCCAAGCTCCACTCCCAACTGACTTTTGAAAAACTGGTTGGCATAATAAGAAGATTTAATGGGAAATGTGATAACACTAATCTGGATTGGCTTATTGTTGAGATTAGTCCTCCCTTTAAGAGGGAAATGACTGTAACAGCCTCCAAAGGCCCTACTGAGGTGGAAGTATTACTTTACTATATACTGGACATGGGGAACATGGCCCACAAGAGGGACCGCATTAGTCAATGTTTATTTCAAATTGCTTTCTAACCTCTGGGGTCATTCAAATAGTTTTTTTTTCATTTTGTTATGGATGTTTAGTAATAACACAGACATATCGAGGTGGCAGCCATGATAAGAGGGGGTTGAACTCTCTAAGTGCTTAGGAAAAGGAACTTCTTTAACTGTTTCATTTAGCTAAAGATGCACAGGATCTTCTTTCATGAAAGGAACCGAGACGATCCTGGACCTCAAACCATAATGCCAGCTGCACTGGATTATTTTCAATCAGAAGTTTGTTTTAGAGTACAATCCTTGGTTACAAAGAAGTATTTTGACTGGGTTTGTTGAAATAATATGGCAAGAACTCAGCAGACAAAGAAACTTCAGTGTTTTTTGTAGACACAACAGTTCATAGGTCTTTAAGTTTGACTTGGAGTTGTCAAAATTAATGTATTAATGCAAAGAGATGAATCTGTGGAATTAACATGTTATTTTTTTGTTAATTTATTTATGCACAACTAACAAAGTTATTACTCTTGTCATATTAAAACTCTAAAGCTGACATTATCTAAGCTGATTTGGGGCATTTAGTTTTCCTGTCATGTCGTTAAACAGAATCAATCAAAAATCACTTAATCTTCCTTATTTATGAAGAATCTGACAGTTTTTAAGCCTTACATTTAGAGGATGGCCCATTTGATATATCAGATAGTTTTGTTTTTGTTCTGTGTGCGAGTTGGGCTAATCTGCTGTCATGGTTCAGACATGACCTTTTCTAGAAAGCAACGATACTGAGGAATCTTTACAATGAAGTAATCGTGGCGTTTAAAACTGCTGATAATTGTAAAATTAAGTGATTTTGACATCCTGTTGTAGTTTCACTGGTGTTGTGTTTGGTTTATTTTTGTAGCTTGATAGTCTTTTCCTCATTGTATTACCTAATAAGTCCAAGTAAAAGTGTTTAGATAAATGTTATAGCAAGTCTTTTTTCTTTTAAACATTCCCAGTGCTTTTCCATTTTCTGTTTGAGCAGTACCATTCTTCCTGGACTAAATGATGCTCAATGTCTAAGTTGTTTTAGCTAAAAAGTAAACAAAACTAACTCTGATACCAAATCAGATTAAGCAAGTCAATGTGTGTAATTAGTTTTCTTGAGAAAGAGATTTACTTCAGACTTGTTGGGCACACATTGCTTGGGAATCAGAGTGTGTAATGCTGAGTGAAGCTGTGTGGATAAGCAACTCATTTTTTGGCTGAAATGTGTTCTAAGCTTTAAGATTGAAAGGTGTTAGCTTCCATTTAGTTGATGCAATCAATGTAATAATTTCTCTGCCTTTATGTAACAGGGGAAGCGTCACACAAAGGCAAACCTGTCCTTGCACTGATGGGAGAATAAATTCCCCTTTATTATTGTTATTGTTTGCTGAAGTATGTAAAGTTTCCAGTTAAATTTCTTATGGATTCGTTGTGCAATGGAGGTTGAAGAGTTTTTCGTGCAACTGTACATGCCCATGACCCCAACCTCACTGGAAAAGCCCCATGTCCCCCTTTCCCCTCCTATTATTAAAACCCAGTTTAATCTCAGTTTGTAACTGTCCTCATTTTTAGACAATAACATAATTTGTGTCTGTTTTTAGAACAAGGGATGGGCCAATCCTGCACCAGTCTAAACAAGATTGTACCGTGTTTTTTCTCTTTCATCTCTGGGTTTACTTAAGGTTGTTTAGTTGTTGGTTGTTAAGTTGTGTGTGTGTTCACATTTTGTAGCCTGCATCTGCATTTGACAGCACAGAACCTAAACTCTGTTTCATGTGTGAAAGATGAGGTTAAAAGAATGACACCAAAGACCTTCCTTATCATGTCTCGTAACTACTAGATGTACTGAAGTCCTTATGATTTGACATTGTCAAAACATCCTGAAGTGAACCTGACCCAGTGTTCTTCAAAGCCTCACAGACACGTTCGGACATTCAGACACACGTCACATTTTAAAAATCACTGTTCTGATCAATTATTGAGTGATGCAACTTCAGTGCTTTTTATTAGTTCTTTAGAAATTGTTTTATTGTAGAATACTCTAATACTCTATTGTACAATGAACTCTAAAATTTAGCGTAAAATAAAAATCAGTGATGTGAAAATTAATTTATGCAGAACTGAAGTCTGGACATGTCTGTCTGTAGCAAGAATGGAAGAAGTCACAGAGCTGATGACTTGTATACATCCATACCTTCAAATACATAGTTACAGGATTCCCTGTACAGAACAGTGGCTCTCTACCATGAGAAAAAAAACTTCAAGAGGGTTTTTGTTTGGTTACATCCACCACATGGAAAAAATGCAGTCACGCAAGTTACAAAATTATGTAACAGCCGTTCAGTGTCTTAACTGCATTTCCTCTTTCATAGGTAAGCCCAACACAACCTGAAGTTCACCACCAGATAATTTCTCTGTTTTGATTCCACTTTTTGTTAAAAGAAAAGTCTGTTTTTATTAGTATATATTATACACACAAGTTAAACTTAATTCACAGAAGCCCATAAAGGAAAAAAAAAAAAGAAAAGCTCTGCAAAACATACAGGGGTGATGGGAATATGGCACCGTGCTGGAATTCTGGAGTGTGGCAGTTGGTGATGGAAGAAAAAGAAATGCGGGATACATCACCCATGTAAGCAAAACTAATAATAATAATAATAATAATGATAATAATAATAATAATAATAATAATAATAAATCAATGACTGCTGAACAGAGACCGGTCTAGAAAAGTTTTGATGAGGGGGCACAAATGGGATTTTTTTTTTCCTTTTTTTTTCATGAGGCTTAGATTTTAGCACAAATTTAGCTGATTATTACAACTTAAGTGGTCATGAGTTGTTAAATTTGGAAAAACAAACAGCTGATATTTTTCAGTGTTGCTTTAAAACAACATATAGAAGTGCAGTACTGCATGCCTCAGTCATGGTGGATCAATAACTCTGTAAATGAGTGCTGGTTAAACTCAATTTTCAGACACATTGCAATTTCAGCCTTTGTCAGACTTGATAGAAGGCAAATCAGATGTATTGATCAGTGATGTATGTTCCTCCATCTGACGTCAGCTTGCATCCGCAGCTGGCTTGACTATTCTGAGGCATCCCAGTTCAGAACAGCTACTGGTTACTGATTATTTGACCCAATTTCTTTCATTGCTGTTTTCACTATATTTGTGGGTCTAGATTTAGACTGAACTGGTAATGTGCCAAACCACGCAGTCATACCATATCTGATGATGTTACCAAGAACAACATTATAGAAAATAAACATCATCTCAGGTCGGACTCCAAAACAGCCTGAGTCTGTGTAAGAAATGAAGCCTTTAAGCCGGTCTACAGTACAGATAATTAACATGGTCACTCCATCACAGGGTTTAGTAGTATATTCCCTTTCTCAATGACAACTTGGGGAACTTTATTTTTTAGATATTAAAAGAATTACATGTGTGAGGACCATATTGTAGTAACATGGAGTATTACTATTACTATCTTTTGTTGTTGTTGTATTGCTTTACCATAACCACAAATCTGGCTCTGGCAACAGGTGAATTTTTTTTGCACATGTTAAAATTGTGTAAATTTTTGCTTGTAAGCAATTTAGAGGAAAAATAGTTTTTATTATAGAAATAGTTGTGGATTCAACTAGTGTGGAAAAAGTTGTAATGTGTTCTGCGCTGTAATATTGCGCTTAAATTTCAGATCAATTATAGTGGTGTCCATTGAGAAAATGTTCAGGCTCAGGATTTTTTATTTTATTTATTTATTTATTTTTTATTTTATATATTTATTTTGCTATCACCTCTGAACATAGCTAAATTCAGGTGTAGCACTTTTGTCTCCATTGTCACTTTTGTCTTTGTTAATAGCATCTAATCAGACATCGTTCCTACATCATCATTCACTCGGTCATCTCTTCATCATCAGTGAATTTCAGTGTTTATCTCAGCTTTTCTCTGTGGTCAGCATCACTGATGGAATTTTCTTTGGATTACACAGCAGTAATTTACTCATCTTCATCAACCAGAGGAACTGAATGTCATCCTGCTGTCTATCATTATGAATGCCTGTTTCTTCTTATTTTTTCCCCTTCCTTGGAGGCTCAATGATGTGGCTGTTTCCAGGGTAACCACATTCCCTTTTGAAATTTAACATGTCTGACATTAGAAACTGTCCATCTCCATGGTAACATAGCATCTAAAGTCCCAGTAAATAATAAGATTAGGTATGGAGCAAGTTAAAATGAAAATATAACTTTTTTTTCTGCTCTTTGAAGTGCTTAAAGGAAGTAAGGAGTAACTGAAATTGCTTGTAGTCTTTACCTCTGATGTTCACTGACTATTTAAGATTTATTTTTGGGACATTTTCATCTGGAGGAACTAAAAGTAGGCAAGTTGTCACTTACCTGCAACACATCCCTTTATGACTATTGATCCATGTCTATGGGAGACACAACATTGTTGCTTCGCTCCTCCCTTCATAACTTTAGTGTTTAATCTCTGCCTGATTTTACTGACATGACACTTTACATCACACATGACTTCATTTTCATTATGTTTCCAATATCAGGCACATTGGAACATGGCTCCTAGAGGACCGAGACAGTGTTTTGTGCCCTTTCTTAGCAGTATACCATCACAGGTAGCCAGATGACAGGTTTTAAAATAAGATGTTTTCACTAGAAAAGAGTATAAATCTACGTGTGGTAATTCTTTATGCAGAAAAAGAAAAATGCAGGGTGTTCACACAGATCTATGCATTTCTGTTTCTGAATACAGATATAGCACTCTTGCTCAAAAGTAATACGAGATTTCACTAAAGGCTCTTTTTTAAAAAGCTGTTCAGGAGGTGATGTATTTCTAATGCAAAGTTTCTGAGCTCTTTGTCTGCATCTCAGAGCAGTCTTAATGGCCAGAAATCTGCTGGCATACTTATTGTTTCCACTCCAGCAGCTGAAGCAAAGCAATACTTTTTGAAATGTTTTCTTTTCAAGCTGTCCACATGGCACATCTCACTGGTAACTGTTGCACTTTTTTTAATGCACAAGAAGACCATATTGACTTCTACAAATGTGATGTAATTGGGTAATTTGTAGGTCAATTATGATATGATAAATCTGCAGCACACTGTGAAAGAAATTTTGCTGCATATGGTAATCACTCATGTATACTCATATAATAATCACATGTATATTCAGTTTTCTTTATTCATTTATTATTGTTAATCCATTCACTATTACGTTTTCATATTGTGTGTTCTCATTTTACAGAATACTGAAGTTACAGTTTTCATTGTGTGTGTGTGTGTGAGGTCAGACTGACCACTTTCTTCCCAGAGCTCTGAAATGGCAGAGTTGAGACTGATTTTCGCACCTGCTAGATAGCAATAGTTGTTTGGGATATCAGCTTGTTGTGGTATGTGGGCTTTGTTTGAAAACTGAAAGAAGCCACTCAGTCTTCTATTCCTCATTTATTATTTTGCTGTTTGACCTTCAGCTGGGGACCAGCTGAGTAAAACTGTTTTTCTCTGATGAATCCCCAGAGTCTCTCCCGACTTCACGCGAGTCGGGACGACTACTCTCATTACTTGCAAGTAATTCTTCTCCTGTAAATAAACCTTATATACTTTTACTTATTCCAGACTCTTGGTAATTTTTCTACAACAACACACATCGTTGTTTTGACGAATAGTGTTAAAGGTCCCATATTATGCAAAATTCACTTTTTAATGGTTTTGGAACAGTCATACTGGTCCCCCCGCATGTGTAGGAGACCCGTAAGTGTGAAACTCTTTCAGGCGCTCTCTCTCCCCCCTGCTCCACCTCTAGGGAAGTAAGCGCTGAATTGAGCGAGTTTGAAAGCCTGTACGTTAAGACGTCATAAGGGACAATAACCACTCCCCACAGAGCGATGGACCCGTCTACCGGCTCTCAAAGCCCGCCCTCTAAAAATCACCTAGCGCCCAGTGTTTATCCTTTTCGGCAACCCTCGTTAGCGGACATGGCTAAGCGACAGAAGCACTGTTCTGTTTGTGGCTGCATAAATGAACACGAAAACGTTTTTTTACTTCCATCCACTGAACCCACGAGGACTGAGTGGATTAATTTTATTTTTGGAGGAAATGTACCCGGAAAACTTCCAAAGGTTTTGCATGTCTGTGGCCAGCATTTCAAAGAGGACTGTTTCCACAACATGGGTGCATGGAAAGCAGGCTTCGCCAACCGTTTGAAGCTGAAGCCAGGTTCAATACCAACTGTCCGTGACACAGCTGGAGAGGTAAGAGCTGGCAGTTATTTTATCGTTTCGGCCTTATTAGTCTGATAGCTTGAAAATATATTAGCACTGTTGTAAATGTAGCCAAGTCACTGTTTCTACTGTTTGTATCCGGTGCCATTGTGCATCAGATTGATGAGCGTAGCTAGCTGTGTTCTCCGTGCGTCACGGTTTGGGTCGGTAATGGGGGCTTCAGGAATGGGTTCCGGTGTTCCGGCGTTTGTTTATCCTTCACTACGCTGTAATCAGCGTCTAGTAACCGCTAAGGCCTAACCTGTCAATCACCTCATGACGGGCGATGCGATGGGCGGAGCCAACAGCTGAGCTGCTCCACCAGGGTTCCGCCCACCATAAACGGCACATTTCTGAAGCTGCTAAAAAGAGGGAGGTGAAGAGAAGCCGCTGCACTCAAACTGAGGGTCGATTTGTCCATACCATGGCGGAAATATTTCATTTAGATATTAATGAATGGTCTCAGATTGGGAATAAAGTGTATAATATGGGACCTTTAAGTAGTTTGAAAAGCACATTTGTTGTGACAGAAGCTTTCAGTATTGGTGTCAGAAGCAGTCATTGTGGGGGGAGGTTTCTGGCAGTGAGCAAGGATTATATGGAAAAAAAACTTGAATGATGTATTTAGAGGCGCAGTAAATTAACTGAAAAGATAATGAATAAATGAGTTGAAAAACCTTATTATAGCCTACACAAATAGAGTGATGCTTTTGCATGCCAAAATAATATTGCCTTATTTATTGTTAACATTTTCTGTCAAAGTCTGTCAGCTAATCATTTTTACTGTCATTGTTACTTTTCTAGATTTAGAAGTTTAGAAGCATAACGATAGGCTGCAGTGCTGTCCTATTCAGGGATGAGGATCAGTCTACCTGCCCTGTCAAAAAACTGATGAGTTCTAGAAAGCACAGAGGGATGTAAAATGGGAGCTTTTGTAGCAAATGCCTAACAAGACTCACTGTTCCAGTCTCCTGACCACGGGCACACTTGTACCTGGAGTATTTAGTATTATAAAGTATTGTTTAGCCTGAAGCTCCCCAGCGACGTCTCAGACAGCCCAGTGCTTTTTTTGCTTAACTAAGTGTCCAGATGTAAAGTAAAATAGCTTGTCACACCTCAACCTTTGTACCTTATATGTCTGGTTTTTCTTTGTTCAATAAAACATTTTGCTTGCTTTTTAACCTCTTATTATGCATAATAGATGATCCATATGACATACGGAGCTGGCTTCTTGAATTGATGGGCAAGTTTATTGTTGATGCCCCTGCAACTGTGGCAGTTGCGATGTGTTCTTTCTACATGTTGGCCAATCTTTTTCTTAGATTGGGAGATGGTTATTTCCAATAAATAGTAATAATGGAAACCCTTTCTCAAATTTGAGATTAAAGCTCATAGTTCAAAATTGCATTAGCTCCAGCCACTATCACTGGTAGAACCAAACATGGTGAGCCTAAATATAGTTTGGCTTATTTCAAGGTTTAACTGGTGTTGGCACAGAGCTGCGGATGTAACTGCCCTCCTAAAGTGTTGCCATCTGAAGGCCGGTGAGATGGTGAGATAGTGATGTGATTCATCAGCGACTCATAAAACATGTTTTAAGGGGGGACTAAAGGCTTTATGAAGAAAGACAATTATGTAAGTTATCTAACCTTTCAGTGTCAAATCAATAAATTTGTTTTAATTAGTCATTTGACTCAGAAATAGTCAGTCTTAAAGAACAAATGCAAAGGTTAAGTTCTGATATCCAGAATTTGTTTGTGTATTTTGCGCTTCTCTTAAATATTTAAACTGTTAAAGTCTCCTGATATCAGTGTCATCAATTCAATGTTAGTGACTAAATGTGACTGCTGTAATAACCACCTGTAGTTTAATTTAGTTTATCAAGTTTATTTTTCAAACATAATAAAAGGAAAGAAAGTCAAAATAGAAGAAAAGAAAAGCAAGAAAAACTGTGGTGGTAATAAAATAGGTCTGTAGTTTGAAACTCCATGTTTGTCCTCTGATTTGTAACTTGGTATAGTTTTAGCTAATTTCATTCGGTTATTATTGATCAATAATCTCTTCATAATTAGTTCTTCTTAAGAATATGATTTCTTTACTTTGTAGGATTTTAACTTTTCACATTTTCTCTGCTTCTGGCTTCCTTTTTTATTATTTCATCTTACATGCATTAAGTATTCCTTTGTTTATCTGTGGTTTATCAGCATAACTTTGTTTAGCTACTTTAGTGTACAATTTTTTCATATAATGATAATAGTATGATGAACAAAGAGGATTCATAGGCTTCATTAGCATCTTCTACAAAACCCTTTTTCCAGTCCTGTTTCTTTAGTTGTTTAAAATTGTTGATTGTTTTTTTTTTTTGTCATTTATCTAAATATCTTGAAAGATCTAAAATTTTTCGTGATTGTTTTGCAACTCTGGATGCTTGCAAATAAAAGAAGGTGGTCACTGGTATCTGTCTATTCCTCTGCTTTCTATTTTCCTATCAATGTCATTAGTTTGGGCTGAGGAAGTGGTTGTAAGGTACAAGCTGGTATTGTACATGGAATTTATGAAGTTTGTAGTTTTATTATGTTATGTTAAAAAATCAGTGTCTATCTATCCATCTATTAACGTGTTTTTTTTTAATTATTTAAATTATCCCTCCATTGTTCGATTTCGGCTTATGAAGTAACTATCATATCCTTCAATCTGTACCACATCAATTTGTTCATCACTTAATAGGTTTCTGATATTGCTATTACTTTAAATTTATTGTCCAGTCTCCTACTACGGAGATGTATTATGGATATTGTTCCATCAGTCCAAATATTACTTTTGCTGAACTTTTTTTTTTTTAAGGTTTTCAGGTCCATTTTTTTGTAATCAGATAGATGATCAGTCATAGGAGATTTTGGTGTGCTGAATTATTATTTGCACTTCTCCATTGTTTTGTGTTATCTCATTCTTATTTTGAAATGGGCTTCTGGGGATTATGTTTCATACCTGTCCAGTTTGCTTATGTCCCTGATGATGTGTACTTTTGCTTCCTCCGGCGTTGATCCGTTTAGGTTGATGAAAACCTTGCAGCTAGATGTGTGTGTTGCTTGAATTTTTCAATGTCTTTTCAATATGCAAACTTTTCTTATGCTGCATTCATCTTGCTTAGATGCTCATTGATATACACGTCAGTTCCTTTTAGTTTCGTTGCTTGTTTTAATAGACTTAGAAAATGGATGATGACTGTTGGTGCTGTATGTTTGTTTTTACTGGGCAACGTGTGACAAGCCTCTATGTCGTTACAATTAATTGTAAGGCCCTTACTGTCCAGAAATGCCTTTACTGTCCAGCTCCAGCTCTTGGTACAACTCAGTACTGAATAAGCTGCACGCGCTCACACCCAAGACGATATTGTGTGATGAAATTGTGATCTCGTAATTAAACAAAGGACTATTGTAGGGAGGGGGAACGTGGAAAAAAATTATAAAAGCACTTCCTCTAACACTACATGACAGCACCTGTGTTCAACTGGACTGGTAGTCAGCAGTCTGACATCCACTTAATTATGATGTCCCCTCTTGTTTGATTTCTTACTTGTGTTGTTCTTACACTCAGATGTAAGTCGCTTTGGAGAAACACGTCTGCTAAACGATTGTAGTTGTAGTAGAAAGTTTACTACCTGCTCCTCCAATGAATCCTTTCGGCCCCGGTCTTCTATGTTGGATAGGAGACCAGCATTTGCTTATGACCGATGGTCATATGATAATGTCATTACCCTGGGAATATTGCTCCGGGTCATCCCCTCTTTTTTCCAAAAGACTTTATTTTATTTATTTATTTATTTATTTTAATTAATTAATTAATTTTTTTGCCATGATGCAATGAGATCAGAAAGTCAAGCAACTTTCTGACGTCATCTATTTAATCAGGGGGTACTGAGTTTTTCTTGGGGGCCATGGGTGGCAGAGATGTGGTCTGGTGGTGGGAGTGCTGGCTGAAAGCTGCTGCTGATGTGGCCTGGTAGTGAAAGCTCTAACTGGAAGCTGCTGCCCCCGCTGTGGTCTAGTAATAGATACTCCTACTAGAATCTTCTGCCACTGGTGGTGGGCACTCTCGCTAGAAACCGCTGCCACCTTAGCCTAGTGAAGGATGCTTTCACTGGGGTCCTCTGCATGTACTGTTGGATATTTAATGGAATCATTCTAAACAGTCTCAGCACAGACAGGGGACTGACTATTACAGTGCATCTGGAAAGTATTCACAGTGCTTCACTTTTTCCACATTTTATTATGTTACAGCTTCATTCCAAATTATATTAAATTAAGCTCTTACCTCAAAATTCTACACACAATACCTCATTATGACAAGGTAAAAAAAGTTTTTTTTTGAGATTTTTTGAATTTATTAAAAATGGGAAATGAAGAAATCACAGTTACATAAGTATTCACAGCCTTTGCTTAATATTTTGTTGATCCACCTTTGGCAGCAATTACAGCCTCAAGTCTTTTTGGATATGATGCTACAACCTTAGCACACCTATCTTTAGGCAGTTTCGCCCATTCTTCTTTGCAGTACTTCTCAAGCTCATTCAGGTTGGATGGGAGACGTCTATGCGCAGCCATTTTCAGATCTCTCCAGAGATGTTCAATCGGATTCAAGTCTGGACTCTGGCTGGGCCACTCCAGGACATTCACAGAGTGGTTCTGAAGCCACTCCTTTGAGATCTTGGCTGTGTGCTTTGGGTCATTGTCCTGCTGAAAAATAAACCGTCGCCCCAGTCTGAGATCTCGAGCGCTCTGGAACAGGTTTTCATCCAGGATGTCTCTGTATATTTCTGCAGTCATCTTTCCTTCTACCCTGACTAGTCTGCCAGTTCCTGCTGCTGAAAAACATCCCCATAGCATGATGCTGCCACCACCATGCTTCACTGTAGGGATGGTATTGGCCTGGTGATGAGCGGTGCCTGGTTTCCTCCAAACATGACACCTGGCATTCACACCAAAGAGTTCAAGCTTTGTCTCATCAGACCAGAGAATTTTGTTTCTCATGGTCTGAGAGTCATTCAGGTGCCTTTTGGCAAACTCAAGACGGACTGCCATGTGCCTTTTACTAAGGAGTGGCTTTCGTCTTGCCACTGTACCATACAGTCCTGATTGGTGGATTGCTGCAGAGATGGTGGTCCTTCTGGAAGGTTCTCCTCTCTCCACAGAGGAACGCTAGAGCTCTGCCAGAGTGACCATTGGGTTCTTGGTCACCTCCCTGACTAAGGCCCTTCTCCCCCGATTGCTCAGTGTAGACGGCCGGCCAGCTCTAGGAAGAGTCCTGGTGGTTCCAAACGTCTTCCATTTATGAATGATGGAGGCCACTGTGCTCATTGGGACCTTCAAAGCAGCAGAAAGTTTTCTGTATCCTTCCCCAGATTTGTGCCTCAAGACAATCCTGTCTCGGAGGTCTACAGACAATTCCTTCGACTTCATGCTTGGTGTTTGTGCTCTGACATGCATGGTCAACTGTGGGACCTTATATAGACAGGTGTGTGCCTTTCCAAATCATGTCCAATCAACTGAATTTACCACAGGTGGACTTCAGTTAAGCTGTAGAAACATCTCAAGGCTTATCAGTGGGAACAGGATGCACCTGAGCTCAATTTTGAGCTCCATGGCAAAGGTTGTGAATACTTATGTAAATGTGATTTCTTCGTTTTCCATTTTTAATAAATTCAAAAAATCTCAAAAAAAACCTTTTTTCACCTTGTCATAATGAGGTATTGTGTGTAGAATTTTGAGGTAAGAGCTTAATTTAATATAATTTGGAATGAAGCTGTAACATAATAAAATGTGGAAAAAGTGAAGCGCTGTGAATACTTTCCGGATGCACTGTAAGTGCAATTATAGCCACTTGTTTGGCATTATACCACACATTTCTTGATTAACTGTTGCTTGTTAGTTTTTTTTTTTCTCATTACCTCTTTTTGTCCTACCAGTTGTCCATACCTGGCACAAAACCTGACCTCAGTCATCCCGGTCATAGGAGGTGTGCTGTTTTTGTTTGTACTGGGAACACTTCTGAGAACCAGCTTCAGTGACCCTGGGGTTCTGCCCAGGGCTACCCCAGATGAGGCAGCAGACCTGGAGAGGCAAATAGGTAAGAAAAAAACTTTCATTATTTGGCCTGTTATTAAACAAATATATTATCATATCCCTTCGACTGTACATTCTATTTTTATGCCAGCATATATATATATATATATGTATATATATATATTTTTTTTTTTTACCTGGTACTATTTTAGTATTTTAAAAGTGAGAGACGATCTTTTACTGTGCATGACAGAGTGCTACCTTTTTGTTCACCCTGTTAAAATCCCTCTGATTTATCTTTTCATTGTCAAGGCAATAGCCGTTATAATGATCTACTTTGTAGAACTGTGAAACCTCTGTGTCTGAGTTTATCTATTAAACAAAAAAATGGGGTTCTAGCTTCCATCCACTTTAGAGATACTGTCAGACGTCTCAGCTGAAATGCAGGCGGAGATGAAGTATTCCTGCTGCTTTGACCAAATGGCCTTTGATTCAGTTATTTCACTACAGCACTACAGCCATTTGATGTATTACTTGGTCATAAATTCATGAGAAATTAATCTAATTTATGATGTGAAAGGTTAAACTGTCGGTGCATTAGGAGCCACTTCATGTAGACTAACTGAATTACTAGTGGTCCCTAATTTGTGGTGCAGATCTGTTTATGAAGCTCTGAGATGCTTTACTTATAACATTTTTCTACATTGTACTATTTCACACACACGTTGCAGGGCCTCAGTCTGTCATTGATGTGATTTGCTAGCAATTTTATGTCACACTGCTGCAACAAACAGCAGTGTGACATAAACAGACATTCAGAAAAAAAGGATATATGAATAAAATCACAGTTGTCATGTCACTCTAGAAATGATGAAAGTGAGCAGAGAGCGCATCTGAAAGGGTTGTGGTATTTTGTACGCAAGTTTTTCTATCAAGTATTCTGCTGTATTTTGACAGATGTTTGCTAGCAGATGTTTAAGAGAGTAATTGTGTTATTGCAAAGCTACAGAAACATTCCTTCACAGTACAATAACCAGGGTGTCACCAGAAGTAATTCATCTGCTCCATGCTTTTCCACTCTTGGATTTATTGTGGTTTGCTGACGTAGTCTGAACGCTGTTGATGACAACAATGGGATCCAAATGAATTTCTGTGGACATGTATCTGTAAAACATTATAGTACACTCTCCACCGACCACTTTTAGTTCATCGGTCAACAATGTCAGTAATAATGTAGCTAACATTTCCATCAGTCTCTGTTGTCTGGGTCCCATCCTGTTCTTCCTTGTTCGCTCTGTCTTTTCTCCTCTGCATCCTCTACCCTGTATGTAACAGGATTTTCATCCCCTTACCCTGTCAGTTTTTTGTTAAATCTTATTTTTAAAGTCGCCTTTAATTTTTTTATTTATTTATTTTTTCTCTTTTTTTGCTTGTTTGGAATGTGAAGCTCCTAATTCCCAACTGTAGTCCTTTTCCATGCTTCAGGCCATTAAAGCCTCATTAAACAAACTCTGGACTGCTTTAATTTATCTCATTAGGAGACTTAAAAGCCTTTGGAGGAAAGGTAGAGAGAGCTTGGAGCAGTGGACTAAGTGTACTGTGGAAAAGCACCATGTTATATTGGCATGCTTTTTTTTCCCAAGGATAAACAAATTTAGGGATGAAAATATGATGTTGACCCAAATCTCCATCCCAGCCCCCAGACTGGCTTTGGTTCTTTGCATTTTCAAGCATAGCAGTTGGCTGTTTTCCACCCGTAATCTCCAGTTTGCAGATGATTGTTTTCATGTTTTGGTTGGTTGATCTGTGTCTGAGTCCATATAAGCTCTGGTTTTAAAATGATATACTGAATTAGAGACCCTTTGTAAAATAAAATCCTTTGCTTTTAAAATAGTTCTTATTTAGTGCCTCGGGATCTTATTCCTATTAGTTATGAGCATTTTTCCAGTTTAGTCACTGTTTAGTAGATTGAGACTTAACTTTACAATGGAATCTGCTGGGGATGGACAAACAGGACCAAAATAAATGCTTTTTAAGGCATAATGGTAATATATTAAATATATCTGTATTTTCATCTTCTTTCTTACTGTGTGTATATAACATCAGACTACTTAAACTGTATCATGTTAATTTGATGTGTTTTATCTTACATTGGATATGTCGATGTTTTCATCTGCCTAACTGCTGAGAACATTAAGTATCTGCTTTGGTAGACTTGATATATAATTATAAACACTATTTTAATGCTATACTGAGAGATGCGGACATTAAATACATTGTTTTTTTAAATGCACATATGCCCTTTGAAAAACTAGGAAAGTACTTCAAGATACATCTAAGTATGTCATATCTCTTCTTAAACTGTAAACTTAATCCTACTTGCAGACCTAGATAATCACCTCTCTTGACACAATCCTGACAGTCAGGGCACATGTGACTTCATCTGCCTGTCAATGTTTCTTTGACAGGACATGAGGAGGAAACATTCAGTAAAGAAATTTATAATGCATACAGATTGTTTAAAAAATTCTGCACTATATACCTAAAAAACTTCATGCAGGTGGTCATTTTGAGCATTCATTTTGAGCTTTTATTAAATTATTTCATGAATGTTGATGTTAATTAAATTAAGCTTGTTTTAAGTGTAAAAGTTATTGTCATGTACTGTAGAACTGTTCATTTCTCCTCATGCATTCCCATGCCTCCCGTTAAGGCTGCTTTACTGCTTTAGTGTTGGTGCCATTATGGGTCCCATTATCTTCCATGTGAAAAAACCTGGTCTGTATCAGCGGCAGGAACATACACTCTCACACAGAGAAAAAAAAACAAATAAAAAGACACATAAATACTTAACAGCTGTAAACGTTCAATTTAAGACACTGGAAGGCAAAGATCGCTGCCTTTTCCCACAGTTAAAAAAAGCTAAAAATGATTTGCATTTTGTTGCTTTTTCTTTTTGACCTCTCTTTCGTTCTGCCAGTACTGCAGGAATCCCTCATATTTCATCAGCGTGTGTAGCCAACACTTTTCAGTCAGGCAGGAATTGGTCGAATTTACCTAAAAATGTCTCAGATGTAGCGATGAGACAGAGAGCCATTGTGTCAGTAATAGTAACTTTTTATATGGGACTGGACATAATATCAGGAGATGTTTAATAGTAAAGTAGAAATACTGCTTTGCTGGTTTACCAAATACTTCTAAGGAAAATTGTGAAATGCAGTTCAGACTTATGTATTATTAAAAGTGTTGAGGTCCAACTTCTAAGATAGCTGTCAAAAAAGAAGTGCCAAGATGGCCTTTCAGACTTGATGCAGCCATGTTGAGTTGCCTTCGGGTTAATAAAAAGCAATCCATGTCTGAAAGAGAGTACAATGTCGTCTCCATTAAAACACTGGCGTCTGCCTCTCCGTGTTTCTCTGGATGCTCTGTCCAGATGCATGCAGTGCTGTTTATCAGTATGAAATTAGTGACACATCTAATAGCTGTTTACTTGATCATCCAAACCCAACCCAAGTCCCAACTCATCAAGCACTCCCATTTCTCTTTCTGGCTCCTTCTTTTTCTCAACTTGTGCTTTTTAATCACTGCTTTATCAGTTATGAAGGTCTTTTCAGTTTCTGCTATCATATTAATGTTTGTGTTAGGTTTATATGCACACACATGCTCCTGTCCTGTGGTCCTCATTTCTCTTCACTCCCTCCCTGCTGACTTAAAAGATGAGTCATTCCTAGTTTTCATCCTCAGACTTATTCACAATTTCTTTCTTCAACCAATATGTCTTTTTTTCTGTGCAGAAAGCCATGATGGCGAAGCAGCTTACAGGTTTTGTGAGCATTAATAACTTTTACATGTCAGTGTTGCTACTATGTCTTTTCAGTTTTTTTTTAAACTTGTTTTCAGAGTAGTCAGCTGCTGCTGTTTTTCTAGCATTTTCTTGCTGGAATAGATTAAATTAACTTGCATCTGCATTGAAAAACACAATCCATCAAAAGATTAATCATGTAGAAACAAAAATCAGGACCTCTCAGTTGGAACAAATGAGCTATTTACTGTCTTCATTCTTAATTAAATTTAGCATGTAATGTGTGCATTTATGAAATGTGTCACATTAATGCATATCACACACTCATTCACTGAATACTCGAGCCTTTTGTGACCCAACACCCTCATGAATAGTTAACGGTATTTCCTCTGCAAAGTGTTTCAAGGCTTACTTTCAGTACACATACTTATTGATCTGTTGACGAAACTCTGGCGGGCCCAATGTCTGTGCAGTCTGAGACATTAAGGTGTTTCATGCTCCCGTATCCCAGAAGAGAAAGCTAATAGCTAGATCATGAGCAGATATCTCTGCTAACTGCCAGAGGCTTTCAGCTTCAGGTTAAAGTGGGAGGCTTGAAACATATTATTCCTCAAGCAAAATTAAACGTAGCATGTTTGCAAAAGTGAAATAGACATATAAGATATAATGCTATTTGTGATCTAAATTCTCACCATATTGTCACAAGGCTTTTACACAGCTGAAACACCTATTAAGGAAAAGAAGAAAAAGTCAGGAAAGGTAGCACAGCATGCTGTTTATCTCTGCTTGAAATCAAAATGAGAGCTGTTTTTTTTTTTGTTTTTTTTTTCATTAGTGTGCTGCATTTGATGTCTATGCGTGTCTGCCTGCTCACCCAATATGTCAGGACTAGACAGGCTGGCATCATTTCAGCTACCACTTGCCAAATCCAAAAGACTCTCTGAAGCAGTAATCAGAGTGAAAGATGACGAGAACTGCTTGTGTTCCTCTTTTCACCTAATGTGATCCAAGCTAGCTGGTGATTGTCTGGACAGCCTCACTGATTTTTTTTCTGAAGCTGCAAGCCAGACTCCAGCTCTATAGAGAAAATAAGCTCTGTATGAATGATGGGTATCAGGATAGGATGCTATGACATTTAGAATATTCTGCTTTTGGGTTGTTTAACATGAGATGTTAATCCACATTTAGCAACACTCAAAAGTCAAAAGTCACCTACCCATGTCTCAAAAATGATTGCTTTCAATGACAATGTACTTTTGGGTGGGAAAAAAAAACTTTACTCCTTGATCATAGATTGATGAGAAAATTGTATTTGTTTGTTAATTTTACAGCACAATAGAGTGTACAAAATGTGAAGGCTTTTTAAAGTGCTTTCCCAGTAAAACGTTTCTGCTGACATCTTTTGTTTGGACTCTGGAGAAATTTATTTCAGATGCCAAACTCAAGTACACAGCTCATTACCAAAGAGACAGAGCGACTCTCTAAAAGGAGAGCCAATTTAATCTAATTAGATACAGCTTTCTTTACTTGTTTCTTGAATTTAACCAGTCATAGGTTAGCTTGTAGCTTTGAAATTGCTTTGACTGAATAATTGAGATTGTAACAGGGCTTTTAAATCTTAGACTTTTCCAACTTCTTTTTCCATCTTGGTATTTGTATCCCTTAAAATTGCTTAGTTGAGTACCAGTAAACATAATAAACATGCTTCAATTTAATCATCATAGCTAGTACTGCTGTGCTGACAGAGCTCTATTGATTGTGACCTACCCTTGACCGCCAATTCTATATGTGAAATTAGACAAATAAATCAGCTGGAGTATATCATTGACTCTGTGATGTGATCTAGAGATACCCTCACAGTGACCGGGCGCAGCAGAGACACAGTTTGCCATTTGAATGATAGATACTGTGTTTGTGTTTCCCTTAGTACCAAGCTCTCTATTCTGTTACATGACCATCCAATCGAAAGCTGGTGCTGATACTTGAACCTCTGCATTGACCTCTTGCCTCTTCCCTCAGCTTAGTGCAGGCAGTCACACTAATTTCATTGTTATTGAATAGTAATTATTAGCTGGTAGAAAAAGGCTGTATTAAAAGCTGTTGTTTGAGCTTTTATACATATACGTTTTAAATGCCTGACTAAGACAGCTTTGCAATAAGGGTTTAGTATAACAAAATTTAGCATGAGACGGAGAGAAACTGCTTGGAAGTTGCATTTAATGATAGAAAGTTGTGGAGACAGCTAAATTGAAACAACCACAATTACAAGCCTTGGTAAAGGAACTTGACCTTAACCAGCAGTGTTTTATTAAAATTTGTCAGGTGCTGCTGGTAATTTATTAGTGTGAAACATAACTTTGATTCTATTGCTGAAGTGAATCCTTACTTCACTTCAGCAGTTTCTTGATTGGAAAGCCTCCAACATTGAGTATCATGTAGCTTAGACTCAGATATATCCACATGTCCTACAACTTAAAGCAGCTTTTACAGTCATTTTGAATTGCTTGAAGAAAAAAAAACTTGACTTTTTAGTTTTCTCTCTTCTCTTTATTGTTAGAATTACAGTGACAGAAACATGAAGTATGACAAAGATAAGAAAAGTTATAGTGGCGGAGAGGGCTGCTGGGGACAGCGACTGAGCTGTTTTACTGGAGTCCACAAGAGAAAAAGGGAGGAAAAAGAACTTCATGTCTTCCTGTGATCTCATGCTGCTTTATTATCCAGTTAGATGTTCAATGTGAGGCAGCTGCAGTGCTCTGTTATAGCCTCGTCCAGGTCATGACTGTGCCTTCCTCTTCACTGTCATCCTTCTTTCAGACAGATGTCCCTTCCATGTAGCCAAATTACTGAACTGAGTCTTCATGTTCTTGGCCTTTCTCCATAGAGACAAAGTACAAAGTGTTAAGCATAGGACTCTCAGTCCAAGACTATATTGTTCTGGACAGATTACAGTCATTGATGTTAAGTGTTTTCATTTAATTGACTCACGTCTGCTTTTTTTTTTTTTTTTTTTTAAGTGTCATAACATACTTTAAAATTGAAATGTACAATGTTATGTGTATCAGAGTGTGGTAAATACTAGTTATGATCGGCCTCGTATTGTACACAACTTTGGATTTAGTATAAAAAATGAGAAATATTTAACATGTTATGCAGACCTGGAGTATTTGCTATTAATGAAGCATATTTTTTGTTCACTTTACAGACACATTTGTGTAATTTAATTAATAATTGAAGACCAGAATTAAACGTTAAGACCTGTCTAACAATTTAAAGGGCAGAATCTCGTTGGAGAAGAGTAAATTTGAAGTGAGAAGTCTTCAAGAAATTCTTTAAGATATAGAGGGATGCTCCTATTCTGATAGCATTTGGTAGCTTGTTACACTATTTGGGAACACTCCTAAGCTAAATGGGGCGAAAGTAAACCACCTCCAAATAACGTCTGAATGATTGGATCTGAATCCATTCTGTCCTGAGTGTATTCACATCGTTTTTTATGAGTGAATCATGTAAGATGCACATTAGCACCTGGCTCAGTTGTTTTAGGTTAATGTCAGGTGTGACCTTTCTTTGCTTTCATGAAATTAAGGTCACTTAGAAAAAAATCTGCTTCACAAGGTGACCGTTACTCATTTTCTTAAGAATTTAATTGAATGAAATATTTTTCCTTCGCTGGATACAGAGAAAGACTTTACTCGCTGAAGCAACAATGATTTATATCTTCTGTAACGATAAAGAAAACAATGAGACATTACCTTTCTTGTGTATCTTAATAAACCATTCTTCTCAGTACTGGTTTAATGCCTAACCTTTGGTCTGTTTCCCAATAACAGCCTGCTGTCATTTACAAGTACGGCTAACACACACACAGGCGCACATTTGACATATTGGTTTTAATATTCTGAATGTCATCATTGTTTTCCAGTTGAATTTTTCATCGGTAAAGGCTCTTGTTCTCGTCTTCACAAACACAACAGGATAGTAATTAGTCTCCTTTTGTACCTTACAAGGCAGCACTGTGCACAGTATGGCTGACATTGAACCCTCAGTTAACTCTGTGTGTGTGGGTGAGTGAGCGGGTACCCTGTGTGTGTGCTGTTACATCAACCCCAGTCAACCTGGCCTTGTTTTATAGCTTCAAGCTCTTAGACCTGGCCTATCTCTCTGGGGGATCTCCCTTGTAGACACTGATGTAAGGCTAAAGCTTTGGCTGACAGGATGGCTAAGTGTACAAATGGCTTTGTTGAGCAGAAAAGCTACTTTGACACCCCCGCTTTCACACTAATTTACTGCAGGCATCTGTGATCCAGTGGAGTGAATGTGGATGGTCTGTCCAAAGTGCACTTGCAGTATCATCACACAGCAGATTAATAAAAATAGTGATATTTAGAGAGCAGTATTTAAAGCAGGACTAACAGTGGAGAGGTGTTTTTGCAATACACACAGAAGCAGATTATCCCATTAAATTACATTACAATTTACTTTTTTAATTTAATACTATGTTCTATTAGATTTGAGAGTTTGATTTGTAGTCTTGCTTTGGTTGACTGTTTATACTGGCTTTAACTGTTTGGATTGATACAGTTGATATTCATATAGTCATTTTTCTACAGTTCTACGAAAAAGTTTGTATAATTATTTTCTGTCATACATATGAAAATATGTCCCATTTATCCTCTTAGAAACATGTGAACAACAGTCACATATTATTTATTCTGACTGGGTAACATGCATTATTTTATGATTTTTCTGCTGGTGTTGTAGGCACATAAAAGGAGTATAAGTTTTACATTTTTATTCTTTGATATTAACTAGACATGAAATGATGAACCAGCTGCACACAAATCTATGTACCTGTTATTATTTTCCAGAACTGTGTAAGTACTTTATTTCTATAGCACCTTTCATCACAGTGCTTCACAGAGAAAGCAGTCAATAAATTCACTACAAAATAAAATACACAAAAGAAAATACGTAAAATAGAGTTATAAATATAAATTTGATAGCTTAATTGATATTGAGATAAAAGTGGCAGAAGCAATTACTTTGAGGCCATATTGTCCTTCTGTTACTGTTTTTGCCTAATAAAAGAAAATTTTAACAGTAAAAATGCCCATTATCTCCAAATAGTAAATGAAGCTAGGAGGCTGGCATTAATATATTTTCACTAGTTTCTGTCTGAATGATATAACCTTTTTTTACCTGTATTTTTTTTATGAGGTCTCGGAAGACACCCAAGACAGGTCTTATCTAAGGCTTTGGAAGTACTATATGTCATTAAATAAGAGCTCATTTTGCTGGGCCATGATGACCTTAAGATCTCCTGTTGGTTTAACACCATAGAATCTAAATGGCCCTCCAAATTACTCACAACTTCACTTATTAGTTCCCCCATCATTCTAGTGCATTAAGGGTGCAGGGGGATAAAATAAGTATGGAGGGAAAAGAAAGTATGATGTAGGCGTTGATCACAGTAGGTACAAATTCAGTGGATGAAAACTGCATTTCCTCTGCCCTCCTTTAGAAATGGCAAACACCCACGCAAGCCTCACCGTCTCTAACCCCCCTTGTTAACACATATACCATTGTGTTGGCAATGCTACAGGCTTCAACATGATCTTAAAATTATCTTCCTACACACACCATCTCCTACTCTCAGCATATGCAAGTGTTTTAAAGCAAGCTGAGCAATGATAAGGTAGAGGCTCTACCATAATGACCTGAAAATCACTGTTATTGCTCTCATTCTTGCCAAATAGTCTGTCATTGCTGTCTTCTTACTCAACTAAAAGCCATTCAGAGCAGATCCTTTTTTTTTTTTCTTTTCATTGTAGTCTGGGTATTGTGGTATTGAGTGCATACTGAACTCCAGATGTTAATACCTGAACTAAGTTCAAGCTTTCATCAGTGTAGCAGCAGACTTCATTGTAAATATGGGCTGATAGCACAGAAAATTATTCTGGCTCCTAAGGTCAGCCCACTTTTCCCAGTTTCTTTTTCCATAGGTTCACAGTTATTCGATCTAATACGTACATAACATGTAAGCCAATACAAGCAAATTTATCTGTATGGCAAATTCAAAGGATGAATAAAAAGAAAAAAGTTCATGCTATGGCATTTTTTAGTTCAAAATATTTTAAAGGCATCACAGTATTCATTGTAGTCCATTACCAACATGTTAGCCTTTAGTAACCTGTATGCTTAAAATGACAGACCATCTGCTGCTGTTTGACCTGCATTCATTACCTCCACCAAGGCGGAGGTTATGTTTTCAGCTGCGTTGTTTGACTCTGTCTGATCGCCTGTTAGCAACATAACTCAAAAAGTTATGGACAGATTTTCATTAAGTTTTCAGGAAATGGAATAAGAAACAAGTGATTACACTTTAGGGGTGATCTAGATCATCGTCTGGATCCAGGAATTTTTTTTGAAGGATTCCTTACAATGGGGAACAGATGTTGCCCAGAATCATTGACGAAAGATGACAAATGTCATGTAGATGTTATATACATCAACAACTTACCCAGATTGCAACCATTAGAGAACGTGCAAATTTCTTTAATAACTTCAAGACTGTTGTAGCTATTTGTAGCTCTTTGAAGTATTCATAAGAGTATCAGCATATGGTTGGTAATTTTGTGGGCTGTTGGGCTTTTGGGGGTTTTTCTCATGGCTTGGTGCTAGTCTGTGATGTCTGAGTGCTTCTAGTTTCCAATGTAAAAAGGAGATTTGCATTGTAACAGAGTATTGTTAACATATGAAGTGAAGAGTAAAACATTTAACCGGACTTTTGCAAATCCAATGTGGTGTTGAAACTGTATTTCTTTCTTTAAGAATAGTATCAATGCAAATATGTTGTAGCTTTTATTCCATTCTTCTCTTAGTGTGCACATTACACATTTCCCAGGGGAAAAACTATTCTTGTATCACTAAAATATTGACATCACAATTGCATTAGTTTATTGCACCATACAGCATGGGAGCTCTTTCACTGATTCTCTTTTGTTTCCCCTCTCTTTGATTTTCCAAAGATGTTGCCAATGGCAGCACAGGCTACAGGCCTCCTCCCAGGACCAAGGAGGTGGTCATCAACGGCCAGACAGTCAAGCTGAAATATTGCTTCACGTGCAAAATCTTCAGGCCACCACGTGCCTCCCACTGCAGCCTCTGTGACAACTGTGTGGGTAAGTTACATCGTTTTCCAGGGATTAGTTTGTAGCTGTTTGGTATTTTGAGACATTAGCAAAATTAACTCATTCTCCTTCTCCTCTCTCTTTAGTTCAGGGTTCACATGTATTCACTCAGATTCAGAAAAGATCTTGTTTTTGTTTGTGAGGTCACAAGCCAAGCTAATTATTTAGATTGAATACAGACTTGCAAGAAATATTCAGTACACACCAGATGCTTGCAGGATTTAGCATTCATGCAAAGACCAGGGGGAGAACGATGACAAATAGTGTGAGAAAAGAAGGGTTGAGTTTTTATGTTCTTCATAACCACATTCCTCAAGTCAAGAGCACAGCAAGGCAATTACTAAAAGGCAGATACGGATACACAAATCTGTGCAATTTATCTTTTTCATTGGAGTTTTGAGGCTTATAGACAGCTCTACTTTTTTCTGATGTTGGTTTCTCTGTCAGAAGTAGAGCTGTGTAGACAACTTTGATACAAAGATAAAGAAGTAGTAAACACTGGAACAAAAAGAGGTTGTAGTCAGACACAGCAGATGCACACCAGCAGGATGGGAGGAAGAAGCTATCAAAAAGATGGAAGAGCAGTCATTTTGACAAACAGGCAGTGCATGTTATTAAGTAAAGGTGGATTTTGTTTGCATTTTAAATGAATAAACAAATTCTGAACTGGACCTGGTGAGGCTCACTCTTTGATAAATATCTTGCCTCAAACATGGGGTAAAGAAACAAAGTGGCAGATTTACACCAGTGCACGTACATGATATGCTTTTACTGCTCTTCCAGACCAAAAATAAAGCAGTGCAATCGTACAAATCCAGATGATTTCTTTTTTGGCTTAAACATCATGTTTATACGATATTTGAGAAATGCATGCCACAGATGGGAGGGAAGTGGAAAAGGAGCAACTGACACATAGTTGGACTCCCCATCCTGCAGGTGGGTGGGAGTGATGAACAGCTGATGAATGTAAGTTGTAACTGCTGTCTCTTTTTTAAAAATCATTTCCAGTCAAGCTTTTGGTTTCTGACCAACATTGAAATAGTCTAAAAGCCAGTTGCCAAAAGAAAAGATTGGGATGCTGTGGAAAATATAAAAATCATATAAACTCTACATTTAAGAACAGTAGTAAAAGAGAACATACTAAAGAACTGAGGTTATTTTCTCTTTTTATTGTAAAAAAAAAAAAAACAGGACAGTGACAAAAAAAATACTGGAAAAGTTGTGAAGTGCTTAAAAACACATCGGTGAACATCTCATAACTAATTTGGTTTATTGTTGACAGGTAATTAACATCATGTGGTTTAAAAAAGACAGACTTCAACATGTAAATATATGAAATGATTTACAGCTATTTATGAGAATTTACCACCTTTTATGGTTAAATTGCACAGAATTTAGCAGTTTAATCATCTGCAGTCTAAAATATATTTAAGATTGAGAGAATCCAGAGAAACATTTGAAGCCTGTAAATAAACATAGAATGATGCCACCACCTTAGATACAGACATAATTATTTGGTGGAAGTCATTGCGTGGGCGAAGGAACACTAAAAACAACTACCAGTAAACACAGTTCATTACTGTATCCACAAAACTAGATACAGAGCATGTGTAAACAAAATCTAAAAACACTGGACCTGAACTTATTTAAGATGAACTGAGGCGAAGTGGAAGACTGCTATGCAGTCTGATAAATCAAATATTTTTCATTATTTTTCAAAAGAATTGAGCAATTATTTGATGTGCTGATTTGCACACACTTGAAAAGTCTGCATCTGTAATGCATGGGTTACCATTAAAGAACAAGGCATGAGAAGGACCTGCACATCTGTCAACACACCATTAATTCTGAACGCTGCCAAGGAAGGCCTTGTTTAGTTCAGGAAGACATTGCCAAACAACGTTCTTAATGTTTTACATCGGCATTTCTCCAAGAGCTGAAATTGCCTGCCTGTAGTCCAGACTTGTCGCCATCTGAAATCATTTGGAGTTCTATGACACAAATATGACAAAATGCTCCCAAAACTTGAGTCAAAATGAGAACACGTCACTTTCAAATTACGTCGGTGGGTTTCCTCAGTTCCTCACCTCTAAAGACAAAAACAATCCATTTCAACATTTGATATGTCACTTTTAAACTATTTTGTACAGATGATTTCAACCCAAAGCATGTTTTTTATTTTCCTTTTATCTTTAATGGTCAGATTTAAGAATAAACTGGATGACATTTGGAGATCACACTGGTGTGTTTCAGTGTTCTTTCTGCCTGTGGTGCTGTAAAAGCCAGGGGGATAACATGCTCTTAAATAAGTTAGAAGCCTGAATGGATAGGCCTTCCCTCGTGGCTGTGAAGGATAGGAATATGGTAGAGTCACTTCCTTTTTATTAAGACTGTTATCCCCTTAGGAGTGATGGAAGAAGCTTATGAGAGCATAGAATTATGACACATACACCACTTCACTTCCCTTGCAGTCATGCTCTATTATTTTCTTCATGGTTTATACAGTAGAATACGATGGTCTGACTGTTTTAAGTCTGACTGTAAATAATTATGAATACTGGAGCTTGTTTGTGTGAGCTGAAGGTTGGAAAGCAGTGATTTATTTGTAGGGTAATTTTAGTCTAATCATCTAATTTTAATGCTCTTTGCTGTTATTTACTTTTCTCTGATGTGCTTGATTTTAGGACATTAAATAAAGCTTTAATAATCCCTTTGAGAGAGTTATGATGTTATGCAAGCAGAAATAAAATGCATCAAAGGAATATTGACACATAAATAAGAATATATTGGGTTGTGAAACTGTAAGAGTTTTTTTTTTGTCTCTTTCACCATCAGAGTGATGATGAACTTTCATTTCTTACTTCTTTTAACTGTTCCTGCTTTTCCTTGTGCTTCATGAAATGTAAAGTTAACGTAAAATGTTAAACAGGATGGCTGTACTTTTGTCAATAGGTTGTTTTTTCTTTTACAAAAGTACTTTTTCATGATTACGTCTCTAAAAAAAAAAGTATTTTCTCCTCTTTTAGGATTGTTGGTCACTTCATGTGAATGACCATTGGTAGACTTCTGTGGTAATCAGGTTTCTTTTGTAGCAGCTATCATCTCCCTCTGGCGACTGACTCCTGTTCCCAGACACATTTCAATCAGGCATTGATCAGTGGAGACAAAAGCAGGTCATTTCACCTCACTAAGCTAATAATGTCTCTGATTAATTAATTAGGTAGATACCACTGTGCACAGCAAGTAGTCCACACTCAGAGATTAGACTGCTGATGAAATCAAGACACCAAGCAGTGGAAGCTCATTCATTTAAAGGAGTGATTAGTGCAAATTATTTTTTTGTAGATTTGAGAAGAAGCAGTTTCACTGTGATCCAGAGCTTAGTTATACATACTGCATTTAAGTGGTTGACTGGCTTTTTGGCTGTTTCTCAGTCTTTCTCAGCTCTTTGGAAACTGTTGGAATGCTCTCTGTTGCTCTTACTTGTCTTTTCTCAGACTTAAGCATTCTTAAACTGAGGCCTAAATGGCGCCACTTTATGTGCTGGCCCATCAAAGTGCTTGTTTGATCTTCTCAGTCTTAACAGAGGACTTTTTTTCCAGCCATGCCAGTCTGTATTTGCTAGTTTTTATAAATAGCCATTTTGCACCATGTGAAAAATTTCTATATTGTTATGACAAGCTCCAGAGAGACGCTCCCCCTTTCCCCTAATTTCCCACCATTCTCAGTTTGTAGGCTTTGCGCTGAAATAACCTTGTTATGTTTTTAAGCATCTCATGCTTTGTTTATCCCAGAATCAATAAAACCTGGTTGACTGCAAGACTTGGAATAAATAAAAAGGATTTCTCAGCCAGTGTAGATTAATTTTGTATCCACAGTGGTATGGTGGCACATTGTAATTTTTTTTTAAACTGCAGCACTCTTGGTTTATTCTATTCTATTCTACAGTCATTTAGCAGACGCTTTTATCCAAAGCGGTTTCATTTTCTCAGCTACAGCCCCACCATAGGTAAATATTTTAAGTAAGAGTTTCTTCCAAATTTCCAATTTAATCTGTATTTATATTCTTTAGAAATAAAGGCATTTAAGAAATGGGCTAAATGCTTTCTTAAGAATACAACTTCAGTTTAATTTGCATCACTGAAATATTTTGATGATAATTCTGAATTATCTCATTTCACCTGTTTGGGAGTGAGTCAGTTTTTACCTGGAGAACCAGACTGGGTGAAATCTACCTTTCCTTCCTCTGACTGGAAAAGAACACATAAGAAGACATTGATGAGGTGGATGCGCAACATTTTAAAATGGAAAAGCAGATAATAAATAAGATTTACTTCACTATAAATGTTTAATGAATATGAATCCAGTAAAGCTTAATCAATAATCACGATATATGCAGAATCCATCTAATGTTTGGAAGAGAAAGAAACTTTATATTTTTTTATTGTGGGTGTCAGAAGATCCAGGACTTCTGTAAAAATGTCAAAAAATATTTGTCAGGAATGCTTAATGTCAAAGTCCCTCTAGATGCCAAGTTCAATGTGCTGTCGAAATGATTTAATCGTGACACAAAAACAGACCGAGCTTTTGGTTCTGCATGTGTGTGAAACTGTAAGTTTTAAAGTAGCGTTAGAGGATTTGTTCTGCCAGTAAATCTAATCAAAGTAATAACTGTGGCATGAAAGAAAAGATTTGTAGGTGTGTTGTTACATCCAAACTAACTACTCCATCTTGTCTTCATGCAGAGCGTTTTGACCACCACTGTCCATGGGTGGGGAACTGCGTGGGAAGGAGAAACTACCGTTTCTTCTACATGTTTATCCTCTCCCTCTCCTTCCTCACTATCTTCATCTTCGCCTTTGTCATCACACACATCATTTTACGTAAGTAGCCGAGAGAAAGAGGCCTTGTGCTCTCAGGCATGGTTCAGACACATAGTCCTTGTGGCTGTGTTCTTAGTGTGTTTGGAGCCAGCAGGCTGTAAGTGGGTGGTGTGAAAAGCTGCAGCGTTCAGGCCCGTTGCCATGTTTTCAGCCGGGAGCAGGCCGCTCAACTCCCTGTTCTTGCATGTGTGCAAGATGAAATTATAGTCAGTGGGTCAGGACAGAAATATTGGTTGAGCCTGATGATCAATGCACTTTTAGCTGTTGTCCTGTCTTTTTATAGCAGCAGTAGCTTTGTTTACATTGTCCACTATTAATCAGATTTGAATAAAAACACCTCTTGACAGATCAGATTGGTCCAATTTTAATCAGATCAAGCAGGCTGGTGTAAAGCTTTTTCATTATCTCATCAATAGGAAAATGTAACCATGCCAATCTGATTGTTTCTTTCTGGTTGTTTGAGCAGGTGCTTGACACATGCTGGGGTCAAGTGACAAGATTAGTTTCTGAAGGGCTAAAGGACCAGAAGAGATAAGAGATGCTGAACATCCTGATTAAACTTTTTTAAAAGTCCTACATTTCTTTTGGTAATTTCTCTTTGTCTGGTACAAGCCTTGTCGTATTTTGTTACCACCACATTTTTCCAGCACCTGACTGACCATCAGTGAGATATCTCCCAAAGCCACATACACAGTAGCTAACCAGCACCAAATTTGTAGTCTTTTATTCACCTCTGACCTTCCATAATTCACACTTGAAAGTTGAACAGGAATGTCAAATGAAGTGGGGACACTCGGCCTAACTCGGTTTATTATGTTGACACTAATGGAGGTTTCTGGCCAAACAGTAAAGGAGGTTTGCTGAGGGGAAATTGGGCTGGGGAGGTGGCCAAGTACAACATACCTTCAAGGGCTTTTTCTCTGGTTGCATTCACACCACAAATGGGAATGTTGAGGTAAACCAACAGTTAGCCATTGGAAGATGAGTCAGAATCACGCTGCAATATATCAGCCATTGACAGGCTCCATAAACCCAGGCCTTCACTGTTGTGTTTTTTTTTACAATGGCTGTGTTCATATGGTAGGTTTAAAGAGTTTTATATAGTATAATTCTTTCAGTGTCCAAAAAAAGGGGACACTTTATCCACTACCTGGAAGACCTTTAAGTGTTTCAGTGGTTTAAAAGCACCATTAAAAGTTGCCCATATAAGTGTCTGCTATTGACAGTGGGTAGCAATGAGTGTGTGATACTCAGTGTATGATACAGGTCAACATGCAACATTAAATGAGACTGTGTGCACCTAATACTAAAGAGAACTGCATGGAGATATAATGAAAACTGTTTGTCTTTTCACAGGCTCACATGAAAAAGGGTTCCTCAGTGCACTTAAAGACAGTCCTGCCAGATATCCTTTACTGAACTCTGACGGCTTTTTATAGTTTAATATGTGATTTTTAACAGTGAACATCAAGGTTTCTGACAATTACCTGTGTGTCTGCTTGTCTTTCCATTACTTTTTATCGCAATGTCTTGACTGGCATGCTGCTTTTAATTATTATATGTTCACGGCTCCTTGTTAAAGCTCATATTTTGCAGATTACATTGTTTGTTTCAGCAGTATAACCTGCTCTGCTGCTGTTAGTTGAGGCCACTCTTTGATTCAATCTGGCTGTAACTTTGCATAATATGACATCTGGAGATGTCATATTAGAAATCTGATATGATCACAGGTGGGTCATCAAGATAAATGGCAAGCATGTGGGAACCCTTTAAGCTTTAGTCATTACAAAAACACCCTAGAACTGCTTATTGTCTGAACAGGACACCAGAGATAATCACATGGAATGTAGTAAATCCTCTCAACTCAAATGTTTTGTTATTGCAGGAAAGTTGAGTTTCAAAACCATTTCTAGTTGTAAATCATACACATCATGATTTAAGTTGTGCCTACTGCAGGCTGTTTCACGGACGGCTTGGTAGAGAAAGCTGAGCCTGAGTTTTGTTTTATCTTTTAATCAAAAAGAACCATAAAACACCCTCTGATTATTTATGGCAGCCTATAAAGTAAGGTGCTTTAAAATATTTTGATGTCTTTTCTCATTTCAATACTGCAAGCATCTGATCCAAGTTGTTGACTGATTTAGAATTTAAATGAATTGACTCCAAGTTCATAACCTCAAAACAAACTCTGTCCAACTTTTGTCCTTCGTCTCTGTGGCTGCCTGACATAACTTTTTGTGTCAGAGAAACTGATAACATTGTGTGTCCTACAGGACTTTAATAAGGAAGAATTGCAGTTGATAGTATCGTAAATACCTTTTAAACTAGAAGAATGGTGACAGATTTCTTACTTATTTAAGAGGAAGTGATTTAAGAAAACAAAAAGCAGGAGGAATGGGAGTATGATTATTCTCTGAAGTACAGTTTAACAGACTGACTCCGTCTTCAAATATTTAGTGCTCTGAGGAAATAATTACTGCATAGTGTCCAGGTATTTAGGACATGTTTTTTTTAAATATGACACTTGTAGAAATTGTACGTTAAGATTTAGTTAGAATCAGTTTGTTTTGTGCTTCATGTGGAGCAGAGAAAATGAGCCGCAGTCCCGGCCAAATGAACCAATAACTAAGAAGTATTGGCAAGAGGAGGACAGCCCTCAGGCTGTAGGTCAATATATGCTAGCTGCTACGGCTGCATTTTTTCTGCCCACACTGGCTTCCCGTCGGCCTGTTGTCTGTGTGTACTTAACTCCATACGGCAGCCAATATGACATTATTGTCGGTGGCTCTAAATGTAAAGATGGATCAAAGTGAAAACCTAAGCAGAAAATTCATTCCTTAACGTGACACTGTGCTGGAGGTGGTGGTGTGTTTCTTCTCTGTCTGGTCCATAGTGGGTCTCTCAGGCTTCCATACTTACCTGATCAGCTCCAACCAGACCACCAATGAAGACGTGAGTATGAACATTAATTACAGTGAACCATATTCTGTTTCCTTTAAGCCACATTCCGACTACATGGTTTTCACTTTTGTTGGATTTCTCTTGTATTGTTAAAAGTCAGTGTGTTCACACTACATAACTGATCTGCAACTAGACGTCTCACACTAAAACTCTTTTGCTAGACTGAAGCCCCAACCCATCTGATGGATCTGTGTCAAGCAGCTCCAGCTATTGATAGGAAAGTCTTTCACTCTTTGTACTCTGATCGAAGTAGCTCCTGGTTTTGTTCACTTAGTTTAGGGGTAGGCAAGTTTGGTCCTTTAACACACCTCATGTCATGCTCTCTAATATATTTGCTGTACATTTACGTTTTTTATCGGGTTTTATCCCCTAATCCTGTCTCCTGTCCTCTCACTGGGCCAAATTCTCCTCTTCGACTCTTTGAAAATATCAAGCATGTTGTATATCCAGTTGGGGACTGGGACAAGCTTAATGCTTGCACAGGCTTTACATACTATATTTTACTTTTTTTTTTTTTTTAGATTTAATATTTAATCATATGAAATAAAGTGTTAATGCAAACTTTTTGCATAAAAAAACAAACAAAAAAACAAACGTGATAAATCTTACAGGAAAAAAAGATGTGTTGATGCTTTTTTTAGAAAGCAGTTTTAGGTCCAAATTATTTTTGTCTTCATGTGTCAGCAGAGCCTGTTAGCTCATTTGGTTAGCATGTGGTGCTAATATGACCAAGCTTGTGGATTTGGTCTTTACATGGGTTTAAAAACTAGGACTTAGCAGTTTTTTTATGTTGAGACGTGACACTAAGGATAATAACATTGTGCCTTCTCCTCCAGATAAAAGGTTCATGGTCTTCTAAAAGAGGGAAAGACAACTATAACCCATACAGTTATGGCAATATATTCACCAACTGCTGTGCAGCGCTGTGTGGACCCCTGCCACCGAGGTATGATGTTGTTATAAAGATGATGCATATAATCCCTATCATTCACTGTGCTGAAAAAACCTCTGTCAGTCAGTTGTCTGTTTTGTTTTTTTCTTCTCATTTTCAGTTTTGTACAAAAGTGAAAATAAAACTTAGTCAAGACTTTGTTTGATGTGAAGAGCTCTTTGAAATAAGCCCGCCTGCAGCCTTTTTCTAAACATAGCTAAGACACTGCTGAAGTGTAAAGAATTTCAAGCTCGTTTTAACCAAATCCAAGATCAAAGTAGGCTAGATATATTAAATTTAATTCTTTTTCTGCTCATTTACAGGCCAGCTGTCACAGCCACATTATACTGTCCATGTGACTGTAAATGTCAGTAAACATTGCAAATTCCCCCTTAGCTTCTCCCACTTTGGCTTTTTGGCAAACAGTTCTTATTTTTCATCTGTGAAAACTCTAGATCTAGACTTTTTCCCTCTATCTTGGCTAGAAACGAGTGCCCCCTGAGCAGATAGCTAGTATTTCCTGTTATCTTTTCTGGCCACCATACCAGTGTTTAAGATACAACACTTGGCATGACGTCAGGTCATCATATATATCTCTGCTTTTTGAACTCACAGTATGTACCTTTGCCTGTATCTTTGCTCATGTTTGTTTAAAGTACAAACATGAGCTGTTAGAAACGCAATTTCTTGTTCACCACATGGTGCTCTGGCCATCACAATCCATAAATCTGCAGTAATGATTCCAGTGGGTGGTGAGGAGAGTCCTCAGTGCACAGGTGGCTGCCATCTGGACGTGTTTGTGTGTGTGATTGTGGCCTCAGGCACTGCACAGCTGGATCCACCAGTAATAAAGGAATGTTTCACTTTACCCGCAGTCCAAGCAAGGACAGCCACTCACATTCACATGAGTATGCAGACAAAAGCTTTCTGCATTTCATTTCCTGCTGGGATATTTTCAAATGCATGTTTTCACGCTTGTTTTCTCCTAACTGCATCTCCAGACTCTCAAAACAAAGCTAGAAACGCAGTGTGCTGCTGTAGACACCTGGAGTTTATTTCTGTAATTTTAGGAAAGCATTTTACATGACTTCAGCTCAGTCCTGCTAGACCTCACATTCAATACTCTGTTAAATGATTACCCTGTTTATGCTGTTTAACACCTCAGCTGGATCTTTGCTTGTGTGGTAGAGGTTTCTCAGTATCGGATCAGCCCCTATCAGGCTGATAAATAGCCACTATCACTGTAAGCAGCCCATGAGCTCTCACATGTGCATATGCATACCAGAGTTCAGCAGGTTGTTGTCTAACTAGCTGCGTCAGGGCTCTGCAGCATTAAAGATGGGGCAGAAACAATGATTCACTCCACTGCTCCACTGCAGGGTCGCAGTGATTTATTACCAAGTTGTGATTTTATGGGTTTGTGTGAGTGGAAATATGAGCGTCTGCACTACCTATATCTCCTTCCTGGTCAAGACTTGAATAATGGGGTTTGTGCACAAAACACTGCACCAAAGTATTTACAGTGTGGTAACACTGAAACACAAGGTCATTTAGACCATTGCAGTCTACAGTGAGATTGACCTCACCTGGAAGTGTTAGCTTATTGTTGATAGTCAAAATCTAAAAAGTCCAACCTGTTAGCTTTTTTAAAAAATTCATCTGTATTTGTAACATTTGCTGCATAATGTTAATAACTTCTTTGTCTATTTTTTCTCGTATTAGTCTCATTGATAGACGGGGCTTTATCCAATCAGACACACCACAGCTGGCACCACCAACTAATGGCATCACTATGTATGGGGCCACCCAGTCGCAACAAAGCCACATGGTAAGATTCTGAAGTGACGTGTGTCCGGGTTTTGTTTATTAAAGTAAAAATGCTAAACTGAGTCAGCATGAGTGGTGTACATGTAATTATGATCATTTTCAGCTTATTTAAGGACCACGGTTATTTTCTCCTTCATAGAAACTGTTGCTTTTATTGAAGTCAGGTAATAATCTTCATTCTTGTTGTCAGCAATAGGGATGCCATGATTACTCGATTTCACAATTAATCATAGTATTAAATACCATAATTAATTAATTGGGGAATATTCCTTAATATCATCATTTTGATGAAGATTATGTCTGAACCATATCAGCAAATCAGAGCAACACGACATCCACCTTCTGTTGCTTTGTTTTTCATCCGTGTTCGTGAGAAAGTACGGAAGAATTATTCCCTCTAAACAAACAGATTAAGTCATCCTTGTCAGATTTCTTTGGTTACAGAAAAACAATGACCAAGGTGTCATTGTGCAGGACGCTATGACAGGAAAAAATTAAACAATATGTGTCACCTCTTCAAGGATACTCACCAGCTTAGCTTGCTAAAGTAAAGGTAAAAGCACAGTATTATGTTAATGTCTACCTAATGTAACTGAAATGATAATGATGAGAAAACATAAAAAAAAAAGTCTCTTTTGATGGATAGTTTTGCTGCTCATGATTGAATCAGAATGAGGTTGTTGCCTTTTCCACTCTGCAATGGTTGGTAGAAAAAACAGCATTTAACTGCAGATATATGCTTTTGTTTATTCATTTTCGCTGCTTTTGTATTTCAAACAGTAGCTTTTCTGCTAAAGGACAGCTGGATGTTTTCTACTGTGTTTCCAAATTCTCTACTTCAGTAGAAAAGAAAGGTTCAAAAACATTTTTATAATGTAGTTTAGAGAACAAGGTCTCCCATGGCCAGGTAGAGGTCCTGTTGCCTTTTCCATCGGTTTTCTCGAAGATATATCCCGAGTTATTATAGTATTTATTTATTTTCTGCAAAGCAGAGAGGATTTGGCTGGAATTAGATTTTATTGTTACTTTACTTTTCAGCTTTTATTTACTTTTATTATTTTGTTGATGTTAAAGATATAAATATAACTATAAAATAAAATACAAGACCTATAAGGATTGTTTGTGAATTTACACAATAATTGTAAGATCGTAATTATTTCTGACAAAAATTGTACCAAGGAAAAAAAAAATCGTGGCATCCCATCACTAATGGCTGAATTTTTCACAAAGGGATTAGTTTTCCACAAATTACAGAGCAGAGATGCTATAAAAATTGTTTTAGAATTCATAAAAGTACTAGAGGTCATGTTTTTAGGTTCTCTAGTACTTGGTGGCCCTGCTGCCGTGCTGTTTGACCGAGTGTCACCCCGGGCCATGCTGTGTCTCCAGCAGGGCCGCACAGTGACAAAGCATTTTTCACAGCAGTCTAACAGTCACTCTCCAGATGTTGTCTTTTGTTCACATGCCAGTAACAGAAACTCAGCTTGCACAAACTCAGTCAGATTGAGGAGTTGAATCTATAGACATTGTGTGTATTTGTTCATGGCTGCAGTGGTAAACGTGAACTATTGTTATTTTTACTGACTTTTTATAACTTAGCTGTGGATCTGAGAGTAAAACCCAGAAGAGGCCAGACTTTCTCGATCAGCCGTTTCATTTTGAAGTTTTCTGGCATCCTGAAGAGTCACATATTGGTGCAGTTTTAGATCTGGGAAAGTAAATTCACTCAGTGCTTTATCACTACTGAAATTGATGGCTTTGATCTGGATTGCAGTGTGCACATCAGCGATGTTGTCTGTTGTGCATGTGTCGCTCCACATTGCCTCTAAATTAAAGAGTCTTGTATGCGTGCTGGAGCTGAGGCTGCAGCGGATATTTTTGGTTGTTATGCTTTGAATGTGTAGAATAAATGTTTCCGTGTCACATTGCAAGCAACCCCCAAAAACGAATGTGTAGAAAAAAGGTCAGGCTCATTAATATTCGGTTTTACAGTTCGAAAGTGCTCTAAGATTTCCTGCAGTGTGAAGCTGAGTCTCAGTCCATGAGAGAATAGTTAGCGTTGTAAAGACGCCACACTGACGGCAGTGTTTCCCTGGTGTGTGAACTGAAGCAACCATCCTTCTGTTGTTTAGTGTTTACCTCACACATTACATGCTAGATTTAAACCCTTCTCACACAGCTACTACACATCAGTCACTGTTAGCCTCCCAGTGCGCCCTTGATCTCACACAAACTCAACCTCATATTTGCTTGTTCTCACTGAGATGTCAAAAATGAATGTCATCTCTGTCTTGATGTCATGAACAAACCAGCCCATCAGGCTGAAAGCCATAGAAGCATTCCCCTACATTAGCACCTTCAGGAATAACTACCATGTGTTTGCTATGGCTGTCACGATTAGCAGCTAGAGTTGTCCTCTTGTACTAATCACAGGCTGGTTATCTGCATACTGCACTCAGCTGTACATGCTGGACCATGTAAACAATCCCATTTGTGTCTTCAGTAATATTTTTAGTTACATTACAAGTTTGTGTGTTTTGCACACCGAGCTTCTGTTTCTTGCTCACCGTTTGAGATGTTTCTATTGATAGTTGAACGATGAAAGCTCCTGCTTTCATGTGATGTGTTTTGTCTGTGATGAGGCTTAAATCGACAGCCTGGTATGCAGAATCCTTTCAAGCTGTTGCCATGGTAACGGCGCACAATATGAAGTCATGTTACACCTTGATAACAAAGCCTTGGATTTGACTCGGTGGGGGGAGATAAGGACGTCTTTGTCTGACAGCCGTCATCATTTTCCCCTAAGTTAAAGGATCAGTTGATGCAGATGGTTTTTGAGTGTTCACGTTTTCAGTGTTTTTAACATGTAACATCAATTTTTACTTTTGGATGTTGTACTGAAAACATTTCTGTGATCACAGGATGTGAAAGACGTGCATTTTCATTGTTTTCTGAAATGTCTTGCATTAAGCGATGAGTCAGTTATAATAAGAATGCCTCAAATGTCAGATGAATCAGTAGTTTCATCATGCTGATTGTTGGTTGCAGCTGGATTTAATTCCACTCATTTCTTTTATGGTGTATGCAGTACAAACAGAGAAACAGTCGTTTTTTAATTCAATAACACAAAAAAGTCTTTTCATAAACACATAAAGCTAATTCTAAAGGTCATGACATGCAGTTAGAATTAAGCTCTGTAAATATTTCTATATTAATCCTTCCCACTTCCTCTGTTTCTTCCGCTTCCTCTCACACCCAGAGAGCGGAGTTATCATCCGCCCTTTCCTCGCTGATCATGGCACAGTGAGTGATGTGAGCCTGACAGCCCACAGCCTAGATTTCAGTTTCACCACCCACTCTTCACTTCCCCCAGCTACATGTTGGTTTCTGTCTCCCATGATGCCCAGCTTGGTTTTGTTGTTCTAGGACTGGTTTTATTCATAAGAGCTCTTGTTGTTTTATTGAAATTAAAGGTTGGTTAGAAAAATTAGTTTTCATGTTTTTTCCTGACTTAAAATAGCTCAACAAAGTGCAACTTGTCTTTCACCTGATTCATGACAGGCTGGGTTATGTTGTAATATCCCAACTTGTAACTGGATTCATCTTGGGAGTACAGGCTGCAGTAGTTTGAATCAAAAATATCTTGAAAGTAGGGCTGCAGCCTATAACTATGTATCTTATCATTTTTATTCTTATTTTGATTGTATTTCTTATGATTAATTACATGCAGTGGTTAATGTCTACTGTTGTCACCTTGTCAAACTGAATTGTACAGTTAAGTTGTAAGGTTAAGAGTGTGTATAAAATGTAAATAGAAGCTTAATTTTGTCATCTTTCGGCTTGTTGTGTCATCATCGCCACGCGTCTGCCAACCAAAACACTTCCCATTACCCTCTCTCTCTCTCTGAGGATGATCTGTGCACTCGATGTTCTTTACTCTGCTGTAGGTGGGGGAAGGTGCTCGGTCAGTTTAGCTCATTTTTTAAAGCCCAGTGGTCCATAGAGTAGTGGAAAAAAAAGCATGATGTGTTGCATTCTGCGAACAAAGAAGCAATCAAGGATCTTTGCCATTTCGTTCACTCAGTTTAGGCTTTTTAACAACCTGCTGGTAAAAGGATTGATAATAGCGGCATCTTTTCTGCTGACAAAGGCAACTCAACTTCTGTTTAAGTCACACCTGTAATCTTCTTTTTAGGTCAGTGAGACTGAGACAGAAAGGTGAGATGCCACGGCCAAATATTTGTGCTTCGTTTCAGTCACTGCAGGAGCGCTTTGAGGTGGAAGGGGTCATCGCAGTACTTCTTCTTAATTCCTGTCACTTTCATACAACTTGTGGTTTTTAATCTGTAAGGGGTCTTTTTACACATGAATTCTCTAGTGGCCTGCTGGGGTCCAGGCTAATCTCCCTCTAGCCGATGTATGGTACTACAGCTCACCACATCCTAACCCAGTTACCCTGCTCCAGTTTTAGATGCATAATTTCCACTCTAAAGTAATTCAATAGTGATCAATAGGCCACGAAACAGTAATATAATAGCTTTGTATTTTTAGCTTTGCCAAGTGACTACAATGTTGTTTCTACTGGAGCAAATTCTTGGGTTTGTGTTGGTTCTTTGTGTCTGTTCTAAAAAGGGTACTAACATCTATTTCTCATTTTCTCCCTCTTATCCAATCACTTATCCCTTCTTTGCTTCATTCTGTTTTTTTCATTCTGTTTCACCCTCCATCTAATTCTCAATGCTCACTCACCTCCTTCCCCCCTTCCCCTCTGGCACCTTATCTCTTGCTTTGCCTTCCTTCTCCCCTCCTGTGTTGTCCTCTTTCTCCTGCTTCCTGCTGCTTTCTCTCAGTGTGACCAAGACCAGTGCATTCAGAGCACCAAATTCGTTTTACAGGCTGCCGCCACACCCCTCCTCCAGCAGCAGAACAGTGAGCCCGTCATCCTAACGGCCTCCCCCGAAAACGGAGCGTCTCTCCCTGGCCGTGCCTCACTCACCCTGGTCGGCCCATGCACCTCACTCCCCCTCGGCCAGCCCACGCCTCCGACGTCCACCCCCAGCCTCAGCTGCCACGAAGCTACCGACATGATGCCAGTCCACGGACACAGCCACACACACAACCATACCCACCCCCTCCAGGAGCAAGTGGCCCACCACCACTTTCTCACCCCAGAGGAAGTGCCATCGCCACCGGGTATGCTTCACTGCGGTAGCCCTGTGGGCCACAGCCACACCATACAGGCCGGGTTCTACAACCCAGTCAGCCAAGACTCACTACACGAGGACTCTGTTAGGGGACTGGTGAAGCTCAGCTCTGTCTGACTATGGGATATATACCCTTTCATACCCCCGCCCACCCTTCCTGAAGACATAAAATTCTCCTGTGCCACTTTTGGATCAGCTGACTCCCATTTGAGTTACAGGCTGCAGCTGCTAGAAACCACATGGAAACCGACAGAACAATGAAACCAGTTGTCCTCAGCCATTGTGTTGCCAAACCTGTTTGCTGGAACTGATGAGATGGTTCCAGGTGTCTGTATGACAACTTAAGACAAACTATTTTTTTTTCTTAAACGTCAAGGGAAGAATAACCAGTTATCTTTTGGAATCAAAAAAAAAGGAAAAAAAAAAACGGGGGGCGGGGGAAGTGTGCCTTTTCGAAGTGGCACGTGTCTGTAAGCCATTTTGAGCAAAAACGGTGAGAGAAGTCTGAGTGACTGCTAACGGATCAAGAAGTCTGACAGATTATTTTTTGTTAAACAGACTGGATCTGATTTGCCTGTTCCTGATTGGATCGTGTGTTCTGCCTCTTTTTTTTTTTTTTTTTTTTTGTCTTGGACTCTTAGCAGTGCAATGGTTGCTGTCTTCATGTTGCATATCATCTTGCTTTTTCTATGTAAAATAAAAGAGACTTGTACTGTATAATGGTTATTACAACTCTTAGAAACTATATTTCCTGTGGATATTAATAAAGCACCAACTTTTTATCAGATTCCAGTGCATTTATATTGAAGGAATAATGTGTGTGTCATGTGTTCATAATATTTGCTTTAAAGTTTATCTTGTGACTTGCCTGTGGTCATTGAACAAGAACAGATTAAAAACAAGCCTGTCTAATGAATATTTTTGAACATCTAGGATGCACAAAGTTCTCCAAACACTTTAGTGTCCCATTCATCCTGACAGATGTCCTGGTAAGACCTCTGTCTTTGAACAAAATGTACTAAAAGAAGCAGTTTCCAGTAATTTCTATTAAAAGTAACATTGTGTAGGTGTCTCTACAAGCAAAGAGGCTGGTGAAAAATCAATCCTCTTCTACCACCTTGTGGTGGAGCATGTGTACTGCAACTAACTGCAGCTTTATTTGATATTCAATACACTTGCCAAACAATGAGAGACGAGTTAGTTACAGAACCTGTTTTCTTTTTCTGTCACTTACCCAAAATTAATATAAAATATTTCTGGATGTGCTGACAAACAATAGAAACAAAAATCAATAGCACATTCATTTATTATTAAAGTATGTTACATGAGGGATATTTTCCATACATTTTTTCTTAACAGCAGAAAAGGCAAACGATGTATATTTTGGACTGCACTGGTCTCTGTATATTGGGGGATCACCCTCGTCTGGGTGGCTGGGGGTCCTGCACCCTGGCAGACCTCTGCCTGTCCTGATCTTGGTGGTTTTCTGTGATGGTGGCCTGTGGTCTTTGGTGGTCTGGCTCCTGGTGTGAACGGATCCACAAGATATTGTTTCCTCACATTAGTGTCAAGCCAGATGTTTATTTCCATAATATTCAGTAGAAGAGACAGAAGGAGGGGAGGGTGACTGCTTGTTGTGTGTGTTTGTGTGTTTGTGAGAGTAAATAAGATTATGATCAGATGTGTTTTTATGTAGAGCAGTTTGTGCTATTAAAAGTGCTTTTGTATTAAAAATGCTTTATAAATTAGATTTAATTTGATATACCCTGGACTAAAATTTGAATTCTGCTGCTCCACTTCATTCTTAATTTAAGTGCATGAAATGAATGCAGAGGAATGAAAATGAAAACTTTAGAGAAAATCTGAGTGTTTCTGTACAAATTATGGTGTAAAAATGAGAAATGCTCTGAATCTTTTAGCTGTAAATTATTCAGCATTGAGCATCAATTCATTCATTGGGTTTACTGACTTTCTTATTAACATATAAGCCAAGCCAGTATTTAAAGAGATAAACATTAATATATATGTTCTGTTTTACATATTCAGGCTGAACCACAGCAGAGATGCACTAAAGACTTTATCAAAACTGACCTTAACTTGTAGCTGTAAACAGTCATGAAGACTCCCAGCCTGATGCTTTCTGTCATGCATCAACCCTCAAGTCAGAGCTGAAAAGATAACCCATTTCCCTCCATGGTAGCGTCTGTCCATGGCCTTTGGTCAGTGCTAGGCTAGCTTAAAATGTAGTGCATTTCTGACCAGCACAGATTCTTCCATGTTCAGCATCCATCGTCTGGGTCACTGTAGCAAAGCTAATTTAGCACTGATAACCACAGTCTAACAGTATCTGCACCTCTGGTAACTCCTTAATGAGTTACCACAGTTTCACATCGGTGAGCTCCAGGTCTCCCATGATCTCCAGCTGGTCGATGCTACTCAGGTCCTGCACTCGATGCCTGAAGTCAAACAAGTGGGAGCCGTTCACTGCCAGCTTGAACTGATGGGGCTGACAGAGGAGGAGGATCTGAGAGAGAAAAAAAAGACTAATGAAGCAACCCAGATCACACAGGTGGGAAAACTGAAAACCGAAGTTTCTTCAGAAAAAGCGGAAGGTGGTTCTTACCTCGAAGTATTCTCCTGGTGAGAAGGGAAAGAAGGGCAGCTCCCGTTCCTCCTGACCCCAGGATTCACTCAGGTATGAGTTCCTGATGAACACGCTGGACTTCATGCGGGGGTTTAGGTGGAGAGCGATGTTCTCTGACTTGCTGTTGCAAAGGTTCACTGTAAAACTGGATTTAAGGTAAATAAAAGTTAACATCTAAGCTTAAACTGTGAAGGATATTAGTATAAAACAAACGCAGACAGGTTAAAGGAAAAAACAAATAGTGACGCTGTTCGCTGTCTAAAACAGCCTCAGTGGGCCTTGAAAATGTTTCACAATTCTGGGGTAGTTCAATGTTTGTGCTGGAGGTTTCAGTAAAAACTCTCAGATCTGGTTTTATAAACTATTCAGTGACCTTTTCTGTCCTGTAGAGGGAGGCAATGTCAACCTGGAAGACACCACTTCCTTTAGGACAGAAATATTTCAACATAGGATAAAGGTGATCACTAGGAACAATTTAGATTTTAAGTGTCTCTTACCTACCAATAAAATTCCTGCTTTTAGTTCAACAGAGCCAACAGATACCCTCAGTATCTGATGATTTTTCCTTTAATTAGTCACCCATCTGTGGTTGTTTTTATTAGATCAGGATCCATTAAATCTGTACCACTTTACCTGTGGGGATACAAGCTGACCTGTCCCTTTATTGTGATGTGCTGTCCTGGACTCAGTCCTTTAAGTATACTGCCTTTGTAAGGGAGGCTCTGAAATGACAAAAAGGCTCTAAATATGTATTTGTTTCATTTTATTGTATTATTTGAGCACATTACATGTAAACAAAAAAGCTAGACTCTTGTTCATCTTACAGATCTCAGCAGTTATTTTAGTGACAACTAAGTAACCAAAACAGCTGACAAGTTATACGAACTGTTCTTTACGTGGCCTGAATGCAGCTTGCTGAATAACCCAAGTCCAATAACATTGGTCCAATAAATCCAGTCCAATAAACATGTTATCCAGTTTTAATGGCAACACAAGATACTAAAAACTCCTAAGCTGAGCAGTTTTGTGAGGATGATGCATAAAGAAAACTCACCAGGTCACCTGATTCTGAATATATTGCCTAAGAAAGAGAAAAGAGACAGCACAAACACATTTAGATGATTCAACAGAAATTTAAATAAAATAAAATAAAGATGGGAACACACTTACTGAGTTTGGGATGTAGCCAATAGCGTGGACCCTGACGTTCCCAGAAATAGAAAAAGTGTCGACCCTGTTCAGAGGGATTCTGTGCTTATATTCCAGCAGGTGAGTGCCGTTTACTGCCACCTGCAGGAGAAGGAGGCTTAGTTAGCAACCGCCATATTTTCAGTCCGGTTAAAACCTTCAGGTGCTGCACAGGCTTTCTAATGCTGATGATGGATTCATTTACCTTGAAGACATCTTCATTCACCAGGATGATGGTCTCAAAGGGCGCACCCCGTTTGTAGGGCAGCTGGTGGAGGGTCTCCACTTTGCCCCAGTTCTCCTGCAGCAGGGAGTTACACACCACACAGGGCGAGCCTTTGAAGTTAGGGCTGAAATGGAGGGCGACATCAGAGCGCGGTTTGGTGCTGCAGCCACTCGACAGGTCGACCTGAAAGCTGCAGAGAGAGGGAGACCAGATGATTGCACTGGAACTGGATAGATCCAGGTTCATTTCATGTTTTACAGGGTTTTGGTAATTCCATTAACTACAGACTTACACAGAGGGAGCAAAATGTTATTAGAAGTTAAAAGTTTTTTTTTTTTAAAAAAAGGAAACATACAGAGGTAATTTAGGAGATGCATATGAGACACAAAGCAGTCAATATAAGATATTACTATGGTTTAACAACAGAAACAAATATAAAATCATCCAAATGTCACACAAAATAACCTATTTGTGAAACACAACGACCCCAGAGTTTGACTGGTAACAAAACGAAGCAAAAATCAGATTAAAAGCAACCAAACCAAAAACAGGAAAAATAGGACAAGCAAATGGGAAAAGGGAGAACGCAAAAATAAATAAAAACACAATGATGTGGTGCAAAGTGACTGCAAACAAACTAAACGAGGAGAGATTCTTCCTAAACAAAATTCAGCTAGAAAAAATAAAAATCATGCAAAAATCATCAAAATGAGACACAGGTAATCACAATGGGAGAAAAATAAAAATATATAAAAGGAATGCCGAATAATTCACAGTACCTGCAAGACAGAGATTTATGGGATACGTAGGTAACTTTCTACACATATTTGTCATATTTGAGCTAAAATAAATCAAATCCTCCAGTTGTCATGCTTATATTTTTTTCTCATTTTGTTGTGGTTCTTTTTTAATATGCCCTGAAATTTGTACCCCTACAGCGAAAACTTCTAAAAGTTATTTTACGTTTTAAAGATTAAACAAATCTGATCAAATTCTACAAATCCACTGAATTGGACTACCTCCGGTCATTTCTCTCGTTTTATGAAAGCCTACCTGTCAGCATCTGGGGGCACAGTACCCTGGATAATGATGATCTCCCCTGGGTGCAGGCCTCCGGCTATGGGTCCAGTATATGGGATCACCTGAGATCGAGAGGTGATGTTAAAAAGACTGAATTAAAGCAGAACTGCTACTTAAAGTCAGATAGCCTCCCTGCTCCTTGTTCAGGCAGAATATAAACTAATACTGACAACACAGCGGCTGTATTAGAAGCTGCATGAGATTATTTGGAGCACTGAATCATGCAAACAGCGACGGCTGGTGTAGACTCCGTTATTATTAAGCCTCTTACCGGATTCAGAACAGTGTGTTTCGCATTCGCCACAGACATCGTCCCCCTCGTATCAGACTGCGACATGCAGCTGCAGATGAGTGATGATGGACAGTCTGTGGTTTCTGCGGCAAACAGAACCGGTTTGTAGCTTTGCTGCGCTACACGGGCATCATGGCAGTGGGCATTTTCTCTCCATCTGCTGTCAACATCTTGCGCATGCGCAAACCATACCATGTGATCAAGTCCTACACAACAAAAGGCCGTTGGTTGTCATTTTTAGATGATAAATGTTATTTAACTCTCACTTATAAGTTCAGTTTTTTTAAGTAATAATAAAGAGAAACGGGAAACGGTTATTTAGAAAGGTAAATATTGGTTTTGTTATTAGCTGAATTAATGAGTAACTGCTAACAATGTCAACTTGAAGAAATGACTAACTTTTATTTTAATTTAAATTATTTTAATTATTTTAAGTGTATTTTATTTAAAATCCAAATATTCCGATTTGGATTTAGGCCGTCTTTTGTGCTGCATTCATATACAACTGACAGCTCGGAATTTTCAACATAATTCAGGAGGTTTTTAAAAGAAGGTTTTAAAGTTGGCAGTTCTGGTAATATTTCTCAACTTATTTTTTAATCGACATTTAAAAGGCAGCTTAAATTGTAAACGACGTTAATTTGCATGACTTAGTTCTTTTGGGGTATTTTAGTTAATGTTTATTACTTTGAGAAAACTGCTTAACTGTTACGGAGTTTCAAAGCGACATAACTAAAACAGATAGGCTTATTCCCCACGTTGTGTATCCACTGCGTTAATGTAGTAATGAAATATCCCTTGAAGTTAAACAGGAGTAAGAAGTTATTTTTATGTGTTGACTACTGTCGTCTAACACTCAATCAAAGAACATAATAATTGTTAAAAATATGATGAGACTAGAATCGAGTTTAGTATTGTTATTTCTTATGTACTTGAATGCAGCAGCAGTTAGTTTCGTTTCTGTGTAAGTCAGCATCATCATCGTCATCATCAGCTCCTCCTCAGTAAACCAGACGACTACAGGAAACTATGGGTCCCGGTCAGTATATTGGGATTTCTTAGAGTATAATTCTCATTTTGAACATACATATTCACAGATGTACCAAGTATAATGTTTTTTGTTTGGCTGTTTGGTTTCCATGTTGTGTTTCAGGAGCAGTTGCTGCCATCACAGCAGGAGCAGGTAGGATTTTCTAATGTGCGATTTATTGTTGCGATCAAGACAAAAGCCTTCAGAAACAGTAGCAAACAAACTGGGGCTCCAGATTATCGGGTATTAGGGTAACTAGTGATATTTTTGCTTGTTTGCTCCATTGTCCTGTCTCCGTCTGATGATGATCAAAAGCAGGTTGTAAAAAAAATACCCAAACACCATAGCGATTTCCTATTTTTTTTTATTTGTGTCTATGCCAGTGGAATTTTCCAGCCTACTACAGCAGCCAGTTTGTCATGAATGACTAGCATGATTGTACACTGATAGTGTTTGGCTGGAGAAAAACAATTATTTAAATTTTTATCTCCTCTTTTTTGCCCATAGATGAATATTCGGTCAGACCTCTCTTTATCAGAGAAGCACTACTTGCTGGAGCAAATCGCCAACAAGCTGACCGATGCAGCCAGTGCTGCTTTTGTGTTTTTTATTTTTAATCTCAACCACTTGTGCTTTGTTTTGCTTTTTGTTGAACACCCAGGATGACTCAGGATGTTAAATGGAAAACACCCTGTTGAGTCACCTGTGCTTAATCAGATTTGTAACGCACATTAATGTCAAATATTTCTCATCCTGTACATGTGCAGTAGGAGCAGTGGGAGCAGCAGGGGCAGTGGCCCTAGCTCCAGTTGCTCTAGGGGCAGCTGGTTTCACCTCAGCTGGGATAGCAGCCGGCTCCTATGCTGCAGGCATGATGTCATCTGCAGCCCTTGCTAATGGTGGAGGAATAGCAGCAGGAAGTGTGGTGGCTATTTTGCAGTCTGCAGGTATTTTGAATTCACTAAGCACCTCATGAAAGGATGTAAAGCAATTATGTCGACATGGACCAGAATCTCAGAGAAATTTTAACATTTTCTGGAGTCTATGCAACAAGCAGTGGAGTCTGTTCACTGTTATTCCTAAAAAAAGTTCAACTCTTTATTATTTTTTGCTTAAATAACACAACAACACATAGTGGAACTTAATGAGTCCTAAATATGTGGCTACAGTGACATCTTTTCAATGTTAATATTAAGTATTTAAACTGTTCAGTATTTACACCCATTTACAATGTTTTGTTTTTCTCTGCAGGTGCTGCTGGTCTGTCAGCGACCGCCTCTGCCATTGTGGCCAGCATTGGAGCTGGCATTGGGGGTGGTGTTGGAGCAACTGTGACATGGCTGACAAGGATTATACGCAAAAAATGAAGGAGAAAAAGAAAATTTCATTACTTCTTCAATAGTCTGCTGAAGACGTCTGTATTATACTCATGTATGCTAGCTAATTAGCATCTTTGTTTACTCTGATATCATATGGATCATCTGCTATATGATTTAAATTAAACATCAAACACTAATATGCTAATTGCACTAATCTACTTTACTCTACACTAGACTCATTTTGTTGGCTAGAATTGTAATACAAAGAACAAAGAATCTCAAAATGGCAAAAAATGAGTGATTCATTTGCATTTCACTTGTCTAGTCACTAAAACTACAATCCTTAAAATGTCTTTGTATCTCCTCCTTGTGCATGCATGACCGAATAAAGAAATCAACTGTTTAAAAATGTTTCAACCAGTTTGTTTTGTTTAATATGGCTGATAATAGATTTTTCAGATTTTTACAAGAGTCTTAGCTCACTCTAATTTCACTCTCTTTCTTGCTCCTCTGTCCTCCTGGAAAAGAGGGACTTGGTATGTGGAGCGTGCCTGAAGAAACTAGAAGCAAAGATAAACCAGCATGTCTTTAGGAGAAGTTCTGGTATCTAAGGGAGCATGGCATGCTAACCTTACACCATTGTGTCATAAACTAATTTCATACTCACCTATCAAAAATAGTGTTTTTCTAGTTAGAATCTGTTACATTAAACATAAAGCTGGCTTCCTGTTCATGGGTCTCTCCACAGTTTTCATGCTATCAAACTTTTTCATCCAGTCGGGGAAAGCCTTAAACTTTTCACACTATTGGTTAATTGCTTATTCTCTGATAACTTGTGGGTTTGTACCCATTACCGGGATCCATCATCACAGATTAACGGATGCTCTCTTGCTATTATTTAACACATATTTAACTTTATTTATCTGCAGCTAAATATTTTATATAGTTAGTCTCCCTCCTGCAACTAAAAACAGAAGATACTATTTGTTTTGGTGCAATAACTGAAGTTACTTATTAAACTCATATATAAACATCCAACTCAGATGGGAGTGGAGTTCATTTTGTTCCTCCCACATAAAAATTGCTTATTGCTTCTAATATTTTCCACCTTATTCTACTGACAACATGGAAATTGATTTTCATCATAATAAAAAAGAAAGATATAAATAAAGTATCAAGATTACCAAGTGACTTTAAGATTAACAACTGAGCTCCAGCTGCAATTCCTCCTCCGTATGGCATCAGTTGGCAGAAAGGGAGCCTGCTGCTATCCCAGTTGAGGTGAAACCCAGAGCAGCCAGAGTAGCGGGACTCAGAGCCACAGTAGCAGCACCTCCTGTACAACAACACAGCTGAGGAAAACGTTCTCACATCTTTAAAGTTTTTGCATCTTGATGAAAATGTCATATAATGCCTTACCTTAACAGGTAAGGCGTTACCTTATTAAGTAACCTATTATTGAGACAGAAGAGAAATAAAACACATGCTGAGCGTAAAAGTGAAAAATATTTACTCATATTTTTTCCATCTTAGCCTAGGAGGATGAGATCCGCTGCTGGTGACATTCTGTGATGTTCAAAATGATGCACAAAAGTGGCTGAATCCTTGTTCACAGCTTGTATTATTCCAAAGATAGACTGTCTAAACTTCACTCTGATGTTGCACCAAGCTGTCCTACCTGTAGATGTCAGTATGCTCCTGTCTCTCTGGGACACTTTTCCTGGTCATACCTGAGTTTGATAGATGCATTCAGCGTAATCAGAGAAGAGCTAAAGCTGTCCCGTCTTTATAAAAATGCAGCCGCCTATGCATCACTGCGTGCTCTCCGTTTCATTTCATTTTCATTTATTTCACACATGACTTTGCACAACCTCAAATGATAACAAAACAAGTAAAAACATTTCTTTGTGCACCACCATGATTGAAAAGGAGCAGGAAGAAGAAAAACTTATAATACCTTCCCCTGTCTTAAAGAAAAGCTCACATATAAATGTTCTGTTAGCTAATTACATGACAATCAACAAATCAATACTGAAAGATCTTTAACAAACACATTTAAAATCCACATAATTTCCATCATTCATCAAGTTCATACAAACTAAATATTCTATATTTATGCATCATTTTGTGAAAAGTGACATTTCCTACTATTTTCCTGGTCTTCTGAATTAAAAACAAACGTCTTCTGCAAGTTTCCGGTAATACTTTGCTTCTTGCTTTGTATATAACTAATAATGTTTGTAACTCAACTGTAAGTCTTGACTTTATAAATAGTGTGTTGTTATGCTCTCTTGAATAAGCTTTGTAAATAATTCTTATTGCTCATTTTTGTAAAAGAACAAAGGCTTTATATTACTCACATATGTAACTTAAATATGGCAGGATACGTGAACAATACAAAATCTGAAATACATTATAATTCAACACATACTTTGCTTTGTTCAGAACAGATATATTGTTTACTTTTGTGTTCTTTTAACTTTTTGTTATAATAATCCCTCTTAGCTATGTAGTCAAACTGGAAGGGGAAAGACCCTCCTGGTTATCTTCACTGGATTAGAGAAGTAATGTTGGGACTGGATTTAGAAAAAAATGAGATGTACAGTACATGGATCGGAGGAAAATATTTCAAAACCTGCTCACACTTCTTATCTCATATCAAGACTTTGGCTTTTGTCTAACCCATTGTCTTTATTTTTCTGATTACCTGTTGTTTTGTTTCTTATTAAGGCCCAGAGCGTTGGTGTTAGGTCCGTAAGGCTCAGACAGAATGATTTGAATTTATTTGTTTGTTTGTTCTTGGGTGGGTGTGTTTGTGAGGATAACCCGGGGATGGGAGGTGGGGGTTTAAAGTTTGTATAAATAAATAAATAAAAGTCTGATAATAGATGCAAATGTCTCAATATGGAACAAATTATAAATAAATAGTCTATATTTATAAAGCGCTTTACTGTACCTGTAATGATACCCAAAGCTTTACATTATATGTCACATTCTGTGACTCAGGATGTATTTTTGCTCTTTATATCCAAAGTCCGACTTGAAATGGGAAAAAGAAGTTTTAGATGTGCTGCTCCAACAGTTTGGCATTTGCTGCAGGATAAGCTATGTCTGGGGGAAATGGTGTTCTTACACCTTTTAAAAAGTAAGTTCAGAGCATTAAATGATGAGTCTTTAGGTTGTAAATTTTTTGACTAATATTATTTTGTAACTTGAAGTGTTTATATATGTTTGCAATTTTATATGTAAGTTTATTGGTGGTTTTGGTTGATCTGTAACTTGGTTTGCTGCTGTCTTGGCCATTACACTCTTGTAAATAAGATTCTTAATCTCAATGAGGTTTTTCCTGGTTAAATAAATAAACATTTACCCATTAACACACACATTCGCACACTGATGGTGGAAGCTGCCACGACCCATCAGGAGCAATTTGGGGTTTGGTGTCTTGCCCGGGGACACCTTGACATGAGCTCGACAGGCTGAGAATCAAACTGGCAACCCCCAGGGTACAAGACAACCACTCTACCCATTAAGCCACGCCTCCCCCAAAGTGCCCACAAAAAAATAAATATATTAAAAAATAAAAAAGGGAGGGGGCTGGGTCTTTTAGCTTTCACTTCTTAGAAAATGAGAGTTACTGCCCACATTTCCACAGCAGATTATGGTCAGAGTCAGAAATCATCCAATCAGGAAATGATCCTCCTTTAAAAGCCTGATCCCTGGACAGTAGGGGCTCATTCGTGGTGGAGACATCATGGGACTCTGTGAGTACATTTGGAGTTTTAACAGCATTGATATAATAAAGCTAAATCTAATCATTTGCATTTAGATGTTGCCAGCTGAGCTGCTGTGAGGAGTTCATTTTTTTCTGTTTGTTTTCAGTGACATATGTTGCTGTTGCTGTGGGAGCAGGTGAGTCACTACATAACACCCTCCTTTCTCACTCATGAAAAAAAATCCTAAATATGGAGGAGCTGTTTGAATATTGTAGTTACTTTATGCAGTTAACAAGTTTCCTCTGCGATCATGTCAGGAGGAGCAGTGATTTCTGCTCCTGTAGTGCTGGGGGCTATTGGTTTCACCTCAGCTGGGATAGCGGCTGGCTCCTATGCTGCTGGCATGATGTCAACTGCAGCCATCGCTAATGGTGGAGGGGTGGCAGCAGGAAGTCTGGTGGCTGTTCTGCAATCAGCAGGTAAAAATATTAACCACTGCATGCTTAATAAGCACAGGTTTTTACTTGTATCACCAAAAATTGGACACCTTTTTAATCTGACTCACCCAGAGTGTGAATAAAATAATGTAATGTAGCACTACTAATTCTTTTTGTTCTTATTTTCTTTAGAGCAGTTGAACAAATTCTTTTATAACCTGGGTGTTTTATTTCCTGCAGGTATGGCTGGTCTGTCGACTGCTGCTACTACAGCCTTGGCCAGTGCTGGAGGAACAGCAGGATTCCTGGCTACTCTCATCTGAGACCAGCACATGAAGACCGAGACCAAGTTCATGAAGGATTAACACAATCCGGTGAATAAAGTGAAAGCAGACTTCACTGAAATGTGAGGACAAGCATCACTGCAAAATAAAGAATATTAAATAATGGTGTTAAGTGTTCAGCAGTTATTTTTTTGTCTTTTTGCGTCTGTAAAAATTAATCACTGAAAGGGTTAACTCAGCTGCGTCACAGCTCTGTTTACATTTGTCATAAACACATGCCTTGTTTTGTTTTTGATGTTCCACTTTCCTTTCTTAGCTTTACCAGTGAGAAGCTAGAGTTATCTGACTCTCTGCCGCCCTCTTCTGGACAGATTGTAGTTCAGTTTTCTTTCTAAAGAAACAAAACTCACTGTGTGTACTAAAGACTTTGTCCCTTCCAGGGATTGGCCAGAAGAGTCATGTGGTAATTATCAGGCGCATGCAGTTTGTCATATATACACACACACACACACATATATGTATATATATATATATATATATATATGTTAAAGATGGTTCTCTTCCCCTTGGTGGCAGGAACATTGGCTCCTTTTGTTTTTGGGGGCCAGATATTTCATCTTAACTTCACCCTGTGCTGCTTTTTCATAAATTCTGCTTTTTATGTTTATTGAGATATTTTTCTTGTTCAAAAGGGACAGTAAAAAAAGAGAAAACTTTCTATTAAAAAAAAAAAACAACAACAAAAAAAAAAAAAAACTCGTAGTACAGTAATGGTTTATGGTGTGAAGCTGTGGTCTCCGAAAGGAACCCAGTATTTCCATTAGTTCATATCTTATTTATTAGTAGATCAGTTGCAGTTAACAAGCTGAATATTGACTGACGCTGATGTCTGGCCAGTATATCAGTACATACTTAGTTAACCCCTTACACTTTGGCCATATTTTCAGAAAGAAAGCTTAGATAGACATACCCAAGGTAAATGAAAAACCTCCACAATCTTGGGTCTGTTACTCGCCTGAGTAAACTGCAGTAAAACCAAGTAGAAATGTGAAATTTCTATCCTGTTTTTTCTGTTTTTAGTTTGTTATTTTTTGTTTTTGTTTTGGACCTTATCACATGTGGGCTGGTTTGGACAACTCATGTCTGTATCATTTACTGATTATTTAAAATGCTGCAGCTTTTAAGTGGTATGAAAAGCATGAACACATGACTTCAGTCATGGCATCCCTGTGAGTCTGTAAACTGATTTTAAGGTTTCATTGCTGACTTTTAAAGTTTTAAGTAAATGGATTCCATTTTATTACGTATATTTTCTGAACATCCTCCCGCATGTAAGAGTCCTGCAGTAAACCAACACTTTCTTTTGATGTTCCAAGATCCAGATTAAAACTTAGAGGTGACTGAACCTTTTTCTGTGGCTACCTCACATCTGTGGAACACTTTATTCCTTCATAAACGCACCATTTAGACTGTTGAAACATTTAAGTCCCTGCTCTGTATGAAATCAAATTCTTAGATTTGTTTGTTGCTATATTTAGGTTTTTCTCTTTTATTATCTTCTTATCTTGATGTTGACTGGTTATTTTTATCGACTGTGAAGACCTTTGACCAACTTTTGTTGTTCTGAATATGCCACATAAATAAACTTGACCTTGACCTGTTGGACAGAGGATAACGCCTTTGTAACAATGTACACAGATGCAACGCATCATCTTCAGCAAGAAAATAATTTAGAAACTTTCCTTGTACTAAAATACACTTTTAGTCTTGTTTTGTGAACGTTGGGGGTTAAGCTTTGAGTAATGGTTAAAAATTATTTATTTGGTTTTATAATTATTATTTAATAGTAAATGATGATGTCAATGATTTTTTTTCATACACTTTTATTCTTAATAGGGCTGATTGAGTTTAAAGAGTTAGGTGAGTGTGAACCGGTTCAGCAGCTTTCCAGCTGTACCATCATTTTATCCGATGTCACATTCAGAGGGACGCCTGACAGCTTCAGAAATGTTATATACCTTTGCTTTACTGATGACACGTGTCTGGTTACAACTTTTGCTCACTTGCACGTACATTTTTAATAATTATAATGCTCTTTGAGTCTATACATAAAAGTACCTTCTTACTCCTGTTTAACTTCAAGGGATATTTTATATTTCATTACCACAGTAAAGACAACAAAACAATAGGTTTATAGGTATTTATTTGTGATATTTTTCCGTCAGTGTGAGAACATCAATGTTTTCAGTTATGTTGAGCTCTTGACTCAGGTACCAGGCATGCCAGTGTGCCAACCTTCAATGCAGCTTTAACGTGACGCATCTGGTCATCAAAGAAAATGTGAGGTTTGATTTTTTCCAGTGTAGGACCTTTCCCAGGCCCCCCTAAAAACACAGCCTCATCCATTTCCAGGTGCCAGCTGAGCAGGGTGTTCAGGGCTCTGTACCCACCACAGCCTGCACTGCGAGCTGTCACAAGGTAGCTACGAATGGGGCACTTTGTATTTAAATCCCACTTTTTCTTTAGCTTCTCTAAAGCCTCCAAGAATCCTTTGAATGGTCCCTGAAGAGGAGAAACGAACTATGTTTAAAAGCGAGGTAAATTAAGAGTAATTGTACAATAGCATTAATATATTCTTAAAATGTTTTCTAGCACAGATGATCATCTCCACTATATGTCATATCAGTAAAGTATTGATAATTACCTCATTCATTGGGATTTCAACATTTTCCCTCTCATGTTCCAAAAACCCCTGCAGTTCCTCTGTCTGGAAGACACGTTCTGACTGGTTAGAGAAGAGCCCAGCATCGCCATCAAAGACAACTCGCAGCTCTTCCTCTGACACTTGTTCCATGTTTTCTGGAATGAACACAGTAGCCGCTGCTATACCTGTTCACAGTAAAACACAGACTTCACTGTTAAATGATCAGTATTGGTATTTGTGAAAAAGGTTATGAGGAACAGTCTGTGTGACTTGCGTTTGCGGCTTCCTCAGCCTTTGACTGTTCAGATGCCAGGTACAGGTGAGTTCTTTCTCGCTTCAGTTTATCAATAAGATACTGGCTTGGGCTCACAGGCTCGGGAGTTATGAGTTCTTCCATCTCTGCAGACACATTAAAGATTATCAGCTGGTTACATTCAGCTGATGCTTTCTCTTACAAGTGAACATATCGACAAATATTCAAATCAGAGAAATGAAAACACACCAGTTAAATAAAAATGCTGCATGTAATTATCCTTTATTAGTCCCACAGTGGGGAAATTCTTTGAAGTATTAACATTAGAAATATGTGTTTTTGTGGGGTTTTTTTTTGTTGTTGTTGTTGTTTTTGCTAGGCAGAAACTCACCATGTTCCCTGATGGCTGTTTTGAGTGAATCAGATTTTTTGTCACTGATGAGAAGGACCCTAAAGAGCTCTTTACTGTCAGGATACTCCTTTCTCAGAATATCATTCACTGCCTTCAGAGCCTGAAATCACAAGAAGAATTATAGCATTATAAACCAGAAGAGCAGAATAAATTTTCAACAACAGCACTAAAAAGAAAAATGTGTCTGTCACTCTGGTTTCTAAGTATTTAGTAGTTTTTAAAATTTGGATGTTGAAGTGTCTCTTTGAATTTGTGCATATGTTTTAACTCCTCATGCAGTTGCTGGGATCCGTGGGTGTTTCTCAGCTTTTTTCCTTCGTGGTATCTTTACCTTGACAAATGCAAAGACAGGACCAGGGCTCATTCTGTCATCCTGCTCCGTAAAGAGGATGTCTGATGGCATTGCAATGGTGATTGGAACCTCTGAGTCACACTGTAGAATCAGAAGGAAAAAAGTTAAACATTTAACAAAATCCAACAATTTTTATGTGGGTATTTTTCATCTGTAGTATTTTACATTTTTTCTTGTCATGGTTGATTTACCAAATCATTAACCAAAGAGTTAATAAGTTTGTAAAACTCATTAAGCAATCTATTGCCTGATGGCAGTAGACAAAGTAAAAAAATAAAAATAAAAATAAAATAAATAAATAAAAAACTTCCAAACTCCACTCTTAAAGCAAATATACTAACAGTAATTAAGCAATAACACATTTTTCTGGACTTTAGGAGGAAGCAGAGTACCAGGAGAGAACCCACACATGCACGGGAGAACTCAGTGTCAGGTTTGAATCAGGGACCCTCTTGCTGCAAGGCGTGCAGCCCACAAGTTCTATCAAAACAGTTTAAACTTACCATCTTTTTCTTTTTTTTCTCGTCCTGTGTCGTAGTATCTTTACGGTGAACCCTTTTTCGAGAATTCTGCTGATGGCTGATCCTCTCCACAAGTTAACTCGCTCTTAACTTCTATGCCCAAGTGTCTCCTCTTTTATATTCTTTCCTTGTCTTTCAGTTTCTGTTTCTCCCAATTTTTCTATTGTTTCTTCCCTCTTGGAATGTAATCACTTAAAGAGAGTCATATTTTTTTTTACCATGAAGATGAGATGAATGGACATGACTGTACAGTCTGTTGTCAGGCAGTTATCCTGTCACCTTGATGTATGCATCAGCGATGATGAGTAACATCACAATGAATATTTGCACTCAACTCCACCATTTTTCAAACAGAAACTCCCTGTTAGTATTTGAGTAATCAGTTCTAGAGATTTCTGCATTGTTTTGACCTTAAACCCAAAGTCCTTAGTTTTGTACTATACATCGCTGGAAAGCCTGATGAATCACTTTTATAACAAAGTAGAGCTTGTAAGGATTTTGCTTCTGTAAAATGAGAAACACATCTAAACATGTAGGTAGTGCCACCTCAAAAAATATGCCAAAAACCCCTTGGTGGATTGGATGATTGCATTCTTCCACACAAGTAAGAAAAAAAACAAAACACATAACAGCACACCATTTATACATTTTATACTGTCAGGGACCTCAGTAGCAAGTGGAAGAACCATATACATATACATATATATATATATATATATATATATAGGTTGACAGTTGAGGTTGTGGGTAAAAATATTAAACTTTATGCAGATTGAAATGTGTGCAAATGTACATTTATTCTTTCTCTTAAAACTGCCTGACATTTGTGTGTGCATTAGTAAGTACCCAAACTTATGCAAAAATGGTTTACACAGATTATAAATATGTATTATACCTTTGTAACTTTATTGAACTGATTTTGTTTCTATACAAGATAATGAAAAATAAAAAGATCTGACAGATAACTATAACCTCAGTTACTGATTTCATGCTCATGTGCTTCTCAAACAACAGCTCCCCGTGTTGATATAGGAGAACCATCTCTGTTGTCACAGTTAGGATGGGGAACTTGTTCACTACTATTAGGTTACAAAACATTGTGATTCACTTTAACTGAATGCAAGCACCACACCAAGGGAGTGCAAGGGTGTAGTCGTTGCATCGCCTCAGGAAGAAGTCCAGGAAGTAAACCCAGGAGGTCTGGACGATCTCCAGCTGCCTGTCCTGGCTGGTCTGCTTCATGTGCAGGGCTCCGAGCAGGGCGGGCAGCAGCAGGTACATTCCATGTATAAGCCACATCACAGTGAGTAAACATCAAAAGCATACAAGAAGGTTCCAAAGAAAAATTTAAAAGTCAATTAAAATAGAAGAATTAAAACAAGCTTTAAAAAGAGTAAAAGAAATGATATAGAAACAACCAAGTAAAATAGAGACAAACAGAAAACAGAATACAGTGGATACAAATATAGATACAAGAAGAAATAGACATACTGTACAAATAGACATCATCACCACCATAACTGTCAATAAAATGAATGTATCCATAAAGAGTAAAGAAAAACTATGTTAAATACAAGTAGTGTCAAACAAAAAGGTTTTCAGACCAGATTTAAAAGAACTGAGGTTTAATGCAGTTTTCAAGTTTTCTGGTAGTTTTTTTCCAGATATAAGGAGCATAAAAACTTAAAGCTGAGTCTTCTTGTTTGGTTTTTACTCTCTGGATGGAAAGCAAACTTGACCCAGATGATCTTAGAAGTCTTGGTGGCTCATATGGCATCAACAAATAAGATATATATTTTTGACCATAACCATTGTGTACATTTTGTATAGCATCAGCAAAATCTTAAACTCGATTCTTTGGTGCACAGGAAGCTAGTAATTAATCTGAGAACTGGAGTGGTACTGTAAGTTACCCTTTTCTGGTCTTTGTGAGGACATTACAGCAGCATTCTGGATTAGTTCCAGGTGACTTTTCAAGAGAGACCTGTGAAAACTCCATTACAATAGTCACATATGCATTAAAAAGTTTTTCTTAATCATGCTGAAGATACATCTACATATATGCAATCATATAGAGATGTTACACTTTGTCTGAGGAAGAGCTGAAACATCACATTAAATTTCTGAAGAGTAGCTTCTGGTGTGTGGACTTTATTTATTTGTCTGATATTGCCTTTTGGGCCTTTTTAGCCTGGCAAAAGGCTGTGAAAAATTGTGCTCAGTCCAAATGACACCAAGATTTCTGGCTTGATTTGTTGATTTCAACATTGCTGACTGAAGCTGTGCATTAATCTTTGAATGCTCTTCTATGTTTCCAAACATAATGATTTCAGTTTTGTGTTTATGGAACTGAAGAAAATTCTGGCACATCCAAGTTTTGATTTGACTGAGGTACACACTTAAGTTTTGTGTGGAACCAGTGTCTCCTTGTGAGGCAGTAAAATAAAGATGAGTGTCATCAACATAATTATGGTAAGACGTTTAGTTTATTTTCAAGATCCAGGCTAGTGGGAGCATGTAGATGCTGAGGAATGGGGGCCCAAAATGAAAGCTTGAGGAACTCCACGTTTGTGACTGTCACACTCCCAGCAGTATTTGAATCTTGAAACAATACTTAATACTAACAGGAGAATGTTACAGGAGATTTTGACACATATTTGGGGGACACCACCCACATGTTCAGCTGTGTTGCTCATTTCACAGAAGCACAATCCTTAGAAGTTATACCTCACAAAGGAGACTAATCAGGTTTTTCAACAATGTATAACATAATGACATTCTTAACACATTACACACAACAGGATGGAAAAACAAGTCAGCTGATAAGACAAACAGACAAGGACATGTAGAAGAACAGATAAATGTACAAGAACTAAAATGAGTGTACAGGTTTGTTTGAACCTCTGTTCAGCCTAGAGGTAAGTATGTATGATGTGTCATTAAGAACAACAGTGTAAAAAATATAGTTAATATAAGTAGTAGTAATATACAAAGAATTATATGTAGCAAACATCCAAATGATAAAAGAATTAAGTAGACACACCTCAACTTGTCTCTGCATGGACATGGATTTAATTGTAATGATCACACTAACTCTGTACAGTCTTAACCTAAGGACACACTGTGTCTTTGGGGTCAGTAACCCCAGGATGGGAACTACTGAATTAGATATATGGCCAGTTACTGTATTCTTACTGTTGTATTAGTGTCTTTATCTAAACAGGTTTTATTTAACAACATAAAATCAAGTTTATACGTAAGTACAAATAAAACAGCCTTTTTTTATTTATTTCTTTTTACATCAGCTTAATGAATCCAAATATATTTTGGCAAAGTGCACAACTATGAAATAAAGGTTTTAGTAAATGTAGTAAATATATTACATATATAAGAATTATTGAAAGATCCCAATACATATATATATTTTTTTATTTTATTTTTATATTTTCCATGTATTAGTAATGCAGAGAGAGTACTTCATGAAGATGAAGCCATGAGTCAGTCTTGCCTGGGAATTTTATAAATTAACATAGCCACAATATAGATGTGCTGTAGTTTGATCTTATTTTATCTTAATCTTGGGATAATTGATCATGATAATCTCTTGCAGCAAAGCACATTGTCAAATAAATAGAAGGTACTAAATTGAGGTGTTTATAATCCAGTGTTAAAACCAAAGAAAGATAAATATTTGAATCTGGTTATAAGTCTTCCAGCTAAAACAACCACATAGGTTAGGGTTGGCTAATAAGCTTAAATATAATTAATAAAGCTGTCTCATAATGACACAGCCCCTAAAAGCACAATGAGAAAAATACATTTGACTAAATGTCCTTCAGTATAAGTGTTTGTCAGCTTCTGCATGGTTCTTCTTACTGTATAATAGGAATATTTTCCTTACTATTACTATTTGTCACCCCCTGCTGTCGAAAGGAAGAATAATTTTGGTGTTAAATTGCATTCATTCTTTATATTTTTATTTATAAAATAGATTTACTCTCAATTTCTCTTGTTTTGACTAAAATATCTAATTGTAAATATGAAGATGAAGCCTCCTTTAACTGCAAAAAATGGATTAACATGAACTAAGATTCATTTAAAATTTCATGTTCATTAATTTTTACTTCAGTTGTGACAAAAAAAAAAAAAAAAAAACTGCTTGTTCATCAAATTCATTTGACATCAACACTGTTTTCCTGTAACACAAATTGCTTCACACTCACTCATAAAGCAGCAAGTGCAAAAACATCATTAGCATCTACATGACAAAATTAGACAGGGATGCAACAAAAAGAGAAACGGAGAACATTCAGCACTTTAGGAACAAGCAGCACACATTAAAATTGCACATGGTGGTTATCAGCAAACGCTGAATATATTCAAACTTACAGAATCTTTTAACAAAAAGAAACACGAGCAACATTTTCAAGTCTTCCAGTAGACCTTATTTACAATTGTTAGTTACATCCAGATACATAAATAAATAAATGAGTTGTACAATGTACTCTCACCAACAACATGCATTATGACAAAGAAACAACAAAGACAAGAACTGTGGGAAAAGGCACCAGTTTAGCTCTTTTTAGTTTAATTGCACCAACCCATAGATCTGCATAAAATTGCAATTTACAAAAATATTAGTTTAATGTTTCTTAATGTTATCCCTAAATAAACTATGCCTTTTGTATATATCTGATACTTGCAAATGTAAATTTGATTGATTTTAAATAGTGTTTTTTATTTGTCACATTGTGTTTCAAAAGGTGAACATCTAGATGTCAATAAAACCATATCAATGCAGAAATTACAACAATGCACATATTCATATGATCAGAATAAGAAACCCAAACTTTCTTCTATTAAATGGGTTATAGTAAAATTAAATGGGCTCATAAAGTTACATTTATGCAAATGTGAAGATAAAATTTCTTTTAAAAGTGCTTGTGATGTTTTTGGTGAAACTAATAAGATATTTCATATTGCTTGATTTTTATGTATTCATTATTATTATTATTATTATTATTATTATTATTATTATTATTATTATTATTATTTAACATCATTCTCCAGCTTCAAAAACATCCCACAGCTGGATATTAAAGTTAGACATCCTGGCTACTTAACTACAGGAGAGGATTCTTTGTCCTTCCCTCCTTTCCTTACACTCTGAGCGACCCCATAGGGCACATGACACGCCACTGTCCCCATTTCCGCTGCCCCCTCCACGTGAAACATCTGGTCGTCAAAGAAAATGTGCGGCCTGATCTTCTCCAGCATCGGGCCCTTGGGTGCACCTGCGAGAAAAAGAGCTTCATCGATCTCCAGACCCCACGAGCGCAGAGTTTTTAGGGCCCTGGCTCCAGAACTGGCTGCACTGCGAGCGGTCACCAGGTAGGTCCGGATGGGGCAGTCCATGCGTTGGCCTTTGGCATAAAACTTTTTCTGCAGCTTTCCTAAAACCTCCAGGAAGCCTTTTAGTGGTCCCTGTAGGAGAGTCAAAGCATCATAACTTAATAATAATAATAATAGTTATAATGTGACTCATATGGCAAAAGCTATGTAAGTCTTCAAAAGCTTAAGTTAATAATACAACTGACTTCTTTTAACTTACTGTCATTGTAAACTAAGTACAGCAGTGGAAGAATTGGGGGTATGTAAGCTTGTTACCAGGGGTGGAGCTAGAAAGAGCCACCTCTGAAAGCTTATTAGACACCCTAGGTGCTACCTGAGGTGATCGACAGGCCAACAGAGGACAAGCATTACTACACCAGTTTGAATTAAATTAAATTAAATTAATTAAAGTTTCCTAACCAGCTATCTTATGAAAATACTGACATTTGGCTTCACATTTCTAGAAGGTATTTTGTCCTTCTGAAAGTACAACTACTAACGTTATGTAAGGCTATTCACCTGATGTTAGCATGAAGCAAGGTAGCGGTGCTAATCTAATTGTATGGTAGTACTAAATTAGTTTTAAAATAATGTGAGTAAACCATCATACCTAGTTTTCAGTGAATGTATTCAACTCAGTTGATCCAGATTTTCACATTGGAGATTAAAATAAATTATAAAGAATGCTCAGAGTACTTCAGTATCCACATAGACCCTCATTAAACATTTCCATGGACCTATTTGGACTTGTTGCAAATATTTCCACTTGATGATCTAGATCTAGACACGTTTTATTTCATGTGTGTCTCTCATATGTGACCACAGTTATCACAGCAATGTGTGTGCGTGTGTGTGTGCGTGTTAAAGGGAAGAACACAGTCATTTCCTTTCTTACTATGTGGCTCCCTGGATAAAGTCTTAACCACCCTTTGGCCACTCCATGCATAAAGACCTATCTCCACCCCTGCTTGTTGCTTTGCACCATGTTGTATTTACAGCTATTGTACTTGAAATCTGAATCTAAACAGTAGAGAGATAATGGCACATGTCACTTTGTGTGTACTTTACATGATCCAGAGGCTTGTTCTCATGCGCTTTCTCATGCTCAAAGAACTTGTCGAGTCCATGGGCCTTGTAAATCTGCTCAGACTCATCGGAGAAGAGGACAGCATCGCCATCAAAGGCAACACGAAGCTGAGTCTCAGACACTTCTGTCATCTTCTCTTGGGTGAACATGGTGGCTGCTGCTATACCTGGTTTGCACACAATATTTATTAAACATAGTGAATAACTCCTGACTGTGTTAGGATTATTTTTTAAATATTTATTTTTGGAGAATTTGGTGTATATGAGCATTTCATAACAAAGTGTGTCTATGTGTATTCACCTTCTTCCAGAGCCTCACGAACTTTGACTGGGTCAGCAGACAAGTAAAGGTTGGTGTGGTAGGCCTTTAAGTAGCCTATGGGACTGTTTCCTCCAGTCATGCAAAAGCGCTCAATAAACAACTCTGCAGAGAAGAGCAATAAAAAGATGAGGAAATAGTTAATGCCTACAAGAAAACTGGATTCAGCAGATAATGACACTAAAAGATTACTGTGCAAATGTCATATTTCTTCAACACAGTTACCACATTGATCAGTGCAGCATGCTGCTGGGCTGCACATCATCACACACTCATTATCAGTTGTGTACAGATCTTCTTTCAAAATACGTCAGTGGATGTAGGACATGAGGTGGCAAACCCCTGCAAAAAGTCAGAACTGAATCCTCAGCATTCTCTCTTTGGGGTCCTATTGTGTTGTGTGGACCATGAGAAAGCTCCCACTGTAACCACATTCTTTTCTGGTTCATCCAGAGGGATGATAGTGACCCTTCTGAACTGAGTGGGATTTCGTCAACATGCAAGACTTCATAAATGAGCTTCACAAAACAGCTAAAGAGTAAAGCCCCACACTTGGGGAGATTCTAAGATTACAGTTCTTTTTCTGTCTTCGTTTAATTCAGAGGATACAGTGATGCCTTGAGTGGATTTCATGTACACACTTTCATGTCTAGGTGACCTGGAGAGAACATGGGTCATGAGATCACTCACACTGTGGGAACTGAAATGCACCAGCTATGGAGTCTTGTCATACCTAAATCTGCTTTTAAGCTCATCAACAGATGGACTTCTAAAAGGTTTTTACTATTAGTTTTAAATAGAAAACAACATATGTAGGGTTAAAACTTCACTTTAACATTGAAAATGTACACAATTTTCTTATACTGTGTTTGCATTATTTCAGAATGTTATGTACTCTAAGTTGTTTCTTTATATTTTCACCTAATGGTCAAAGGTCAGACTATTTCTTTTTAATCTCACCCACAGTTACGTCTGACCTAAATCACTGCAGTGACTACACACTTCCAATCTGCAGGTTTGGATTCATTACCCACAGAAAAAGATGAGTGTTCCGGCTTCAGTCTAAAACACCACTGCAGGCTAAACAATTACTTATCTGTGTACTGCAGACTAAATCCGCATTCATGGTGGTTCATGAGAGGAAATTACGAAGCAGGTGCTGTTAATGTCAGTAACTTTACAAGACACCACAGCAAAGATCAGATGTTTATTATTATTATTATTATTATTATTATTATAGTAAATTAAAAACTTACTAAACTTATAGTAGTAGCAGTAGTTTTACAATATTTCAGACCATCTATCTATCTATCTATCTATCTATCTATCTATCTATCTATCTATCTATCTATCTATCTATCTAATCCCATTCAATACTTGTGTATCATGTATCAGTTTTGGGGAATAACCAGCTACAGCATATGAATATGTTTTACACTTCTGTAATATATTTAAGGCATGGCCTTTGGTTTGTTTGCATGTCTTTTCAATGTATTTCATCCACACATCACATAACTGAACAGTATTTGAGTCGATTTAAAACTTTGGGACAGATTGTCATCCCTTGATGTCGGACGATAATGACACCCAAAATAGCAAAAAACAAACAAAACAAAAACCTTAAATAATTTCAAGTTTATATATTGCAAAGTACTCATCTTTATGCCAACATACAAGTTCATGACTTATTTTAGGGAGTATGCTAGAGGACGTTTATCAGCTTTTATGTTCATTCATCTTGTATGCATCCTGAAACATCCAGTTTCTACTGATGAGAGAAATGTTTAGTTAAAAGTGACGGAGAACAAGCTGGAGTCGCATCTTTGTTTGAGGCCCAACATAAACAAGGGTTGCACAAGTCAATAAATTAATGCCTGGAATACAGATTCATGCATTTCATGAAGTGTTGGGGCAGTCTTCTGGGATGAGAGTTACTGTTTGTTATCAACTTTCAGCTGAAAGCATACAACCTCTTTAAAGGACCAGTTTATAGATGGGGTACAGTGTAAGTCAGGGGTGTCCAAACTCGGTCCTTGAGGGCTGCTGTCTTGCAGGTTTTCAATGTTTCAAATTAAATGGATCCAACAGCCTGTAAAGTTCAGCACAATGACTCATTCATTTGAGTCAGGTCTGTTGGAGCAGAGAGACATAAAAAATCTGCACGAGGACTCAAAGACTGGAGCTGGACACCCGTGGTGTAAGTTATCACTGTGTTAGTAACTCACGGTTATGGTTGATGGTATTGATGAGTCTTAGACCAACATATGCGTGGTTGTTGGTAATCAGCACAACATCAAAGAGCTCCTCGCTCTCTGGATAAAGCTCCCTCAGCTGAGTGTTGACAGCTTCCAGAGCCTGGGAACAGGACCAAACAGAGATTGGCATTAAAATAAAGAATGATTCTGAAAAGAAATGAGCATGAGCTTGCTTATTCAATCCACCACCTCCACAGACACAACAAGAAATTATTCTCTCTGCTCATCTCTCTTCACCTTCCTCCATTTTCTCAAACCTTGACAAAGGAGAAAGCTGGTCCTGGGCTGAAAGGTTCGGTTTCATGCGCCACTTGATATTTGATGTACTCCTCCATGCCTTGCTGCTCGAAGATCTGCTGCTCTTTTTCCATGTTGAAGAGGACTCGGGACGACACGGCAATGGTGATGCCATTCTCCGGCTTGGGCTGAAGGAGGACAGGTTGAAGACTTTTCATTTTAAGCTACAAGAGCTTAATTTGATTGTTATCAAATCAGCTTCAGAATTAACTGAAAGTAGGACACACTATATTCTATCACTGAGCAGAAGCAAATAAATATTGCATAAATTTAATCCCCCTGCCTGACCTGCAACAGTGGGTGAACTGAGAGGTGATGTGACAGGATTGAAGTGACAGAGTGATATGAAATACTTTCCCCTTCAAGAGCCTGATAGTGAAGGCACACATACCAGAAGCTGACACCTGTTAACTCTTCAGAGACTAACATGTGGGTTTGCAGATGTAGATTCACCATTTCATCATATTTCTTACAAATTTTGTAAATTGTTTTTTTGTTTTAATTTAGTATTTGCATGTTATCAACAGCCTGAACAAGAATTGTTTTGCAGGTAATTTTAGTTAACTTAAATCCTGAACTATTTGTCTTTAACATTAATCTTTACAACATAGTTTTGTCATTAACAGCTCCACAAGTGTGAGTTCAAACTGAACAATCTCGAGCTTTATAAACACTACTGGGCTACAATGTCATTTGAAACTTTGTAAGAGAGTAAATAAAACCTCATGACAACAAATCAGTAAAAATTTCTGTTGCTGAACCTGTTCTAAAAATTCTCAATTGCAGAAAATGTGTGCTTGAATGACACTTGCATAGACAACTCACCCATCCTACAAGAACCTAAAGTTGTGGCTGTTGTTTTGGTCTCTGCAGTCTCAGGTTTCTGTGTTCACCTGATCTGAAACATGACCTATACACCTTGCTGGGTTTCCAACTAACACAATAAAGCATCATATCCTGTTTCACTCAACAGCATCTCTATATAATTGTATTTGTAGCCCTCACCAGCAGTGCTGGATTAACCCTTTTGCTGTTTTCAGATGTACATTTTGATAAAACTAAAGATAAAACAAAGTGAACAAATTTGTGTGATTTAATCATTCACTTTTCGTAGGTGCAACAGGGTTCTTGTCAATAATTCTAGCATGGAAACTACAGCTGTAAATAAATGAGAACGCCATAAGATACTCACTGGTTGAGGTTTCCTGGTGGGAGTAGAAGGCTTCAAAACTGTCCTAGCATCTTCCCAGGGGGGTCGGCTGCTGCTGCAGCTGCCATTCTTGGCCAAGTCCTGTCCGCTGACAGTCAGAGTGTGACTGCTGTTTAGGCTCATCTTCGACAGCTCACGGTTTTCTGCCAGGATCACACTGAGCCCCAGTGTGTCCCTCGAAGGCTCACTTTTCTATGTCTTTAAGGGAAGACTTCCCAAGCAAATCCTCACTCTTCAGTCCTGCTGCATCCAAGTGATGAGAACAACCTGACTGCAGCTGCAGGGGCACTTGGTTAAGTGCAGTAAATATTCAGAGCAGGATATTTTGGAGTACAAGGATGCTCCAGCATCATGCAGATACAATACCTCGGTCAGGTCCTCTGTGCTAGTGCCGTTCTCTTCTTCTGCAGACAAGCTCCTGACTTGGAATAATTTAGCATCCACCCACTTTTAACTCTTTCTGACTCCCTGAAGCCATAGCAGAGCATGTGATATAATCTATATGACAACTGGCTGCCACACACTATTGGGCAGAGCAAATCAGTCAGTCCTGTGTCGTGACTCTAGAGACGTCTTCATGCTTCAGTTCTCCTAACAGAGAAACAAAACCTGATTTTTTTATTTTTATTTTATATATATATATATATATATCATATATTGTTTTTAATTTTGGAAAAGCCATAAATTTATTATTTTAGATTTTACCTCAAAGGTACACTGTGTGCTCTTCACTTCCTCACATAAACTACTGTTTCGTAACCTTGCTAAGCATTGTGGGAACTGTAGTCCATCCTGACTCATTCGCTACCCCTCACTGCATTTACAGATAATGCTTCCTTCCATCTCATCTAAACCCCAGCAGGTTGTTGTACGGATTGAATTGCGAAGCAGCACTCCCAGTTGCCAGGCAACAGTCAGTGAGTCAAAGGGACAGGGACTCTCCCACATCCACAATAAATCCGATTGGCTGTGTGGACACCATCCTCTGACATCAGAAACAGGCGGGTGATGCAGAAAACGGAGATGAAAGTGCATGCGGTGCTGTGAGGAGCATAAATGCTGCATTAATAGAATTAACTTTGCTTTTATCTCAACAAACAATGTACCAGCAACAGATGATTTCTGGTAGAAGATACCGAACAGGCATCCATGCCAGGGACAAATGGATCAGAGGCACAACTGCATTCATCATGGACAACATCTTTATTTTATAACTGGCAAATAAAGGGCAGCAGATCATAAATGTTCACTTTTATTATAAAACCACATCTGTTTGCTCCTTTAGGGAATATCATAGACTAAATCCAATGTATATAAGATCAATTACACTTACTGGTCCAATAATTAACAGCACAGATTAAACTAGTTTGATAGAATTGTGATTTATTATTGTGCCAGGATTAAATTAGATGGACCTTCTCTTGGTTTTCCAAACACCAAGAACTTTCCTCTATTGACCGAGGATAGCTGCAGGTTATGGTTTGTTGGTGTTTGTGTGTAAACCAACAAATTCTTGGCAAATACTTTATCTCAGCTCTGATTGGCATTAGTTATTGCTGGTATCATACTTAGAGGAATTATGTCAGGTGAAAAGTAAACTTTTAAAACAAAAAAGATGTAAAGAAAACAAAATGTGTGACAATAACACTGTTAGTTGAACTGGTGGACAAAATACTGAAATAAGGTACGGAACTAAAAACAGCAATACTTGAGTAAAAATGATTATTTTACAACTAAAGAAAATTTTCTAAGAGTGAGTGGTTTATTAATTTTATTTCCTTATTTATTCACTTTTCATTTGATCTTTTTATTTACTCAGTTTTTATTACCTAGTTTGGGGTTTAACAGATATTCTGAGCATTTAGATTTAATTGAATGTTTTATTCAACGCTTTCATTGAATTCTGTCCTAAAAGTTTTATATTTATATATAATTCAAAATCCTTCAGTTAAAAATAAATAAATAAATAATATTAGCATAAAGAAAGATCAATTATTTAATATAATGTGGAAACAGATTATAATAACTTCTTAATTTATCTCAAATTAAATTAATAAAATAAATGAAAAATATTTATTTGTATGTAGAGGAAATTATAATATCCCAGAAAGATGTTTTTAACAGTTAAAATACTTAATCATTACCCTAAGCCTTGTTCTAAAGGGAACAATATGTACAATAGAATAATAAAAATTGTACAACAATAATATCCAACAGATATTTTTATAATAAAAAAATGTGTCCAAGTAAGTGTTATGATTACTTGTAGAGAATATTTAAGTAGAACAGGAGTTGAACCATAAAGCAGGTCATTCAAAATGTGAATGAAAAAAGCAAAACAATATTTATTAAAACACAAACATGATAGGAAACAACACAGGAAAGAATAAGAACTTACAGGAAAATTAAAAGATACCGATGGTCAAGTTCTTCGTGAATTTAATGAGATGATGCAGTCATTTAATAGTAATTCCTGAAAAAAGTTTCTTTTTCTTCTGGTGCTTTCAGCACGTGAAGGAATGATTTCATCATTCATAAAACTATTTCTGAAAGTTCTCCTGGCCACAGGAACTGCAGCTTATATTCCTTAAACAACTGTTATAATTTTGTTTTGCTCCAGAGTAACCCAGCTCAAATAATACGACCACATCGGGAACCTTAATGTGATGGAACTACTACAATTGGTCCAGTCAGTGCAAGACTACTGTATATTTCACTTTTACTTTCATTTTCCCTTTTTCAGTTGTCACTTTTACCACCCACTGGCTAGTTGATATATTACTTTAGAGTTCTTATCCGAAATACCAAAGCCACCAGTGAAAAGATCCTTGAAGGTTCTTCCCTAGTCCCTAAGAGAGTGCCTAATACCTTTAGGTGCTCAAACATGTAATTTATCTAATATTTTTCTCCCCAGAAGTAGTGCAGAAGTCTACCAATCCGAAAGAAGATGGTTCAGTCCCAAGCTTTTTCAGTCAACATGGGACACCAACCTCTGAATTGCCCCACTTGTGCAGATATGACTGAGAAATGCACTCAACTCACTATCTACAAAGATAAGTGCAGGATGAATGTGTATGAATGGGTAAATGTAATTTGTAGTGGAAATTGTTCAAAGTGGCCATTAAGATTTCAAAGGTCTTGCATGAATGCAATACATTTACCATTTTAAAAAGCATTGCAGTGTTTGCATTTAATGCATACAGCCACTAGAGTGTAGTAGAGGCTTAGTAAGCCTTCCTACCCTTCTGTGTTCTTTAGTTTCATTCATGACTTGAGGTACAAAGAGGATGTGAAACTTTGCAAGTGTTAAAGAGGAAGTCTTTCTGAAAACTTTAGTATTTTGTATGTGTAATCGTTTGAGCTTTAAAATATATCACTTGTGTTTACTATAATGAGTGCCTGACAATACAATAAAATATCACTATTATCTAAAGACTGCCGCTTTAGGAGAATAAACTTATTGAATTAAGATTCAGTAATGAAAAGTTATTCTAGGGTGAAGATGATTAGATCTTGAAAGTTCCTCTGGTATACCAAAAAGGTGAATGTTTACTAAAATTATTTACTTTTTATTATTATAGAGAGCAAAGTTAAAGCTTCATATTCCATGATGTTGCACATTACAGAAGCAAAGCCCTGAGCATACACTGCGCCTTCCTTTGTTGGCTATTCAGTCTGAAGCTCTGAGGGGGTTAACAGGACATGGAGACAGTTGAGCCGCACCCACTGCGTTGATTTGAATAATACCGGTATTTGGCGCGAGGCTTTAAGGAGGCAGTCTTTCTTTCTAACCCCCCCTCTTTCTCTCTCTCATCGTGCACCCTGGAGTGGCGGGAAATGCTGGAGGGGAGAAAGACAGAAAATAAAAGACAGATGACGAAAGAGGCTATGTAGGCACACCTAAGCTTACCTGCAGATGCCCTGGAAACATGTCAGATATAAAACACCCTGGAGGGACATTAAGAAAGAAAGGAGTAGGAAAAAGGAACATGCCATCCTCTAGTGTTTTGGCGCGAGACTGCTCGAGAGATAAAGCTCTCAGCGGTAGACTGTGGGTGGAGACAAAAGAAGGCATGAGTGGAGCAGGCCAGAACAAAGAGGGTAACAGCCTGGACTACCCCCTACCCTGTATCAAGCCCCACCCCCATCACACAGCCTGAAGGCTTGAGGCTAGCCAGATGATTATTATAACCTTAATCAGTCCTTCAAAGCAGCCACTCAGGCATGTTTACTACCACCGGGTTCTTTGTTCTTACCAGGATTCTGCTTGGTTTTGGCTTGACTCACACACACATTTTCATTTGATTATCACATATTTGGTAAAAGGCCCTTCTTCTTTCTTGCTGACGACTGCTGTCTACCACCAGGGTAAAATATAAGGTCATTTGCGGACTTGGCATCACAGACAACATTTACAGCATCCACCCCAGTCACATGATTGGATTTGTTGTTATTAGCTTTCAGAGTCACCCCAGCTTCTTAAATCCATGGCATTAGTGAGTGGTAACCACCTGACTTAGCACTACTGCTTTGTCTGTCAAAATTCACCAGTCACAGAGCAAAAGAGCAGCAGTTCCTCTCACTTCCTGCCTCCATTTGGTTCAACACAAAAACAGGAAGCCTGTGTTGCTTGTGTGTTTCCTAGCTCTTATTACACTGCCTCTTTCTTGTGTTTCATACACACAAGCCTTTAGAGGGGTGGAGGAAGGCAGAGGCAGTAATTATTACATAAGCTCCACAGTAGCGGCCTCTTAGGACCTGATGACAACAGCAGTCTCATTCAAGGAGGACTTGTAACCATGAAAGGCTAAACAGAGTCATCTACACACTATGCATTCACCATCTGATAACAGACATTCAGATAAGACACATGCTGAGTGGGTATGCATGTGTGTGGATCTGCATTTAAATGTATATTGATGCAAATACATTCTAACACCCCAGTAATTGGTCAATAAATTGGCTAGTTTTAGTGTGTGTGGTTGTGGGGGGTGATTAAGGAAGGCCTGACCAAGTGAGAGACAAAAGAATAGTATATGTGTGTTGGTGGAGGAGACACTATGTGGTCTGTCGGGGGTTAAAGGGCCTAGGGGGAAGGGTAAAGTCCCTCTCTGAGTAGCTTGAGGATGAGGGGGTATGGGTAGGAGGGAGGGAGACTGCTGGTGACGGCACTGAAAGGGGCTAAATTCAAAAGATGCAGAAAGAGTCCCAAATTCAACTGAAGCAACCTTACACCACAGGGCCAAACAATGGAACATCTGCTGGTGACAAAAGCTAGCCGTTAGCAGCGAGAGCAGCAGCGGCTGTGTTTTGAAGTGCTTCTCTGTGGATACAGTCCTCAGCAGTGGCAACAGGTTTGAACATATTTCTGGCAGCAGAAATACCTCACATTTCCTCATTTCCTGCCATTGCCTGCCTTTACTTTTAAAGTTCTGTTGGCGAGATAAACTGTTACATCACTCTGTTTGAGTATCCATATCATGCATGAGCATATTTTGAGGATATACTTTGTTTTCAGGCTGGTTTAAAACTAAACTCCATGCTACAAGCAGCAATTTGGCCCGGTCTACTAAATATTCTCCTTCCAAACTTATCACACCTCAATGAGCTGTGCACATGGCCGTTACCAAAAATATGAAAGTGTGAACAAAAAGGGTTAGGGTAAGCTGGTTGCTTAGTTGTTGGTTATATTAGAAAAGAATAACAGCAATAGTCAAACCCACAGTTGGAAGTCTTAAAGAAATAACACAAATCTGTCATGATTGATAAAAGAAAGATCTGAAGTTAGTAAATAAGAGCAGGAGAAGGACATAAAGAGCCAATCGGGAAGCAATTGTCTCCTTTTATGCCTAGTTAAACTAAAAGATTAATAAGTTGTCACTCATATCATTCTCAAATGGGTCCATTTAATGGTTCTGAAATGCAGGAGTCATGCAGATGCCACACATGAAACTTAAACTCTTGTGCTTCTTAAAGTGAAAATGATTCAGAGTAGTTGGAGCTTTTGACAAGTGGTATGAGGTATTTACAGACTGGCGTTTTAATAGTAGCTCGTCTGACCACTGGCATGCATGCACAGCCTTCAGTTTGAGTTGTTTGGATCCTTGTGACTTTTAAATTCGATCATAAGGTCGTGTTAACGTAAAGATATAAGTATTCCCACAAATCGTTTTGATTGTTATGATTTTCTGGATTTGGCATCACCTCTTTCTGCTAATAGTAATCTGTTGCACATAGATCCTGCATGTGGACACCAACCAGAACTGTATTCAAAACAAAAACCAGCTGTGTTATTTTTCCAGCTGCATGCAAATACTTACACACTGTTATGCTAAGAAACATTATTATCAAACTAGAATTTGGTTCATGTCCAGCAGCAGAATGAAAGTAAAATACTCCCCACTAACTTTGGAGGGTAATACTTTGCTCTTCAGATGATAACAGAGGTGTTTAAGCTAGTTGCTAACTGTGTCCATCACTTGGTGGAGTTTTTAGCTGAAAAAAGGAGCTGTGACATTTGGATGCTCTATTCATAACAATTAACCCCAGAATCTGACAGAAATTCAGCAACTTCATGTTAGTGAAAAATACAGTGGCTTTGGTTTTATCTGCTGTGGACATTCATCAGAAAGAAGATGACAGCAAACAGCTGGAAATGGAAACTTCAAAGGTCTTAACAAAATGACTCATACTGTGTCAGTGAGCAGGTCTCATGCTCAGTTCTGTTTTAAAACCAAAATTAGATCTAAAGTTTGTTATTTGGAAAAAAAAACATAAGGAACTAGAAATCTCAGGCAATCTCACCTTCTCTCCACCATTATGCTTATATTTTGTGTGCATATTGAAAGATTAGAGTTGATAAGCAGTTTCCATGGTGAGTGTGATGATGCAATTGTTGTTGGTGAGTCCCATTCCCCTCATCTCTAGTCCTGATTATCTATTAACCAGCATCCTGGTTACATCATCAGGGTTTCAGCCGCTTCATTTGAGTTCTGAGACACCTTAGAAACAGACAACTCATATGTTCTAACAGAAAATAATTGCAACTTAATTGGAGTTTCGAGCTAATTACCTTTATAACATCAGCTGTGCAGTCATATGTTTCCTCGTTCACCGCTGGACAGTCTACCCACCCTGAGCCTGGTTTTGTTATAATCATTTCAGAGCTGAATGTGAGCCACTGCACATCCAGTGAGATAGTTTGAAGACCTTTTGATGGGTTCATGACAGTCAGAGCTTTGGTGTGTATGGGCCCAGATGGCACAAGCGTTTACATTAACAGGAATAGGATTAGTTCCAGCTTAGATTATTACCTTCTTGAGTTTATCTCTGAAAGCACTACCTCTAAAGTAAGTGAGATAGACGGTTGTTGAGAGGGGGGTAAAAATATGCTTGTTGAACAGCAAAAACACAAAAAGCCAAATTAAAGCTTGGTAAATCTTGGCTTTGATGCATATAAAGTTGTTATGGTGGGTGCATTTATTCTGTTTCCTGGCTGGGCTGGCAGAAGTTAAAAAAAAAAAATACACTGGTTTGACACCAGTCAGTTGGGGCCAGATGTATCCAGAGAGAGGAACATATAAAGCTTGCTCAGACTGAATCATCATTGTTATGTAACACTGTCCTTAGGAAGGGGAGGGGGAGCAGCTCATAGGGAGAGAGAGACAGCAGAAGACTGACCTAGATCAGTAATGTTGGAGATGTGTACCTGAGGGGAGGGCAAGGGCCAACAGAGTTATGGGGGCTGACAAGGAAGAGGGGGCTGTACAGAAGCAAGATGATCATTGCCTTGCATCCTAACATATCCCTTTGGTTTCTCAGTGGGTTCACGGCTTCATCGGAACACAGTGACCAGCTGGTTTAGAGTTCCAGTGACACAACCAGACTGGAATGTGGGTCAGTAGGCAGCGAGTTGGACAACTGCAGCCAGGGAAAGTTTTCTATGCGCGTGTGTGTGTGTGTGTGTGTGTGTGTGTGTGTGTCTGTGTGTGTGCCTCCACAACCAGATGAGTACATCTGCGTCTTTTCCCGCTTGTGTTTTCCACATCTTCCTTGACCGTCAACCACTTGACAATAGAATAAGGGGAAGGGTGTGTGTTGAAAGTTGAGAAAGAAACCCATGACACTGAGTCCACTTCTCTCCTCAGAAAGCAACAAATTATCCCTGAGTATTTAACCTCCACATATAATGTCCGTTCAAGCTAAATGCAGGTGTTAATGTGAGATCATTCAAGTCCACAACAGCTTATTCTCTCAAAAAGATCATAAGGTTATCTTTTAGACTGTTTCTCCTCCACCTGTTTTAAATGCTAGATACCCTCCAACATGTGGGTCAGAGATGAGCAGCCAGTTGAACTGAGCTCTTAAGATCACAAACCAGTGCAGAGTTTACGGTCTGTTTCTTCTCCTATGTAAACACACAATGCATACATGTTACACAAACCAGACCAGTCAGAACACACCCTGTCAAAGCGGGTGGAATTATTGCTCAATACGTCTGAGTTTTGGGGGGATTTTTTTCTATCAAATTGCAGAGGTAAGAGATTACACAGCAACAGCTGGGTGTTGTGAACAGTTGCGAAAGTTTATCATCTCACTTTCCAAGAACATTTGTGCACTTGATGCTCAGTTTAAAGGCTGCCTTAACAGTCTAGATTTTACGTGGTTTATCTTTAAGGTGGTGTATCTGCGAGAAATGCTGGAGCAGCGAGTAGGACTGGTAGTGTTGCTTGTCAGAGAAACAAGCTAAAGATAAGACATGTGCATCTGCTTCAGTTGATTTTTTTTTCCAACTGATTTAACAGGTTGAGTAATTTGGTTACACCTACACAAATACAACGAATGTCTTCATTTCTGGCCACTGTTAAGTGTGATTAGTGTGATTTTTTAATCTATAATTTCTTAAGAAGTCAGTTGTTTTAAACTTTCATATTTTCTGTCTTAACTAATTATACAGCTTTGATTTGCTTTGTTAAACTCAGATATCCCACCTTACATCTTTAGATGTTTTCCAGTAAACATTAACAAAAAGCCAGATGTTAGGTCTTATTCTAACAGGCACTGCATATTCCCTGGTGTCATAGTGAAGATGTGAATTGACTCAAAAAGAGAAAGCTAGACCAGTGAAACTGGGCTGATCTATAAATCAATCAACAGCCCCACCCTGATTGTGCACATTACACACTTCTGTCTGACCACCAGTAAAGCGGTAACATTCAGTTTTTAAAAATGATCATTGGTGTCCTTTATAAGTGGTTCACTGTGAGCAGAGATGTAACAGAAAATCTGGTCTGGCAAGTTAACCGTTGCAGCACGAAACATACCATCTGACAAACAGGTCCTCTTACCTCATTGTTTCCTCCAGGAAAAAGTCTTGTTTGAAGCAAAAGAGCGGCAAATGCATTGTTAGTATAAGCACACATGCAGCAGGTGTCATTTTACTGCTTCACCAGTTTATCTTTAAACTAGTCACTGGATGAACTTTGAACCACTCAAGGTTAAAATAAGCTTGTTTATTTCATTTATCCAAAAAAAAAAAAAAAACATGTAAGGATGGATCTTTGCCCCAACAGCAGTAGTGTTTTTATTTTACACATGTATCACACACTGGAATAAATACTTTGCATGTTGCTGTTGCACGTCAAGAATTAGGTCAAATTAAAAAGCTCTTCCCTTGGAGAGGATCTGCTAACTTTAACTGTATTGCTGTTTATCTCCTACTCTGTTGCTTTGTTATTTCAAGTGAATTTAGTGGTTATAAGATAACAGGAAACATGTCAGGCAGGTTAGCTCTATCTGGTCCATTTTCTTTCACTTCCTGGTGAAATATGAAGTGCAAGCAGCACAACAGTAGTTGATGACAATCTCAGGAGTCACTGTGACTGGTTTTCATCAGGTTGGTATTACCTGATATTCTGTTTCTCTTCAGTTTACCAAGTAAAGATGAGAATGATACAGACTGCTTAAGAAACCACAGAAAAGACAGTTTTTGTAGAGATCTTCTATTGTCTAATGTCTTTTAACTTGTGCAACTGAACCTCCTGAGACCAGATGTTGATTGGATTAAGGAAATAAAGCATATTCCTTTGGGTAAGAAAACAATGCCCTGGGGCAGAGTGAACACAAACACATGAAACACCAGTCAGTCCAAACAGGAACAAAGGCAAGCAAGGTGGAAGACGGTTGGAGATCAGGGTGTGCCAGCCTTGTTTGTCTTGCTGGACTACCTGCTTAAAACACGTGTCTGTTTGGAGTTTATTAAAGAAATGGCTGGAACTAAAACCTGAGTCATCCAGACTTGCAGAAACCTGTAACTAGTGATGTTATCTAGAGAGCAGCCAAATCACACAGAACCTCAAATATAAGAAGTCAGTTTATATTTGACATTTAAGGTAGGTTTATATAAAATGAATGCCACAACAACAGGAAAAAAGAAAGATGCTTAAATTTGCAGTGGGAAACATTTTGATCTGTTGATAAAAAGCGATATGATACTAATGGTGTTATTTGTGTCAAATCACATGAAAATAAGCATTGTGCTTATGTTGAATAAGCCATTCATTTCCTCCTAAAAAGAGTCCGACTTGCTTCAAAGTCATCTTTCAACATTAGCCCAGAGTGGACAAATAAAACTCTAAAGAAGATTTTTTTTACATTTGCATCACCCGAGGGCTCGTACTGTTTATACAATGCCAATGTGAAGAACTAGCAGCAACACAAAACCCAGCGCTGAGTCACATCATGATATCAGTATCTAAACAAGGGATGGACAAAGTCAGTCCTCAAGGGCTGTGTCCTGCAGGTTTTGGATGTTTCCTGCTACCTGAATCAAACTAGTCAACTTGCTCCAGAAGAACCTGGAAACAAGCTGCTAAGTAAAGCCTTTTATTTAAATCAGGTGTTTTGGAGCAGGGTCTAAAACCTGCAGGACTGGTGGAGGAATGGAGTTGACCATCCCTGATCTAAACCAATGATATATCACTTGAACACATCATAAAGATGGCTTCGCTTTGTTTTCCAGGACATATAGTTTGTGCCTGTACAGAGCTGGTCTCTCTTGAGTCATTATTATCAGTTGTTCTATGGTTTATAAACTCAGCAAGGCAAATGTAAGACTTAATGTGCTTGTTTTGGAGAAATTATAAAAATATGACACAAAAAAATACTAAATAGATGTTTACTCATGTGCCAGACATGCCCAACGTCAGTTGCCAACTTGGTGTATTGGCTGCTTTGGCTTAGCATATACTTGTTTTTAATTACATGTATGCATGTTTATCAGTGCTGCCTTGTGTAATTTAGCATTTGTTTGAAGCATTGTTTGTACACATCCTCTGAAATTGATGCTACACATTCACAAGCTGCAACATGCAAGTATCTGGTAGGGGCAGTGTAGGGGCCCATATGACCAGATGGAAGGTTACAGGGTCGACAACAGTAAAAATGATGGAAAGTTTCAAAGACAAGACATGACAAGTTTGGTTTAGGAGCCTTACATACCATCTACAATACAGCTTTCTGCCATGATCACAAAATTAACCAAATTCTAACCCCCTCTATTGTTGCATCATTCTGTTTACACACTACACATTAGACAACTCTACCCAGTCCAATTTCTCTAATGTATCTCATGGTGGGTAATGTAGTGCACAAGCATCTGAACAATTATGCTCACAACAGAGTTGAAAGGCAAGTGTGTTTTTAACTTTAGAGTACACTCTTGGATCAGGTTCAGTTGGTTGCAATCTGCAACTTATCCACTAGATGCCACAAAAACCTTTACACTATTTTCTTTTATTTTAACTTTATATCAAATATCAAGCAAATTACATTACAAAAGGAAACTTATTTTTGCCACAGTTTAGTTGTAATAACTACATGTGTGTTTAGATAAAGGAGGGAGAAGGATTTGAAAATAAGAAGATATGCCACTTTTTTTTTTAATGATTAACATCACTGCTGTATTTTTTATTGTTGCTATTCCCTAAAACACTGTTTGTCCCCTACTGATGGTAATAATGCACTTTTAAGTTATATTACTTTTATCAGTAATTTCATGACATCATTTGATTTCATTGGGTACTTTAGGTATAGTATAGTAATAGACTATAAGTATGGTCATGGCAGTGATTTTTGTATCTAACTTACTGCTGTAAATTTACCCTTTTTTCTTTTTAATATGTATTTGTTTCCAATATAATTGTGGTCTGTAGGGCCATTTGGTTATTGCTGATGGAGAGCAAGAGTAAGGAAGTCAGGTCAGTGGCTCCCCTTTCTCAACTATTCACAACAACATCATCAAAAGAATGTTTACTCCCTAATAAAAAGGCTTCCTTCCCGGAGGCTGGGAAGTCCGGGTCTGGAACTATATTGTCCTGTGTTGTTGGGGTCACATTTGTATATCTATAGATTTGTTTCTGTGTCCTGTCCTTTTATGTATCCTATTTTATGTTTGGAAAAAAAAAATTGTTTTGCAGTAACTAAACCATGACTGACTTTTAAAATGCCCTTTCTGGGACACTAGTTCCATGGAAAGAGTGTAAGCCCAATGCAGTATCATTCAATTACACAGACAATAAAGCATCCATGTACACAACAATGGTAAAGGCATGTCCAACTACATATTTCAGACAAAAGCTAAAGGAGCATTTTGCAGAAACCTAAATGAAATGGTCCATACCTATACTAAATCCAAGTAGCACTCCACACAATGGGGACAGCTCTAAAGATACCAATTGTATTTATATGAGTGTGACCTAATTCGGAGCACATCAGGTGCCCAGCATGCAGCAGCCACTGCAGAGGGGAGGATCTACAACGGTATCACACACACATTCTCCTCAAGGACAAGTCTGAAGGACAGGCTCCAGGAAACCAGTACAAAAGATGTATATTGACAGAAATGATACCAAAGTTACATATCGAGCTTGGTAGGCTCATTTTAAAGTGTTAACCTCATTTAAAGATGATTTAAGTGTGATCACAGCTCTTGTTTATGCAGGGGGAGCACCACCTCAGCATGAGGTAGTTACCTCAGGCTGAATGAGTGTATCATTTCTACTTCAACATTTAAATGAAGCTTGCACTTTAGGTTGAGTTATGTTTCTATGGAAATCATTAGAGGCTGAATTGAGCAAACTCAAACTGTTTGATTTGCAAGGTTCAAATGTTCTAGAAAACTAATTTTATGCATGTGCATATAATAAATTGAGCCTTAGCAGCGTATTGCTTTATGTGAATAAAAACCACAGGATCTCAGGTTTGCAAAACTGGTATAAAAATTTAATGATGCTGTTGAGATTAGCATGCTTTAAAAACACAAACAAGAAATCCAGAAAGTATTGAAATCACAAAGTGGCGTGTGAGTATAAAGTACAGTAGTGCTACTTTTGTCCTTTTTTTTGTCATTTTTCCCCCATTTAAAAAAAAAAAAAAACAACAAAAAAAATTTGTGGCACAGTTGAGCAAAGTCTCAGTTCTCACAACTCTGTTCCGTCTCCTTCACCAGGAGCAATAAGCTATTATTTACATAAAAAATGTATACATCGAGTCCTTAAACAAATCTGGAAAACTTCACTAGTGGACCAGTGAAGGTTTTATGCATAATTTCACATTAGAGCACACCAGGAAATATATTTGTTTTAGCTCTAAAAATAAAAAAAAAATGTGCAAAGGAAAAATTAAACAGCACAATAATACAACTGCACCTTCCCACAGTAGGTTCACAGGGGAACACAGCTGATTCACAGAAAAGCCCAGCCATTCACAACTATTTACATTGAGGCATATACTATTATAGTATACTATGATAGTTTTTCAAAGTGACGGATAATTTGACTTAAGTTCTTGACTGTTAGTTAGGCAGTTTTTTTACATGCACACTTGAGTTTCAAGAACGCTTGAGTTCGGTTAATCTGCGGAGAAGCTGCTGTTGTCTGGATTTGAGGCGCTTCTTCTCCTGCAGCTGCTGTTTTTCTCTGGTGTGCAGCTCCACAAGGTACTCTGTTGCCTGGGTCAAGATGACCACCTTTGGAGTCTTAGCAGATTCCAGGCCTGGGATCTCATCCCGTAAGGCGAGAAAACGAGATCGCAGGTCATTCCTCCTCTTCCTCTCCAGGAAGTTGTGGTTCCGCCTGCGGTCTGTGTCTTCTGTGTCTGAGTTCAGGGGAGAATCCGAAAAGGATTGAGAATTTAGCTGCTGGTGGGATGCTGTGCAGGTGCGCTTGCTCTGAGGCTCTTCCTCAGAGTCATCGTCTTCATCTTCCTCAGGTTCTTGGTCGCTGTCTGGGGATGGAGCTGCATAGTTGTGCTGCTGCCTGTGGACAGACATGTGGAAGCGTTTGGGGCAGGGATCAGCCCGGACTGAGATGGTTACTGGTTTTCGGACCAGTCGCATCCGGTTCTGCTTACTCTCCACAGTGACTACATCAATTTCCTCTTCATCATCTGTTATCACACAAGAAAACAATGACTCATGAATACACACTGAAATTTTGCATGAAGACATGAAAAGTAATCCTCCACAGAAACTGCATCCCTATAACCTAGATAATAGAAAATAAATAACTAAACCAACTACAAGGAAGTGCATTCCTCCAAACTAACTGAGCATGTCACAGCTGCAATAAATCATCAGGACTGTGTCACCACGCCCCTCCTACCGCACCCCGATTGTATTGCAGCAGTAGATAAAGAAATGAAGGGGGTTTGAGCAAAAGCGATAGGGGCGCGGTTTTCAAAAGACGGCATGTGCATTCAGAACAAGCATGTGGTGCATTGTCAAAGCAAAAGGAAAATAAAAAAAAAATCTGCCTTGAGGTGGCTGACTGTGTTGCACTGGATAACCCCTCTGGAACACAGCAGCTTTTTAAAATAACTCATTGTTAGTGGGCAATATAATCCTGAGGCACAGCCGGGTGGGGCAGTTTAGAGAATAACTGCTTTCTTACCAGATGAATCAGAGCGAGACTCCGAGCCAGACGACGCAGGCTTTCTGCAGCTGCTTGTTGGGAAGGTGAGGACGGCGGCAGGGTCGACGCAGTCTGTTGCCGCGGAGACGAGTCCACCCGGCGATGCGCACTGCGCTTTGCTCGGCCGAACTGAGATCTGAGCCGCCGGGGACCCTTTCCCGCTGACCGTCTCCAGCTGCTTGCTGGCAGAGAAACTACTCCACATGCAGTCCTGGATTATGTGCGCGCTGAGGTTTCCGAATAATTCGCCCCTGTCGGGGATGACCTGCCCCTCACAGTCCTCGTCTTGACCCAGCACTTTGGTCAGCCAGCTGAGCTTGTCTCCTGGCGATAGGTGCGGAGCGGCACCGCTCAGAGTCCGGGTGGGAGACATGGGAGGGGTGGGCAGCAGCTCGAACTTTTTCCATATGTCCTCGCTTGGTGCAGTTGATTTGTAAAAATCCTCCTCGGTGTCGAAATCGTCGAAAAAATAGTGCTGGTAACAATCGAACTCCATGTTTAGGCTCATAAAATCCACAGGTTTATTCCCAGAAATGATAAATGACTCCAGAGGGCTCCAAATAAGGTCCTACACAAGCACAGAGGACATATCAATGATTAGCAATAATTCTTTATAAAACTTTTTTCCATCAGATGACCCATCCCACATCAGATAAATATCTAATGGGACACCATACTCCAGAAATAGCCCCACATCTTGAAATGGGACCACATTAATAATTGATTGCATCTTGCGGATGCTCTTTGCAGAGATGGACACATGCTGTTAATGCATGTACGGTTATTATATAATCTGATTATATATAGCTTACAGAGGTCCATGTGTGAATATGAACCATAAAAAGCTCTATGTGGGCAGGAGAAAATTAACTGCGTAAAAGTAGACGATTTCCTGAAAGTATCGCTTTGTTCCACTGTGCAGAAAATCGGTTTAGGAGAAAAGTGGTCTGCAACACAGTCGCAGAATGGGTTAAACCTTATTAATTAGAACTGGTTCGTTTTCCTCAGAATAAACTTTTGAAGACCGGTTAAATTTTAACCACTCACCGGCTTTCTGACGATTCCCAATGCGAAATTCAGGATAATAGAAATCCCACTGGCACCTCCAGAGGCAACAACAGTCTACTGTTTACGGTGAGGAGACGAATAAAAACTGTCCCTGTTACTGGATATAAGCGAACAGGCGCAGTCTGTACTTTTGTTTTGGTTTAATGGAAGGAAAAAAAAGATAAATAAATAAAAAGCTACCGGGGCGCAGACGCCAGTACCGCCCCACAACGAGGAGCCACACAGTGCGTTTTTCGCGCCAGTGAGATATCCTGTTATAAGACGATAAAAAGCGCAGGGAGGAGCCTCAGAAATATCTGCAGCGGTGGATCAGGGCAAAGCTCCTTCATTTGCATCAGGGGCGGGGGGAGGTGCGTGGCCCCGCCCCGCCTGCAACTACAATTATGGACTTGTTCAGGCTCATGGTGTTTATTGATTAAAGTTTTTTTTTTTAAAGAAAAATAATTTTATACCTCCAAAATTTCTTTGTAAGATTATGCTATGATTTATTAACTCCCCACAATAATAATTTACATAATAACACATCACATCACCACAATGTTTGATTTTATATTCTTATACCATTTATTTATTTATTTATTTATTTATTTATTTATTTATTTATTTATTTATTTATTTATTTATTTATTTATCTCTCCTTTGCACTACACACTTCATGCTGTGTACACCTTTTCTTTTATATAGATGTGTAGGAGTGTAATGCAGTAGTTTTCTCTGTTTTTGTGTTCTTTTTGTTGTTTTTCTTGTTTTTAAACAATTACCCAAAGACGAATTCCTTGTATGTGCAAACTTACTTGGCAGTAAAGTTCCATTCTGACTCTGATTATAATTTCAAAACTGATTTTTTGTTCAACTCTTTTAGGCTGTGTTTTTAAAGACTGCAAACTAAAGCATCATCCTGCTTTCAGATTTAAAATAAAACATGAATAAATAAAATGTTGCTGTTGGTTAAACCACTAATTAATTATGTGACTGAATGAATTCAGTTTTCACTTGAAAGACATTAATAAACTAGGCTACTTAGTGGTTATACATACAGTAATAGAGAGGCCAATTAATAGTTGATTAATAATACGTTGTTGTTTTTGTTTGGTTAAATAATTTTTACCTCTCAAGCAGAAATGTAAAATACCTTCTAGTTTAATGATTACATTTCTTTGCTTTTCGTGTAAAAACTTATCCTTGATGTTATTGTTTGGAGATATCAGCACAGAGGAAAACATGACATGCCATCTCTTGGTTTTATGAAATTCAATCAGACCATCCATCCATCTTCTTCATCTAGCTCAGGGTCATGGGGGGCAGGAGCCTGATGTAGGGCCAGAGGTGGGCTACATCCTGGACAATTCAGCTTTGTGTCTGCACCGTGGAGGGAAACCACAACATCAAGGAAAATCCTAGTTCAATAAATTTTTTATAATATTGTCTCTGATAATATAAAAAAAAATGTTAAGAGAAGTAATTGTATTGATTATGTTTTTGCAGTTTGATAAGTAACTAATGCTTCCCTTTAGTTCACTGTGGGTTCAATTTTAAATGCAGGACTACTTAAATGATCAATATTGCTGCTTTATTTAAGTTAAGGATGCATCTTCCATCAATGCACCCCCACCATAATTATTCTTACATGCTACTGAATGAATATTTTGAAATGCATTTGAGACATTCAGGGTCAGTTTTTGTCTTCAGGGTCATGTCCTGATTGGCTTGACATCTTCATTGTTCAGTCTCTGAATCAAGACCGTGATCCTGTGATGTAAAGCTGACATTTGTCAGGCTTGACACCAAAGATTACTCTTAAGATTAACCTACTTTTCTCTAATCTTGTTAAATAATGTTTGAAACAAACTCTTTGGCCTCAGCTATAAGCTTACCAGAAAGACAAGAGCATGTTGGTAAAAACCTGCTTTTATTGACCTGAAGTGAATAACATATAATCATGTAGAACCAGGTGATGAATAAGAAAAGATGTAATTTGTCTGTTAAAGGCCAAGTCTGATTCAATGTTTTGGCAGAAGGTTAAAGTTCAGCAACGTCTAGGGATCAGAGAACAGCAGGTCAAAATCATAAACAGCCCGTCTTTTACCACCTGCTAAGAGTATTGATCATTTTGGTCCTTTGCATGGATGGCTTCCTCTTTAATTAATTGTGTATGTGGATAAAACATAACCTCTTGTATCTCGGGTCAAATTCAACTCAAGTTATAGATGCTGATTAGTAATGGACATCTGTCTTATGCAACCAGCTTGAAGTTAGACACATGTCCCAGATTTGCACGAATGACGTTGTTTTGTTGGGGGTTTTTTTGTTTGTTTGTTTGTTTTTTGTTGTTTTTTTTTCTTTGTTTTGGGTTTTTATTTTGTTGGTGTTTTTTTTTTTTAAGTTTCAGCTACAAGATCCAGTTGCTGCAAAGAACAGTCGAAGAAGAAACCATACAGGAGTAAAATTGCGCATTTATCTAACTTAAAAAACAAAATCTAAATCTATCATGAAGCTGGGAAAACTAAGATCAGGCGCTCAAGAAATAGAAACAAGGTTTTGACAGAGAACCATGTGAGTGGATGCAGGTTAATTAATGAGAGCCAGAGAATAAATCTTAGAGTGGCAATCTGAGACAAAAGATTTAAAAAAAAGAGTAACTGAGGACAACGGGGTAAATAATGGGGAAAACCTCAAAACAAACTTAACAGAAACAAACCCCAACATCAAAACCTGCCCTGTATAGGCTGTGGGATGTGTCATTATATCTAAAATATCCTCTTCTCAGGTGGTGTTTGCCACTTATCAAAGAACTGCGTGATAATCTGATCACTTTAAGCACTTGAACATATTGATCTTAAAAACAGATTACACAAGTCAGCAAGAAAAAGCTTCGCAGCAACATGATTGATTGCTTTTTATTAGCTTTTGATCATATCAGAGCTTCATCAGAAGCTACAGTTTTGTCTAACTGCTGTTTGGATTTATTTCAACCTTTCAGTGTTGCTTTAGTGGCTAAAAACTGTTGGAAAAGTAGGACTTCATCTAAGAAAGGGCATGTAAATTTAGCAATGGCTACTTAAGGCTGTGTTATCAATTTTAAACAGATGAAGTAATGTGCTGTATAAAAAATGAGCTCAACTTTCTCAAAAGTAAAACTTATGTCAGCTAATTTTAAGTTACACCAGTGGGATTTTTGAGCCCTTTTACCCACAGAGCAAAGATCCCATCCTTTAGATCCTGTAACTTCACATCCCATAATTACATAGCAAACTAACCATCAGCAAGCTAAGTTAGGAATATTTTATCCTGCCAAAAGCTAGAGAACTTTCATCCCATAAATTTTCAAACGAATCTGTGGATCAGTCCTTCACTTCTTTTCTGTCCCTTGTCGCCAGCGGGGGAAGTGTGAGGGAAACAACACTTAACACCACCAATATGTAACTCCCCAAGTCATTTCACAGCTTAGCTCCAAGAGTCCACTATTGTTCTCTATTGTTATACTAGCATATGTCAGGATGGTAAAAGATGAGATGCAGGGGGTCAGGAACAGCTTCAGCCGAGTCCTTGTGTTATTTGTAACCCCCAGTCAGTCAGTCACCTGACAAGCATCAAGCCTGTTGCAGTGCAGGAATTTGGATGGTTTTCAGTGATTGTTTGGAATTGTCTCCATGCGCAACACAAGGGATCGTACTCCTTGTCCCTGCAACCCCATGACACCCCCTAACCCTGACCTGTGACCTTCTCCTCTGAGGGTTCAGAGATGGGACCAGCCAACCAGCACACAGGGCAAAGCAATGCAGCGAAGAAGAAACAACATAAATAAGTCACACAAATGTTATTGCTCCCCCGGGATGCAAACCTCCATCCCCACCAAACTGTGAGAGCGTGATCAGCAGGGTGCCAGTTTTACCTGACTGCAGCGTTCAAATACCAGAGATCTCTATCTGTCACACCATGCTTTATATCAGGCTTTTACTTTTGATGGTATCACTTGTCATTTCCTCAGTAAAGTTTTGCACTACTAAAAAGATGCTAAGATATGCAGTTTAACTTCCCTGACATTGCAAAAGAAAAAATAAATCTACATAAAGATTGCTTTCATACATCAGCATGACATATAGGAATAAAAGTTGTTCTGCTTCACATCACTCTTCTACTTGGAAAAAAAGACAACACTGAGGAATTTTATAAAATTTAAAACATGTTCTAATGTGTGCAAAAGTAACAACAGAGATTTAAAAGGGAAGTGTAAAGAGATGTGGACAGACTTGTGCTGCCACCTGTTGGTTGTTAGGTGTAAATAGCCAAGGAACTGATGCGTCTTTTCTCTTACTGTTAGATGGTCCACAGGAAGCAGGTAAGAAAAGTTTATTGAAATAAAAGTACTGTTTAAAGGCTGACATCATATATCAGCAATATCCAATTTAACTAAGTCTGTGTAGGTTTTAATTATTCCAGGTCACAGCATCCATTGTAGGCTGAGTCACGTTTTCAGGATTTAATTTCTTGAAGACATTTTGCACTTCTTTAGTGCTGATGGAATTCAAGTGAGACTTTACGCAAGTAGCCTGATGGGTGTGAGACCATGACAGTAGTTGGGAAGCATGAGTCACCTGAGGTCTTGTCAGTCAATAGTCCGTGTCCATATAGTTTTAGATTTTCAACCATTTCCTTGGGATGGCTGAGAGTACGTAGGGGAGAGGTGATGTCTCAGCCCATTCTGGTCCTCAAAAGTGTGTCCTTTGTCATTAGGATGGAGGAATAGAGCTGAGTCCCCCCTGATGAGTTGCCTCTACAATGTTGAGCCACCTGTTAAGTAGTCAAAACATCTGAGAAACTCAAGAGGATGTTTTAGCAAACACTAAATTCTTGTTTTTTGCTTTTTGTTTTGCAAACTACCACACCATCAGAAAAAAAAATCCTGGCTCATCCTAAAAACCTGACTCCACATTGTAATAAAATCAACCTTGTGTGTGAAGTTCGGTGCAGTGATGACTGCAAAGAGCTCTACAAACCAAACAACCACTTAAATGACGGATGGCTCAACACCGGAGAGCCAGCTTATCACATACAATAACATCTTTTCTGCTTTCCCAAGGAGGTTTATGACAGCTTTTCACACTTGGATTCATATAAAACTACGGACAATAGACTCTAAAACATCAGTGGTTTCACAGACCACTTAAGCGAAAAATTCCACTATATCCATCAGAACTAAGGAGGCTTTTCTAGATAAAACCCAGTCCAGCAGACTTGACTTAAACTGCACTGGCCAACTACAATCAAACAACATAGTGCTTTTCATGCAGAATGACATTTTAGCAACTTTACTAAAGTAATTTTGTGTGAAGGTCATTTAATGTACAACTAGTTGGTCAGTTTACATATTTGGTTTCCAACTGTTTAATAGTCATTTTTATATATAAAAAATGAGCAGAATCTGGATGGTAGCTTAATGCTGGAGAATTTATGCAAATAAATCAATACAGTGGAGAAACCTAAGAAATTTTCATGCTAATAATTTAACTGTTAAGAAATTTTTCTGATATGTATATAATTGTGGGTTATATTCACCCTCAGGAATGCTTCCCACCCCCAGTTTATCTTAATTAGGGGAACAAATTTGCAGCAGTCTCATGACAGTCCACCCAGGAAATAATCACATTAGACTGAGACATTTCTGCAAGCCAGCTTTATAGATGGCACTGTGGACACAATTACAGATTCTTGTATCCCTCATATCTATCTATCTTGTACAAAAAACTAACCACCAGTACTTAATAGTTATGACAACTTTTTAGAGCCTGCAATGACTTCTGGAAATGTTAGTTAAGGAGACCCTCACACTGTCTGGAGTATTTTTAATCAATGTAAAATCTGTCAAATTAAACAGAAATGTGGACACTAGCTATGTAAATTCCCTCTAGGGAATAATAAAGTATTTTTCATTTCATTTAATTCATCTGTGATATGTGATGAAAAACTAATTTTCTTGCAATAACAGATTGATGTCCAGTAGATGGCAGTGTTTTCCAAGCTTTAAGTTTGAGACTTCTCCTACTTTGTCTTCGTTTCTATGACCTTGAACTGTAAAAAGCCTTGAACACATTTACAGTTGTTTGTTGATGTGCAGCACTTTGCAGACTTTTCTTTGTTTTTAAAATGTGCTTTATAAATAAAGTGGATTATTGTAATTTTATTATACATTTAAATATTTTTGGTTAATAACTTTGTTTCTTTTTATTGCAATAAATTGATCTGACTACTAAAGTTGCCTCTAAAGTTGCTTATTTGGAAAATCAGGAGATGACACACAAAATGTATATTTGTTCTTGTTTGGATGAACTGGATTAATTTCCTAGTTATGCCTCCAGGAGCACAGCAGCAGTTAAAGAAAAGACTGATTGATTGATTGATTGATTGATTGATTGATTGATTGATTGATTGATTGATTGATTACCTCTTCCAGGCCATTTATTCAACGTTCAGAAAACCAGCTGGAATTCCTCAACTTCATGAAATACCTTATTCGTGGAACTGAAAATTATCCTCATTTAATCCATTAACCCCATCTTCTCTGAACTGTAGTACCAGCACAGGGCCTTGCTTTCTAAAACTTCAAAGCGGGGCACAGAGACTGAAGAGACTGCTTGATATCTTCCGTCTTTGGAAAAATGAAAGTAGCATTAATTGTGCATTTCTGAAGCATCAAAGTTAGAGTTGCAATTAATATTTAAAAAAAAAAGATTCAATAACATGTTTTTAGTGATATCCCACTCTGACTTAATATTATTATGCAATTCTATTACTTTATAAATTACAGGTTCTATGTTATTATACAAATTCTTGTACTGGTTATTATCTTTATTGACCCAAATACATAAAATCAGGCAGGCCAGAGGAAATAAATCAGTCAAAAAAAAAAAGTTTGTATCTTAAATTAAGGTCAGTTCACAAAGTTCACTGTCATTCCAAATGTGGCCAAATGTGCCAGTGTTTAAAGTGAACCTTAATCTAAACACCCAAAACCACCTCAGCCTGGTAACCATTAAGTTGAGCTCTTCAACTGTGAGTCATTTGATCCAGCTCACACAGAGGGTTATTATTTAGCTACTCACTTATTTACCTTCTGGTGATATTTTAACTACTAAACTTATGTATCTGTGATTAAAGGGAGCATCTTTCAGTTTCAGCAGTGTGTGTATGTGTGTTAGCAAACAGTTATTAATGCAACACCTCCACTTTTAGCATAGATTCTAAGTTAATAGCAAATTTATATCCAATTCCAGTGATCTAAAAAAAAAAGAAAAAAAAATGCAAAAAATAAATAATAATTTAACTTTTGCTAAAACAGTATATATATAAAATAGAGTTTAAAGTATTCCAAGTAGTTTTAGTTACACTTTTACATAAGTGAATGAATCAAACTTGTCACTTTTACCTTTGCTGGAAACAAATCTGCAGGATTAAGATGTTTTAGGTTATTGTATGTCATGAGACCAGATTAGTTTCATAAACTCAAACTGAACTAATCATGTTTGCTTTGTTCCACAGTAGCCGGGTCAACCCTCTGTGACAGGAAACCAGTTCGTGGTGTAAGGAAAGCAGAAGCATTTTTCAAAACAGGTGCACTCACTGTAGAAGGTGGTTTTATTTCTCTCATTGTTCAAAGGAAAGTCTTGATCTTGACATCTGGGTTTCCCCTTGTCTTTTTAACAAAAGACTTTTTAATTAGTCAGATCCATCTCTGTTTTATGTTGGTAACCCGCAAAACGTGTTCAATAGACTTCCTGTCTACTGTCAGGTTTAGAAAAACTTGCACAGGGTGGTTTAATGCATCAGCTTGCAAAATCAGACATGCTTAAATCCATTTATTAAGCCCTGTTTTGAAATTCTGGGACATCGCATTTGAGCGCCGTCAAACCAAAGTGCTCCCAGGATCCTCTGAGACAAATCACATATCTTATATTCTGTGTTTGTGTAGCTTCCACCAGGACACACAGAAGAAGAAAGTCACTTTGTCCCCACAGCAGTTAGGTTTAGGGTCTGAACTCCATCATCTTAACTCTCCTTGCTCCTTCCTCCAGTTCCTCTATGTCTGAATTGCACACAGCACATTGAGCCATTCATTTTACTGTACTTTACCCTGATTATTTTTATTGATGTTTTTGTGTTTATGTTTGTTTTTAATGTCTCGTGTTATGTCTGTGTCTTATTGGGAACTGTATTGGGAACTTGAATTGGGAACTGTACTGAAAATATTAATCAAACAGCAGTATGTAAGTTATGGGTAAGAAAAGAAGCACAATGTGTAAACCAAAATGTGGAAAATGTCTCTGATCAGATAGATAGGTATTTTAATTATCACAAACTTCTATTGTTACAGCTCCACAATACCAAAAAGAATATAAAATAAAGTGACTGCTGTACTAATAGAGAATATATTATACATATATTTAAAAAAAATACTATGTAAAAAATACACTTAAGCAGTTTCAATATTAAATGTAGGCTCTCGAACACCTGTCCTCCCCCACCCTGTCAATGTCTTCTCCCAAGATATGGAGAGGCTGTGTTGTGGACCTCGTCTTCCTGAAGTTAATCACCATCTCCCTGGTCAGGTCATTTTTATTAGATCATTCCACAAAATCCTTTTGAGCACATTAAATATGAGCGTGAGAGAAAAATGGGTAGGGTTTTCTGAGAATGTCAGTGTTTTTGTAGGTTTAGATTTGGAATTCTGAGGATGATTAATTCAATGTGGAAAGGAAACATAAATACAAACAAATAAAACAGCAGCGTAGAAATTTACAATGACACAAGGCTGAGCATAGGCAGAATAAAATCAAATAAAATTTATTTGTAAAGCACATTTTAAAAAACCCTATTTAACCAAAGTGCTGCATAAGACCAAAAAAATTAAATCCCCTAGTCAACAATAAAATAAAATGAACAAATAAATTAAAACTATAAAAAAAAGATAAAATGCATTTAACCAACCCCATTCAAATTTATTTATTTATTTAAAAGCACTTCAAAAACAATACTGTCAACTAAAGTGCTGCACACAGCAAAGGAAAAGGCATAAGAACACACAACAATTAAAAAGCCAGATAAAAATGCTCAAGCTGCAGGAAAGAAAATGTGTGTTTTTAATAATGATTTCAAAAGATCAGTGCTCTTAAAAGATCTGACATTTAAAGGCAGACTGTTCCAAAGTTTGGGAACAGCAACAGAAAAAGCCATCACCTCTGCCTTATAATCTTTAGAAGGTGAATCACTGAGCTGCTTTTTTTAACATCCAGATTTTGAGCTCAGCCAACAACAACAGGATAATATAAGGGATGTATCTGTGTTTACTTAATTAATTGCATTTCATCTACATGGAAATTGAGAGTATGTCTACGGAAAAGGAGAGAGAAGTACAGAAGGATAATAATCTCTTTCCACTAGGAATCATCTGTCTGAGTTATTTTATTTTATTTTATTTATTTTTTTGTGTAAACCTTTTTTTCTTCATCACCATCAACCTGAAAGTGAAAACAAGCAGGTGTCGCCAGGTTCTTAAGTCATCTGGCCACCGCCAGGTTTTTAAACAGATCAGCTTCCCCTCTATCATGACTTTATCATATAGAGCAGTCTTTTTTACACTATTGCACAGAAACACCAGGTTTTAAAATGAGCAAACCAGTGGGAGAAAGAAAACTTATTTTTTTATTTCATAATAAGTTATTAATTTTAATAGTTCATACCTGGGAGCTACCAATGGTAGCATCACAAATTTGAACAGGTTTGCTTAGCTGTGTATTGTGGCCTACTTTACTATTTTCTAGCTGCATAATATCTAGTGTATGATAAAACAATGGGATACTGTGCATATGGTGACAGTTTAGAGAACCATGAAAAAATATTCTGGGCTATGATTGTCTATCATTCTAACATTATTCACTCAAAATGAATCAATAAGTGAGTTTAAACTTGTATTATATTTTTTTGGAAAATGAAACAAAGAACTAAACAGTAACACTATAGACAATAGGCTATAGTACAAATAGACAATGTTAAGGTGTGGGAGCACTGCAAGGCAAGGGACTCTTTTCTTCTTTACTCTGTACACACCAGACTTCTAAAGAAGTCCCCCCTAAAGAAAGGGGGGGGGGAAGGGATGGAGTCCTAAATATACATAAATCCTCATATGACTCAGTTTGTGGAATTTGTCCGTGGATTCATAGCATGGTGTTGTAACAACCAGTTCCTCTTAAGACAAAGAAGATGATTCTGGTTTTTAGAAGGACTAGGGATAAATTAAACTCACTTTACTTGTTCACTTGGACCACAGATTGTTCAGGAGAATGCAACACTGGGACTGTTTACAAGAACAGAAAGAACAGATTCTTTTTTTTTTCTTTTCTTTTTTTTATGAAGGTTCAGTCCTTCAGTGTTAGTAACAGGATGTTGCATATATTTTATATGTCCGTGGTGGAGAGTGCTGTTTTCTTTGTTCCTATCTGTCTCAACGGCAGCATTAGAAACTAAAAAAACTGATGCAGATGGCTCCCTCTGTGCTGGGAACTGCTCTGAAGCTCTTTGTGAAAGGAAAGATGTTTAAAAAATGCTCAGTATAATATGATGGATAACACTACACATCCTTAGCATAACATCCACTTGTATGCCTTAAGTCAGAGGGTCCTTCAGCTCAGCTGCTATGAGGACCAGTGGCCTTGGGTCTCTTTTGAGTGGCAAAGCATAATATATCTACTTTTTAATTCCAGTAGTTTAATAAAATGTGCAGAGTTACATGCCACTCTTGTTAACCCCTTTTCTGTGGAAATGCATTGTCTTATAATTTATATAGCTCGTTGACATTATTTTCATTCCTAAAACTTGATATTCGCATTTCTTTGGTGCTCACATATTCACCTGGAGCCCTGGGACCCACTCGTCATAAAACTTAAGACAGTCACGTGTTACTGACGTAGGGGTGTAGCAGAATGAATGAGCTGGCCATATGGAGCACGATCGACTACCACTCACACAGAGAGCTCTGAGCAATATAGTATGATGCTGTGAAGAGGCATTTTCTCCCTTGATAAGTTCTAATTATTTCGGTTTTGGACAAAACATAATTCTTTTCTCGTCTTTAGCGCACAATGGCACGAGGAGAAGGCGCAGAGCAGTACGCGGCGAGTTTGCTGACTATAAAACCAATAAACACAGAAAAAATACAGACAGCAAAGGTAAGTGTTTGTTTTATTTTACACGTTTTGTTTCTGTATCGGTCGTTTTACTCAGGTACGTTCAGGCGCGCGTAAATCAGAAAAGATGGTAGTTCCTTTCTGTATTTAGTTTGTGTCACGTCTCACCATTTAGCCAGGGTTTTAAATTTCATCACGTTTGTCCACCTGTCCTGAGGTCGTCCTACTGATTTTTAAAGGGACCACGTTTACAAAGACATTGTCATTCAAACAGTTCGGTCTGGTTTGTCAAGTCCAGACAGATCTGCTGCCACAGAGCCGAGACGTGGTGCTGCTGATTGAGAACTGCAACGGATCATTGATTTGAATAACTCGGTGCTTTGTGATATCAACCAAGCATATTAATCTTTAAGGACTCAAAGTATAATAGCTTTCAGAACTGATTAACATGAAAAACTGTGGCTGTGTATACCAGCCACCGCATTTCTGCCCTGTGATAACACTTTAAGTGCAATTATTGAGTGATATGGTGAAGACCAAACTAGTTTTGATGTCCGATATGAAAGGGTGCCTCTGTCAAGGGGGCTGTTGAAAGGAAAGTACATTAAATACAAAACAAAGAGCTAAAATAGTCCGAGAGGAATAGATGTTATTTTTCTTTTAAAGTGATTCATTTCATCAATGTTTGACACCAAATGTTACATTCAGAAGATCCAGCGTCTAAATGTTTCATTATTCAATTATGTATAATTAATTTATCTGCCAATTTAAAGTCTGCAAAGTTAAGCAGATTTCCTTGAATCCACAATCTTTGTAAATTTGACCAGGCAGTCAGTCTATTTAACTTTTAATCGGTTCACTGAAAGACATTCAAAATGTTCTGGAGGTGTGTCTTTCTTTAGCTTATATTTAGGTTTAACATGGTTATTATTCTAGCCTGGTGATTATATGCTTTGGGAATGGAGTGAATATTGCTTGGATCTTTTTTGTGACAAGGTATCAATTTGTGTTGAGAAAGAGGTGATTCAGGTTTGAAATGTGTAGGGGGTGGTGGATCCCCCTTACCGTCATCAGGCTCTGAAAGATGATTGGCTGAGGTAGATCAGACTGTAGTCGGTGTGCTGACTGTTTCCGCAAAAAAAGTCACACTACCACCAACATCCTATTGCAGGAGCCAATGTGCTGGGCTGATGTAATGATGCAGTTTCAGAGTGAGTGAACTAGAGTAACCTCATAGTTTTTCATGAGGATGAGACTGTTTGTAACACAGCTTCAGTTAGACAGAGATGGGTGAGGGTTTTTGAAGCAGAAAATGGGGATTAAATAAAGTCCATTCATAACTCCCCAGGCAGAAGCATGAACTGTTTCAAAGTCAAATTAATAAAGTTGTGTATCTCCTCTATTTTCTCTTCTAGGCAAAGGAACGAAGAAATCATCTGTCTGTGTGGAATAAGCTGTGCTATGCATTTGGAGGAGCTCCCTATCAGATCACAGGCAGTGCTCTGGGCTTCTTCCTCCAGATCTACCTGCTTGATGTGGCACAGGTGAATGACAAGAGATCCACAAATAAGTGAAACACACGATGAAATAATAAAATAAAACATTGTTAGATCAGTTGCGTGATTATCCACAAGTAGCACATGTTTTAAAGAGAGACCTCCTTTATCTGTTAAGTATACATTAAAATGGCTGTAAAGTGAGTTCAGTACTTTTGCAATTTCCCAGTAGCAGCACACTTTGATTAGCTTCTGATGTTCATACCACTCCACCTCATATCGCTTTAACAGCCATCGTCCTCATTTTTCCCTCCTCTCTGTAGCTGGATCCCTTCTATGCTTCTATCATCCTGTTCGTGGGCAGGGCTTGGGATGCAGTCACTGACCCAACTGTGGGGTTTCTGGTGAGCCGGAGTAGATGGACCAGCATCGGCCGCATGATGCCCTGGTAGGTGTCCAGATCAGGTGCACAAACGGAAGGTGATATTGGGTGATGAGATGTTGCAGAAATGAGGTGCTGTGATGTTGAGTGGAGGGAGGAATGCGCTGCCAATGGACTCCAAGGAAAGCAGCTCACAAGCTGTTAACAGTAACCATGGCAACAAGGTTGAAGAAATTGCTTAAAGGAGAAGGAATGAAATTTAACTATGAATATGTAAAAAAAAAAAAATCTAATTTAAGCTACAAATACTGCATTTTCTACTTTAACACAGCTACAAGCTCAAATATATTAGTATATTTTTTTAACACTTCATCTTTGTTTGCACATTGCTGCATTGCTCATAGGTTTATGTGTGCTGCAGGTACTAATTAATCAAGGATACCTATTTCTACTTTTTCCCAAAAGGATGCTGGGACTGGATTCAGTACCTTGCTACCTGTAAAAGATGTGTTTACGGGTTGCTTTTGTAGATTTGTACTTTGAACCTTAAAAAATGCAGCACAAAGATAAGAAATATCCAGGCTGTAAAAATGCAAATCCAATTCTTTATTGCATCAAATTACTGCTGCAAACAAATTTGTACAGTTAAGCTCAGAGAGGAAGTTGGGTCGTAAAGAGAGATGACCTTGACATTGTGAAGTGTGCTGCTTTATTTTTCACCATTTTGAGACAGTCTGATTCAGAAGAGATCACCCCAGGCTATGATCTAATTGGCTGAGGAACAGAACTAATATTTTTACAGACTTCTTTGTGTTATGATCACATAGTGATTTCTTCAAGGCAGTGTCTCTCTGAGTGGGGAAAAATTACTGGCTGTGTGCATGAGCTTCATGCTGTAAGTTGAAACAAGAAAGGGGAGGGGAAGGGATGGAAGCTTCAGCACGGATTGGTCCAACCCACACCACACCATCAGATTCAAACCAATGAGAGAGTAACAATAAATGCAGTAGTATTTGTAATTCCCTAAACTGCCAGAGCAAAGAGAGGTTACTTCATGTCAAAAGCCATGCTTGGTTGAAACAGTGGAGGTCATTGTCAAGGAGAGGGAACATGTAAATGAAACAATCATTTGTAAGATGTTTTTATTTTCTCTGTCTGTGCTGGAAATGTTGCACATTAAAAACATTTATTGTACAAGTTTCTTTTTTTATTTGAAACACTTTAATTGTTTTTAATGTGTTCCTGGGTCTCACTGACCTTTTGATGCAACCTCTCACTTGTCTGTGTTCAGTCACATCAGCATGTGAACTAGATTTAACCCAGCCTTCAATTTCTGCTGATACAATAACCACATTCGCTCACACATGAAATAAAAGCAAGAGATGATGCATATCATACTTGTGTGTGGGCTTGGGAGGAGGAGGGGATGGACGGAAAGAGTGGAAAGAGCGACAAGTGTGAGAGAGACAAAGCTGAGACCAAACTATTGATTTAGATGTTATATTTACTGTTAATAACTATTATAATTCAAGACACATCTGATCTCCCAGTGCTGTTTTGTCTACTATCTATTATGGGTTAATTGTAACAGAAGGGAGGTTGTAAGTTTGATCTTATCATTACTGGGACTTCTAGCAACTGTTTGTGTAAAAACAAGCTGCTGAAGTGGCACCATCTGACAGACTGAGTTACAGCACTGAGGTCAACTGAAGGGCTTACAAAGCAGGAAAACGCTGTTGAAACTGAGTGGGGTGAGAGTGAGGTGGGCCAGTGCGGCCTCACCATTGGGTCAGCCCACCCTGGGCTCCTCACACAACCCCGACCGACCTTTCTCCACACATGAGCTCTAATAAGGCAAGATTAACAGGATTATTCACAAAGCAGCCTGGAGGGCCACAGAAAAAAAAGGTGACTGCAAAGCAGGAATTAATTAAATGGAGGGTTTATGGTACAGTAACAGTAGGCAGAATTCATTCTCCCATTCTTTTGGGAGTGAAACTGAGCACACTGTTTGATGCCTTAACTCACAAAATGAGACAAATTTTTTTGCTTATTTGATTATAAATCTTTTAATACTATAGCTCTTTGCTACTTCCCACCCAGGATCCTTTGCTCCACTCCATTTGCGGTGCTGACTTACTTCCTGATCTGGTATGTGCCCCCGTTTGAGGAAGGAAAGGTTATATGGTACCTGGTTTTTTACTGCCTCTTCCAGTCAATGCAAACAGTAAGTACATCATGTTGATTCTTATCAGTTGTTTGTTCCCCTTCATCACAGTTTATACAAAATGACTTTGTGTTGCTCTGCAGTGTTTCCACGTTCCATATTCAGCCCTCACCATGTTCATCAGCAGCAACCAGAAGGAGCGGGATTCTGCAACTGCCTATCGTACGTTAGACTTCCTGTGTGATTAACATACACCTGTGTTTTCTCTCATGTGCTAACTGCATACCTGCTTTTCTCTTAGGCATGATGGTGGAGGTTCTGGGCACGGTGCTGGGCACTGCAATCCAGGGACAGATAGTAGGTGGTGCCTCTGATTGTCCCACTGAGGCTGACGACACTAATAGCACAAATTTATTGACAACCAACAAAACCAGAGTTTCCCTGGATGAGACGGTAAGTCTCATGAGGCTTGTCTTGAGTTAGATTATCACATTAACCAATGTTTTATATATGGCAATAAAGCTGTAAAAAGTGGTAGTAAAACGAAGCTCCAGGGCTTTTTGTTTTGCTACCAGTAGAACTAATACATTACACAGTATGAAGTCGTTAAGGAGTATCTCAAAATTCTTCAGCATAACCTCAAACCATCAGCTAAACAGCTTAAATTTGATACAACAGGGTGTTTAAAAAAACATTGACCCCAATCATGCATTAGAGCTGGTTCAACAGTACAGCTTTTCAGCTTTTAGAATAAACTTTCTGAAGACCTCAACATACAGCCTGATTGTATGAAGTGGATGTAGCTGCTGGATCTGAAAACAGAAAGACAGACAGTTGCTCTAAAACATATCTGGCTCCAGCATATTTTCATTAAAATATTGTCTCAAATTCTTTCTTTTTTTTTTTTTTTTTTTTTTTTTTTTTTAACATGTCATGGTGTCAGCAGCTAGATTGAATCCTGATCACTAACAGGTGGTCATTTTGAAAGCAATTGGATAAAAAAATCCAAGATGGCACAACCAAATTATGTCAAGCAGATCAGTGAGTGATGACATGGTGGCAGTGTCCACTCATTATATATGTCTAAGCTGGAACTGCTAAACAGACAGAATAAATAAATAAATAATGTTTGCTCTAAAAAGAGAAAAAGCTGTACTGTTGAAAAAGAAAAGTTCAAATAAATCAAGTTTAAGTTACCCATGTTTACCCAAACTTCTGTTCATCCAGGCTAATACTTTCTATTTTGTTCACAGAAACAAGCGTATTTGATTGCTTCAGGGGTCATCTGTTTAATCTACGTCCTGTGTGCAGCAATCCTGTTTTTTGGTGTGAAGGAGCAAAAAGGTATGAAACCACTAGTTGACAAAAGAAATTGTCACTTGTTTAGTGTGGAATTTTTCCTTTAAAGGAGAGGTGCTGACGTTAGACTGCTTTCTCAGCTCCTAATTTAAAACATGCTGCATCCTCCTTGCACCTGATGTACTGAGACTCAATGTTCAAAGAAGTGGACACATTCTGGCATTTTCTGCAAGATGTATCACATTTTGGAAAGATGCCTGATTCTGATAGACAGATTGGCTTTAGATTTCTGAAGCAAAGATTATCATTTGTCTTATCTTCTCTGTGTTGGATTGTAGCGAGCGGGCAGAGAAAGGTAAAGCCGCTTTCCTTCCGTCAGGGTCTGTGGGTGGTCATGAGTTACGGACCGTACATCAAACTGGTCACCGCCTTCCTCTTCACATCTCTGGCCTTCATGGTAAAAATTATGAATTTGTATAAACTTTGGCATGTAATATTTAAAAGAACAGTAACTTCTTTGTTTGCATGTGACTTTTTATGTTTACCTTAAGTAACTGGCTTTGAGTAGCAGCTTCAAATCTGACAACATGACTAGTTTCACTCTTGACAAGTATTTTTATTTTAAATATAAATGTTTTGTTTGTGTTTTTCAGCTACTTGAGGGAAACTTTGCCCTTTTCATCACCTACGCTTTGGGCCACAGGGAAGACTTCCATAATATTCTACTGGTCATCATGGTGAGTTTTTTTCTTTTTTTTTATTCTGATAGGCTCTTCATCTTCTTGTAACAGCTCTTATCAGGATGGAATTTAGAGGACACTGGTACAGTCTGCTGTCGTCAGCTGTTTCTCGGAGGCCTTTCCTCACGCAACGCTCAGAGGCTGAGAGGGCAGATTTTCAGGGTGAGAGGAGGTGTTGTTTGGGCTCCTGGGAACCTTTCTCCCACACTCTCACTCTGCATTAGCAGAAGATCGAGGGAGGGATGGTCTCACACTGGAGCTTTTGTTACCCTGGCAACACCTTGCTGGCATCACGGAAACCTCCACTATTGGCTGTGTCCTTTTTTCCATCCTCCTCTCACTGCTTTCTGCACCTTTTAGACCCTTTTGAACACAGCGATTTTCTTTGCCTTTTGGGATGCTGTATCAGTACATGTAAAAAATGAATTGGACATTTTCAGTTGCAGCCTGGCGATGCTTTACTCAGGTTAGAGAAACTTCATATTAGTTCAGTGAACTCTGACAGACATAGACCAGAATGGGCAGTGTTACCATAGAAACTACAGACTACAGCAGCATCTCACTTACCTCTGATAGAAAAGAGGTAGCTTAAATTAGATATCCCTTAAGTCATTTGAAAAATCTTTGACATCTAAATGTGGCTAAGTCATCCTCTATTTATAAAACTTACACAGCTGGATCTGAAATAATTAAAACTTCTATCTGATTGTTTTGTCAATCTTGTGCTTATTTACCCATCACAACTTTTTTGTTGACATTTGTGCATAATGGTCTTTAATGAAATTACATTGCTAATATTTTTTTACCAATATTCTTCCAGCTTTCTGGAACTCTAACCATCCCATGGTGGCAGTGGTTTCTGGCCCGATTCGGGAAGAAGAAAGCAGCTTATTTTGGCATCTCTGTTAGTATTACTTTTTAAATTTTAATTTCTCAAGGTTGCAGTATGTTATCAGATCAGTCGTGTTATTTGAAAGATGTTGAAACACATTGCATCCCAGAAAGGAAATTTCTCAGACTTTTTCCTCTCCCCATGCAGTGGGCAGTGCCTTTTATGATCCTTATCATTTCCATCAGGAGCAACCTCATCATTTCCTACTTGGTGTCAGTGGCAGCAGGTGTGAGTGTGGCAGCAGCTTTCCTCCTGCCTTGGTATGCACAGATTTATCCACAGAGTTCAATCATGGGTGGAAATTTAGATTTCTGTGTTTGTTTTTTGTGTGCGTTTTCTCTAAGTGTTGCATTTGTTATTTCAGGTCCATGCTTCCAGATGTAGTGGATGACTTCAAAGTTAAAAATCCAGACATCCATGGTCATGAAGCTCTCTTCTACTCTTTCTATGTCTTCTTCATCAAGTTCGCCTCTGGATTGTCTCTGGGTATTTCTACCCTCAGCTTGAAGTAAGTTTACTGATTTTATCTATTTATTATTTGTACCCACTGACATTTTGTCATGCAGATTTCTCATGTAGAGGACTGTGCACAAGTATTGAGCAACTCTACACTTTCTTTGCTTCAATAGACCACTCCTTCTTGCTGTTTTGAGCATCAGGTTTTCTGAAGGTCTTCCAAAGTCTTTCTTTGCACTTTGGCGCTTTTGCTCATTTTTAGTCCAGTTCTTGTACCTGACCATTTTCAGAGGAATGTTTTGTTGAGCCACTTAATTCTGACTTTTGAGTCATTCAAACATGTGGCAGTTTGATAGGCATAAGAGTATTTTTACACAAAGAAATTGGACTGAAACTTGGCATATATGCATGGTGTGCAGAAATAATACCAGGTTTTAAAAAATGAATGAATTGGGAAGCTGGACAAGTGGAGGCCAAAAATGTTGCACACACATTTCTCCCCATTAGCGTTTTTATCCTATAACACAATACAAGATTACCTCCTGGTTTAATAGTCATGGGGTCCAAACTGTAACTTGTTTCAGCAAATTTTTCCCCTTCTTTCTACATTTTTTCACAGATTTGCTGGCTATGTGACCGGCGACTGCTTGCAGCCTGAGTCGGTCAGTTTAACTCTGAAGGTTCTGGTCTCTCCTGTGCCTGTCATTCTTATTGTTGTGGGACTGTTGATACTGAAGACCTATCCCATAGATGAAGAGAGGAGGCAATACAACCACAAAGTTCTTCAAGAACTATTGTAAGTGAGGAGTGGAACCCATACATTTAATCCAGCAAGCTAAAACAATTGCAGGTTCAACTGTGTAATCTTTACATAAAGTTTGCCTAAGTTTTTCACTTTGTCTGCACAAGTCTTTTTTAACTCTTAATTGCTCACCTTTTCAACAGGGATTCGGAGTCTGAAACATCTGAGCTTGGGAGCAGTGTGTAGCTACACTACCTGACATGAGATACAGAAGACCACAGAGCAACACTGCTGCCTTAACGACACCCTCATTAACGGTGAATCACACATGTTTACGTCGCCCTCTAGTGGCAGATCGATATATGAAGTACTTTCTTTGGCATTTACTGCCACCTGAGTCCCAATTAAAAAACAAAAAAAAAAAAAAAAAAAAGAAAAGGTATATAAATCAACACAGTGTGTTAGTTTTTCAGTGTAAAGCCAAAGTCCCAGGTTAGCGTTTGTCTTTTTTGTTTTTATTTCTCTGTATTTTTTTCTTATCTGGGGTTTTTATTTCATCGATAAGGTGAAATGAGGCACAGAGATCTGTCTACATGTCAAGTTCACATATTTGTCCAAAGATTTATTGTTTACGGAGATGTTCCTGGAACTTTCTGTTTTTTGTTTTTGTTTTTTGTTTTTTACACATTTGGAGTATTCCTCCTGTGAGACTATTTTACATCCTTAAAACGTGGATTCAGTTTTGATATGTGTTGTCGGGGCTCATGAAGTATTTATTCACTGGTTTACAGAAGCTGACCACCACTGGTGTAGACCGGGGTTTTATGTTACCCTCCATGTTTACTTTGACCTAACTGTCCAGTCAGACTGCTGGTCACAGCCCTTAAGTTGGGCTGATACTCTTCCTCTGACTGTAGTTGCGTGGAGCCTTCTGTTTGGTTTTGTTTTAGAAACGTGAAAAAATTTTCATGAAAACAAAAACTTGAATTTTCTGAAGTAAAAAGTTGTCTAGTAGGTTATCTAAATCACTGCCTCTCAGACACATTGTATATTTAATTGCAATGAGATTTTCTGATTCTGATGGGACTCAGATAATCTTATTTGTCTAATGCTACTGAAAAAAATGTTTTCTGCTTTAATTGTGCAGCTTAAATCTGATTCAATATGTCTTTTACAGCTAAGTCAGCTCTAGTATGAAGTAATTTCAAATGGCATGTTCTCACTGCCAAGGAAGGAAAAAAATACTTTATTTAACTATTTATTTAAACAAACTGCCTAAGGGATTGTTTTTCTTATGGAAGCACATAAATAATTTATTAATAGCAATTATTGTTGACTGTGAGAACAAGAGATCTGTAAGTCCAGTGGAAAACTCGAAGAACATCAAAGTGGTGGATTTGTTTTTTTCCTTTTCAAGGAAAATATGTTATGCCATTAGTAAACTGATTTTACAAAATTGTGGGGGGAAAAATGCTATCCAAGCCCATATTCTTTTTATAGGGGCAGGTTTTCTCAGCCATTTTCCACTTTTGTTGCTATGAAGATTTCAAAAAGCAGTCTTTAGTGATTTGCTGCATCAATTGCTTTTTTTTTTTTTTTTTTTTTTTTGTAGGATATTGAAATTGCACTGCATGACCAGAATGAAGCACATTACATCTTCCATTGGTCTTCTTGGTCTGTAAATGCTGCTGTATGTATGAATTGTAAATACTTTTCCATGTTTGACCACGAAGAGCAATATATGAATCAGAAAGGAGAGAAACTGATGTACTGTAAATTTGTAATTTTAAGTCTGTGAATAAAGTTTGTCAAAGCAGAAAAATGTGGATTTAATTTTAATATCTCCAGAATAGTAGTATACTACTTGGGTTGATTAATGACAGTTTGGGAACTGATTTAAAAAGATGCTTTTTACCGCAGACAAATTAATCTATTTATGAGTTAAGTCAGTTTATTTAATGGATTGGTTGCCAAAAGACCTCAATTGAATCAAATGACCACCAATAAAAATAATAAAAGCATGTAGTTTGTTTTAGACTGAAATCAGTCAAATAAACGAAGCGTAAATTTGCCCTTTTTACCACCAGGCTGGTGAGCTATCTCCACTAATTACCTGCAGCCGTGACGCCGGAGTTTTTTACGCGTGGATTTAAAGTAGAAGACAGAAAGAAACAGTCTGTTGCGATGAAAACAAAGTGTTATCTCCTTATTTTGTGTATTTCTGTTATATTACCTGCCCTCAGTTTTGCGTACGAGTCTCAGTTAAGTAGAGGGAGAAACGTTTTCGAATTAGGCGCACCAAATCACGAACCTATCAGTGTGTCGACTACAGAAAGCCAAAAACTCCGCCAGAGGATTTCTGGTGCCGCAGCTCTGTTGTCTTCGCTCGGTTTGGGGAGATCCTTTCGTTCTTCGACATTGGTAACACCTCCATCCATGCGTCCAGGACAGATGCAGGCGGACTCTCCAAATGACCCAGACGTCTCTGTAACTTGCTCCGCGTCTGACTTTGTCGTGCGGGTGAGACGAGCTTTCTATGGTCTGGGCGCAGATGCGCAGGAGCTGACATTAGGCAGCGACTGCAAAAGCAACGGGGATCTAGGGCCACACGGTGACTTACTTTTCAAGTATCCATTGACGTCGTGTGATGCAGTGCGTGAGGTAAAGTGGCTCACATGTTTGTCAGTTACATCTTTTCACATTTACATCACAGTTTATGCTTTTCTGACGCACAGCTGCCTCGTGGTTTTCTGGTCTATAAATATGTGCTTCACTATGAGCCTTCATCAAAACGATTTCCAAGCAGAGCGTTGCCCATAGATGTCAGCATCGAATGCCATTACCAAAGGTTAGATTACTGTATTTGCTAAGACGTCAATTTCTGTGAAAAATGGGTTAGTGCCGATGCCTTTGAAATCTTCCATCCTACAGAGACTACTCTGTTCACCAACTGGCCGTACAGCCCACATGGCAAACCGTCATTGTGCGTAAAAAATTAAAAGGACATCCGATGGACTTCCAGATCAGACTAATGGATGGTATGCTTAAATATGAAGTTCCAGTCTGTAAATGCTTATCAGCTTGGATAAGTTTAGAATATTTTCATGACGATACAACACGTCTGATTAATTCTTAGATTCTTGGAAGACACCAGCCAAAACCCATGAGTATCTACTTGGACAAACGGTTAATGTGCAAGTGTCAAATCCTCACCTTTCTCCTGGAGAAAAACTGTACATCAATGTCTGCTATGCAGCACCATCCAGTGATTCCAAATCCTCCCTAAGATACACAGTCATAGACAACTTTGGGTATGTATTGTGGACTGCATGATATTTCAAATTTTATTTTTTTGTCCCTGATGTTTGTATTTTGATTTGTTTCCCCAGCTGCATGCTGGACAGCAAACAGGACCCTGGGGCCTCTGAGTTTATTTCTCGGACAGACAAGACCCTGAGGTTCTCCTTAAAGGCTTTCCAGTTTACCGCTGACCCCGACACTGAGGTGAGAGTTAAAAAATTTATGGCTATGTGAAATTACTCACCACCAACTGTGGCTTAGCTGTGTTTGTGTATTAGGTCAGCATCCACTGCAAATTGTTAGTCACATCGGAGGACCCAGGACCTGCGCACAAATCCTGCACTTACAGAGGACATAGGTGAGCATTAATTATATTTTCAAACCAGGGCTTTGGATTTTGGACGTTTCCATTCTTTGTAGGTGGATTAAGAATATCTTTGCCTTCACAGATGGAGGGCCCTTGCTGGTCATGATTCAATATGTGAGTGCTGTGAGTCAAAATGTGTGACCTCTAAACACCGCAGGGCCTTGAAGGAAGGTTTGTCATTCTATAAGCACTTATTCCAGCTCAGATTCATTGATTACTTTACAGCCTCTTTTTTTATTTGCCTTAAAAGATTTAAACATAAAATAACATTTTGGATCTCTAATTTTTCAAAGGCTCTGCCAGTAGTGGGCCGCTACTGGTCTCAGATCAGCCATACACAGTCGAGGATGACTTACTGCCGGTCAGTCCCTCTGCAGCTAGCAAGATAGAGGACAAGACCAACAGAAATGATTACACTCAGCTGAATAGTCCTGAGAAGATCTGGGAAAATGGAAATGTGGAAAAGTATGCTGATGATAAAAACACAAAGCAGCAGTTTGAAGAGCGTGAAACTATCCTTGGAGCTGATCCTGAACCTGATCTAGAAAAGTTGGATTACATAGAGAGGGTGTTGGAGGATGAGTGGAGTGAACCTAAAGTGAGGAATTTCAATATGTTTAGGGAGGATGGATCAGGAGGAGATGAGGGGGAGGATTTTTCAGAGATCTCTGAAGAGCACATGAGCCATGAGAATCAGGAGGAAGGTGAACTGCTTCATCATGGGGAACAGTTGAAGCCAACATTACCAACAAAAAGTGGCTTGCAGAGGGAGTTGGAGCCCCCTGACTGTGAGGAAGAAAACAAGAAGCATGCATGTAGAGTTGAAGAGGATGGGACGACGGCCTCTGTGGTGCAGCTGATTAGGGAGACCAGTAGAGCAGATGTAGTGAATGAAGAAGAAAAAACTTGGTATTTCACATGGAGGTAATTAAATAAATGATCTGTGATTACACCATAATTTTGTTTGAGCATTTCAATAAAATCAATATGCATATGCTGTTGACATTTTTTTAACACCAACTTAACCCTCTCATGCATGAAGTACCACAATTTTTCACTAACATTACTTCTACAGATGTACAGTAATGCTTTATTTTTAACCTTATTTAGCTTTTCTTTTTTTAAGCTGTTCTATAAAGTCATATTTAAATATGATTCAAAACACAGCTGCTTCATTTTTTTACTGCTTATTACTGAGGCAAACTTGGTAATTACAATGTTTACATATAAAATATTTATTCAGTGAGTAGCAAAATATTGGATGACTCACTAATGTCCACTGAAGTGGTTAGTTTATAAATATACCCATCTCCATCCATCCATATTCTAGAAAACAGCCTTTAAATAGGTGTCCAAGGTAGTGGACACTGCATGAAAGTCTTAAACCACTTATTTCCCTGCTTGTATTTCTTAATACAAGCGGACACTGTTAAAATAGCCTAAAATGTCAAAGATCAACTCCATATCGATGACTGCTGCTACCAGATGAATGACCTAAACTGACCAAAGAATTCAGGTATAAATGCTTATATTTTCTGGCATATGGTTCAAACAGATGGTTGACAAGAACAAGACTGTTTATATGACAATTCATCTGTCCATAAATCTTTAATTTTCTTTATAAATGATTATTTCCTCCATTAGCCTCTTAAACATTTCTGAAATAAAATTTTAGAAGGAATCATTACTGAGGAAAAGGCACCGCCTCCGTCGTCAGTGACCAAAAGCAGCAGAAAATGTGTTCCATTATAAAGTTTCAGGTATTGCTTAACATTCTTACTTGTTTCTGATGTCTTAAACAACAAAGTAGCATGAGGGATATTTGCGATCATGAATTCAGATTTGATTGTGCGTCCAAACAAACACTTGATTTATGTGATGTTATGACTTGACACATTGCAAAGAAGACATTCTTGTGGAGACTCCTCTGAACATGACAGGAATAATAACTTAATATTTTTTAAACAAATAATTGGTGTGGAAACCTTTGGAAAATATACAGAACTCTGAACAGATCCATCATTATTGGATATGTTAAATATACAAAATGTTACTACATTTACAGATGAGCATCCCAAAGTCCCAAAGATGCAAGTACACATTAAAGCGCTGATTCAGCAGGACAAACTGTATGTGGTACAATCGCATTTTGACACTAGAGGGGGGTATATCCACATCTCCTGCAACAGTAAAGCTTAGAAGACCCTCTAGCAAAGAAAATATAACAGTATTCACTCTGTTAAATGCTAAATGAGTACTTCAGAAAATTAAGACCCACACCGTTAACATTAAATTTAAACATTTCTGAAATAAACATGTCATCCATCTAAAATCCTGTTTTCTTGTCTCTCACAAACAAAAACTTGCAGTAAATTCATTAAGTCCTTCCAGGGGCTTCTCCAGTCTCTGCAATCATGTTGATGATGTCTCTCCTCCAACAGTACCTGCTGTCCCGTTTGGTTCCTCTGTGGCATCTGAAGTTGGAAAATGTGGACAGGGTTAGGTTTGTGCTGTGTGAAGCTGGGCAGTAAAACCACAACTGATTTGAATGTTAGCTTTCAAGCAGCAAAGCAGTAAAAATGACTAAGGTGTAAACTATTGACATTTTATCTATACAGATTTCTCTTACCTTTGGCACTCCCTTGTTCTGCTTCCTGTCCTGTTTGCTCCACACCTTCACTGGTCTCTGCCTCTTTACCATTAGCCTTTGGCTTCTTTGCAACAGGTGGTGGGACCTTGACTCCCTTATTTTTTGACTCCTCTGTCTTCCTCTGTAAGGTTTCCTTGTCCTCTTGCTTGGTCTCAATCACCACCTTTTTGTTGCTCTTGGAGAAGATAAAGCTGGCAGTTGATGTAGGGGATTTATGAAAATCTGGAGGTGATAATGGCGACTGCAGGCTAAATCGAGATGCAGGGCCCTCTTTTGATCTGGCTGCTGTTCTCAGACGGATAGCTTCCTGCAGGTTCATGGAGGGAGAAGCAGTTGTGGCAGGAGGAGACTTTATAGCAGAAGAAATGGCTGTGGATGAAGGCTTGGGTGGGACCACAACAGTCTCAGACTTGGGCAAAGTTGGTTGCAAGGTGGCGATGACAGGTGGAAAAGTGGATGTGGGAGAGGTCACAATTAAAGATCTTCTGATGGGCTTCTGGGGAACCTCACAGTTTAAAGATGAGGATGGGACTAGACTGCTCTGCTGCTGTTGGTTCATTGTGACCTCAGGCTCTGATGGTTCTTGTGGTTCGGGGGGTTTAGGGTTGTTGTTGTTGACAAACTGCAGCTTGACTGTTTGTGGAAAAGAGGGGGTGACAATGGGAGTGGGTTCCTCATGTACAACAGGGGCAGGGGTCTCTTCTTGAGCTTCAGGAGGCTCAGGGCTACTGTTAACAGACCGAAGCTTCACCATCTGCAGGAGTGAAGGGGTGACAATGGGAGTGGGTTCCTCATGTACAGCAGGGGCCTCTTCTTGAGCTTCAGGAGGCTCAGGGCTACTGTTAACAGACCGAAGCTTCACCATCTGCAGGAGTGAAGGGGTGACAATGGGAGTGGGTTCCTCATGTACAGCAGGGGCCTCTTCTTGAGCTTCAGGAGGTTCAGGGCTACTGTTAACAGACCGAAGCTTGACCATCTGCAGGAGCAAAGGGGTGATGATGGGAGTGGGTTCAAAAGGTGCAGATGTTTGCATTTGGCTTTGATTTTCTGTGCTCAGAGGACTAGACTTGGGCTCAGTGCTGACAAGGCTGTCCACTGGCAAAGGTGGAGGCAAAGGAATGCTAATAGGTGGAGAAGGAGCAGGTTCTTCAGTCTCTTGTGGTGAAGGTGAGTTTCTGAACTCAGATGGAGGTGAAGGGGGTGTCTCAGTTTCTGGATTTTCAACTGTCTGAGAATTAATTGAAAGATGGAGAGGCTCTATAGGAGGTGGAGGTGGAATACTTTGAGGAGCTGTGAGAATACTGTTGGTTGAATCTTTGTTCATTTCAGATTCCAGTGGGGTGCTGTCTTGAGTATCAATCTGCTCTGATGGATGGAGCTGTGATGGCAGGGGTGGTGGAGGTGGAATACTTTGCGGAACCATGAATTTACTCTCCGGTGCTGCCTCTTCAGCAGACTGAGAGGCTTCTTGAATAGGTGGAGTTAGGTCTTCAGGTGGCAGAGGAGAGACCTCTACAATAGGACTTTGAGCTTCTTTAACTTGTGTTACATCTTGAACAATAGGAGCAGCGGACTCTTTGGGTCTCGAAGAAGGTGGTGGTGAAGAGATATTTTTAGTCGTAGGAGGCACGGCTGCTGTGGTTGGTGGAGGTGGAGCTGTATATGGTGGGGGAGGAGGGATATTTAAGGTAGAGGACATCACCTCTTTTGATGCATGGAGTTTCTTAGGTTCAGCTCCTGTGATCACCTTGACACCTCCTGCTTTCACCTGTGGTTTACCAGACACAGCTGCAGAAGGCAAGACTTGCACTACTTCACCAAACAGAGGTGGAGGTGGAAGAGGGAGATCTATTTCATCTGGCCCACTGATGCCCACCTGTGCCATGGGTGGAGGTGGCGGGGGCCAGGACGACTCATGGGATACAATTTGTACTGATAAAACTTCAGTGGGCTTAGTTGTGAGTGGTTGCCGGGGTAGAGAAGGCGATGGAGAAATGTGTGCTAATGAAATGGAAGGTATGGAGTCTGTCTTGGTCTCTACCTCTGTGGCTTGGGTGGATGTTTTCTGACCTTCTTCTCTCTTCACTGCTACCAGCGTTTCTTCACGTTTTTCTACAGCCTTCACCAACATCCCATTTAACATTTCACATACTCTTACTTTCTCATCTACCTTCAAATCTCCATTCTGAGCTAATTTTTCATTGTTCTCTTTGTGAATATCTGTATTCAGAGTCCCATTTTCTTGAACTTTCATTGCCTGAAGCACATTCAGGGATCCATTTACAGACTCCACTGTTACTGTTGGATTCCTGTGTTTTCTTTCCATCTTCACAGAGCCCTCTGTAGACACAGAAGGAGACTGCCTCTGTTGTCTCCTGTCCTTTGGATTCTTCTTTATGATGGCGTATGTGTTGTCAGGAGCTGGGGGTCCCAAGAGCAACTCAAATGTACGTTTGTTGTGAGCCCATACCTCAGGGGGAGGAGGTGGAGGAGCATGGACTTTAGGTGGGGGAGGGATGTTGAAGAGTTCTCTCAAGGTCCTTACAGAGGGGCTGACACTGACTGTGTCGACAAAGCCAGGTTTAGATTCCTCTGTAATTTTAGTATTTTTAGAAAACTCTATTTGTGATGGTGAGGATGGATCTGAACCAGGAGGACTGGACCCAGGAAATAACTTCTGAAGCTTTGCAAAGAAGCCTTTCTTGTGCTTAGGAGATGAGCTGTAAGGCTGTTTAGAGGTTTGTGGGGATGCTCCATCTTGGCTGGAGTAGCCACTAGATGGGGAGACTATTTTGTTGAGCTTATTCCCCTTAAGTGGCTCTTGCTTCTCTTGTGATGCTTCTTTGGAAACTGTTTCTGCATTGTCTTTAACATCCCCTGCCTTTGGTTCTGCCAGTTGAGATTTCATGAGAAAGAGTGAACCTGAGCCAGCTGAGTCCTCAAGAGAACTGGTGTCTGCATGGTAGCCAGGGCTATCAACACTCACACAGGGCAGTGGAGATGATCTGACTTTGTTTTTTTCATTTTCCTCACTTAAAGTTGAGGCGTTATCGGGAGAAGATTCTCCTGGAATGACTCTATCCTCTGCCAGATCTCTTGACCTACGTTTCATCTTACTGTGTAGGGAGTATGAGCGACTTGGAGGAGGTGGAGCCCTCTTGGACTTCATGACAGAGAGGCTACGCACAAACTGCCCATCTTTCTTAACCTTCTCTTCCTTAATATTAATTTTATTTTTAGAGGTGCCATTAGATGTACATGTAGATGAAATAACTTTGTCCTCCACAGCAGAAGAATCCTCATACTGAGACCTTTTTTGTCTGGGGGTGCTGCTGCTAGAGATGGTCGAAGAGTCTGATACCAAAGTCTCTGAAGATGCTGAATTGCTCCAACAGGAGCTGTCAGACACAGTGGGAACATAGTAGCGGGAAGCAGAGGTGATGTTTGACGATGTGGTTCTGGTTGAAGAAGCTCTAGATGAGGCACGGGAGGGAGCTGGGCTGGACAGCTTTAGGCTGCTCTTGCTGACAGTGCGCACACTGTTGCGACTCCGTCCACGGCTGATTTCCACCACCTCGATGGAGGGTGGCAGCACAGCATTGGGAAGGATTTTGGACAAGTGAGGAGCCTGAGGAGACATGGAAATGACAGGGCTGAGTAGATGCTGCTGGTGGCTGGAGCCAGTAGTCATCCAGGGGACTGCCAAAGAATGAGGTCTCTGTCCAATTTCCAAGTCGGGACCCAGACAATGCAGCAGAGCCAGGTCGTCCCTATGACCAGCATGGGTGGCACCAAGTTGCTCCACTTTGTCTTTGCTGAGAGGCTGGATGATGTCAGTAGCTTGGGGGCTGTCTCTCACTTCCTTTGCTGACTCTGCTGCATGTTGTGGCCTATCAGTAGTGGGGCGGATTTCAGTCTCACCGTTGTGAAGCTGCTCCTCATCCAGTGCCGGAGTCAGCGTCCAGCCACTTCTGTCCAGGCCTAATTGAAAAAAAGAGGAGGAATTGGCACAAGTCTGCATTAATAATTAAGAAATTGGAAAACATCTATACCAAAATTAATAAATCTACCCATCTCCAATAGACATTTGTCTATTAGAAATGGATAATTTTAATTTTGAACTCTTGTGAGTTTAGAATCAGATTAGTTGCATACCCAGCTCTCTCTGAACATGTTTTGGGATCCCCACAACAGTCCTCCTGTGTCTTCTCCTTGTTTTGGTCTTTTCTGACTTTTTCCCAGAGTTTAATGGTCTAAATGTTGATCCTAGATGAACATTAATATTTGAGAAGAGGATTTTAACAATACACAGACAGCTTTCATAAATCTGTATTTAATCCGATTCCATCCAGAGATAAATTTGAATAGTTCCATGTAATATGCTAGAAAGCTAAGTAATGTTTACAAATTAACTGTTTTTTATTGAACAAACTATTTCAAGTACAAATAAATCAATTTCATTACTATATGTCAAAAGTCTTTCAATCTTTAAATCCTTAAATTTAAACAAAATCATATATTATTCAGCTTTAAATGTCAACAAATGTTTTGTGCACATGGGAAATATGTTAGGAACAAATGGTATTTTGACTGATGGATGGTTACCTTGCCTGGTGAGTCCAGAGCGGGAGGATCTTATGGAAGCGGATGACTGCATGGAGACGACAGAGGACGAATCAGGAATTGTGCTGTCGGTCACAAATCCTCCACCTTCCCCATCTGTTTGGACTGTCATTGCCGACTGGCAAAAGGAGAACAACAGTCATAAGTGTGAAGGGAGGAAAGCTTCTACTACAACTGTGCTTTCACTGTGTGTGCAGAACTTACAATTGTGCTTTCATTATCCTGGAACTCCACTCCATTACTGGTTTCTGCAAACAGTGTAAAGGTGAACCAAATGCTGTGATTACATCATTTAGTGCCCGGCATCTTTAGCAAAATGCAGATAGTTAACATGTTAGTGAAGCAGCTGTAATTTAGTGAAGATTTAGTACCTTCCTGCAACATCATTTTCAATCCTTCCAGGGCCTCAGTGTGGAGGTCCTCCAGGTACTTGGGCCTGCTTGTCTCAATGAATACGTTCTCCTGGAACATTGGGGGCGCGGTGGTTTTGTCATCATCTCGCTTTGGGACAGCTTGAAGCAAAGAAAAAAGGAGAGAGGAAGGGAGGGGGCGTTGTCAGTTTAAAGCTTTACAGTAACAGGAGTTAAGGGGGCCATATGGATAGAGGAAGAGTACTCAGGTGCCTGTCAGGGACATTTAAGTACAGGAACTGTACATTTGTTTGAGGTTTAATACATAAGAGTGCAAATTAAATAGGCTGAACTCCTCTTCCTCTTATGTGGGATTAAACTTCTGTGACTTTTACAAATTCTCTAAAGAGGGGATTATAATATAAAAAAATCTGCCACCAGCAACATATGCTGACACACTTTCCAGCTTAAGTATGATTTGACAAGACAGTGAGAAGGACATTCATTAGATTAATGTCTTTTAAATCGCACTATACACCAGACAAATGGTTAATTAACTTATTTTAAAATACCTTAAAGACCAGGGAATGCACCTATGAATATTTGCTTTGAGATTTAAATTCTATAGAGTCAAACAATGTAAAAATATAAAAGAGTTAAGAAAATAGATTTTCCTACAAAAAACAAAAAAAAAAAGGCAAAACTTGATCATTGCAGTGCCCTCACACTTCCAGGTCACAGTCTGGGATCAGCTATAAGCCAGCCACAACACTTTTATGCAATAGTGACAGCTGCTCTACATTTAGCTGCCCTCTTGTCCGCACCATCCCTGTAAGTACATGAAGGAATTAGCCTCCGCAACCAGGTCCTTAGTGACTACTGCCAATTTTTAGTTTATTCTCAGTAACAGTATTATGGACAGCTCTGAACAGGAAATCTAAGTAAAAATAGTTTTCTAAAGCGATGCAACCTTATAAATAAGATTTTTGTCATGTGAATCACAGCATCTTATAAAGCAACAGAGTGAACAATAAAAACTGGCTGTTTTCATGGTTCATATTTATAAATAAATTACATGAGTTAATTCTATTAAAATCTAAGTAGAGCCAGATGATCCTGACTGTCTTGGTTGTACATAATTAATAAACATGTTTTCGGCACAACTGGCCTGACTCAAACACTAAAACAATCAACAACTGCTGTTTTAGCTCACCTTTCCTCTTTAAAGTAGTTGGAAAGCAGTACAAACTAGCGCTTGAGTCTCTAGGAAAGAGCACCACCATCTCCTGTCTTATGTAAAAGTGATCCAAAAGTCCACCAAAAAGTATGCTCGAGATGTGTTAAAGAAAAAAAATCTTTAAGTCAGTAGTCTACAGTCTTTCAGCTGAATAAATATCCCAGAACAACAAGATCAGATTATTTTTGATCAAGTTGTTATTGTCAGTTTACGTCCAAGCAGAGTAGAGAATGCCTCTACAGCCAATAGACAATAAGAGCTCAGGCGTTAATCCTCAGCAGCTTAATTCCTGCCATCCCTCTCGGTTATCAAAGGGATATCCAGCATCTCACTGTTGCTCCCCATCTGCAGGCACGCTGGCCCCGGATTGGTCTGATCACACTGATATCAAACATGTAAACATTACAGGAACGAGAGACCCGGGATTTTAAGGGATTTGCGGTACAAAGGCATTGAGGTTGCACTGATCAACAGCTTTAGCTCTGTAAATAAATATAACTATATAGCTTTAATAAATTATACACAATTTTCAGTACAGAATGCCAATAATAGTCCATTTCTGAATTTCTGAAACTTCATTAAGAAGCACATAACTTTAAACTTTTGCCACAAGGGGGAGTAAGTGAATTGATCTACCTTTAAAACAAGATTAAAAACATGTTTTAAAAGAGGCCTGCAGCTCAATGGCACATGGTAACACATGTGAAAAAAATTTCCCTTTTGTTTTTAGAAACACATTAACTTTGTTACCGTGCAACCAGAAAACAGAAAAAGTATTGATTTTTCTTATCTGGAGAAGCCCAAAAACGATTACCAAGTCAAATGACTGTACTAAATTTTTTTAAATGATTTATTATCAGGACACTTCAAACTCATCTGCTGCAACTTTGGGGTTTGTTCACTTCCTTGTATGCTGAGCAGACAAGACATGGAATGTATGACATCTGAGCAAATGGAAAACATTCCCATGGTCCTGCCGAGTGAGTCAAACGAAAGCAGATTACAAAAAAGAAAAAAATAAATTAATGAAATGTAGCTGGAGTACCTGGTAACAAGCAAAAAAAAAAGAGGAACACAAGTTTAACAGGATTGACTGCTAAACTGTAAGCTTCAGCTCACATTTGTAAACAGAAAGTTAGTGAGCTAATGAAGTTAGTTCATGACTGCACATAACCAAAGAGGCCCACAGTATCTGTGATTGTGTCCATGTTAATGACCCCATCTGTCACTGCTGGATTGTGCAAAAGCTGGAAGTATTAACAGGCTGCCGGTGATTATATATGAACACAAAACTGATGTTTACATCTCAGATTTCAATACTAAGTCTAATGGATTTGATGCCACGTGACCATTTCATTCAAGTTTCAGACTTCAGCCTCCAGAGAGAAAAACAAAGTTATTAACAAAAGAGAACAAAATCATCTAAAAAGAAGAAAGAATTAAATAATTTCCTTATATGTAAACAAAAGAGGATTTAAATTATAAAATATTTCTAAAAGGAGTGAGCATCTGTTACAAATGTGCATTGGTAAATTCTCTGGAATTACAGACAGAAGGGCTCAGGAAATCTGTAGCATCAACAAACAGTGTAAACATATTACACAGATGGTGGTGAGGTGTTTATGACATGAAACCGGGGCAATCATATGTTAGTAATGGTCATCAATTTCATGTGAGAGGGAGAGTTCTGTAAGGCGTTTCAGTTCTATTAAAAACTAAATTAAATTAAATGAAAATAAAAAAAATACTTTAAGATTTATTAATTTTTAGTGGAGGAAAACCACAAAAAATGTTTTTAAAATGTGCTAAAAATGTAATCAAAAACAGACTTTAAACAAAGCTAAACTTTTTTTTTTACACGTTTTAGTGCTAAGAAAAAATTAGCTTGCTATGTTTGTAATTAAAATAAAGATGATACACTAAAAGTATGTTTAAACAAAAAACATATTTATGTGTAAAAAGTGAAGTGTATAAATACAATGTTTAAGAATTAAGAGCTGAAATGTGGGGCATTAGGTCAAGCTTAATGACTTGAAAGTTAACATAACATTTAGTAGGCTTGGCAGCAGGATAACAGGCTGAGTAGAAGAGTAGAGGGAGACGAGGGCTTTCCTGAAGAGACCAGCTTATGGTGAAAACTGTTCTGGTGTCCTGATGGGTCACAATGTCCTGCCACAAAAAGTTTGTGGAAACAACATTTCCAGCATGAGATATATGGATCACAGAGAGAGCTCAGACTGCATCTGATTTTTTTTTTTTTTTTCCCCCAGCAGGCAAGATGACATGCTGCAATCCGCCTTCATCTTGGGCATCGGTTGTATTGATGTGGGAATCAAACAATGCCCACACACACCTAACGTTGCTGCCCTAACTTGCCCCACTCTCTTGTTTTGCACAGTCTGGCAGACAGCCGTGCAAGCAAAGCCTCTCTAATCAGCACAAGCCTAACCGAATGCTCCGTGATGATGATGGAAAAAGGCGGAAGCCTCCCTGTCTTTAAAACAAAACTTTAAAAAAAGCTGGATGTGTTAATGTATCCTCATCAAAAGCTTGTGTGCTCCACTGACAGTTTCCACTGAATTAAATATAAACATCAGGGCTGAAAAAAAGGAAATAGCAAGTGTGTTCGTGTGACAAGGACTGCAATCCAGGTAACAGGTATACCTGCATCCTGTGGCATGCAGGGTTACACACTTCATCACTGTCAGACAACACAACTGGAAGACCAGGAAACCAGCATGTATCAGATTCCTCCAAAAATATACCGGATACACATACCTATTATTTTGAAAGTGGTCTCTTTTCACATTATTTATATTATCATTATTTGAACTTTCCCACAGTCTTAATCATTTCACACAATCTGTAGGTGAAGAAGGGGGAAACTGTGCCAGCTTCATAACGACAATATCTAATGTAATGGGTTGTGCAGACAAATCAAATAAAATGTGCAGGTGAGTGGAAAATATTCAGACCTGCTAGTGCCTGCTTAATGTAAGCCCAATTTTGCCACAGGCTCCTACTATATATGAGACTACAGACAATAAAACAGTGTTAAAGTAAGACTGGAATTACCACCTTGCGGCTGTAGGTGTCTGCCAACTCAACTAGTTGCATTTCATTTCCAAGTCTGTAGAAGTTTACAGGAAAACAGGTCAGATGACACCAGGCAATGCCTAAACGACAGACATTTTTACAGATTATAAAATGCAGCTACTTCACAGGAGCACAAAATATTTATAGTCAGCACAATTTCAGTTACCTATTCACCATCTGACCAAATCTGATATATTTCTCCTTTTATTTCTGAAGTCGATCTTTCCATTATCTTAATGCAAGTGTATTATGACACAAATTCCTTAAGATCTCACCAAAAAGGGTGTTGATGCTCATCAGGCTGAGACAGATTACAAAACCATCTCCGAGGGGTTTGGTCTCCACAAATCCACAGTCAGCCAGATTTTCTAAGAATAGAGGAAACTATGAACCGTTCACCACCCCGAGTAGTGATGAGCCAGTAAATACTAAGAGATCAAGCTGTTTAACAGTATCAGAGCTCACAAACAAAACCACAATAATTTCAAAGCAACACAACATGCTGAAAGTGAGAGAAATCTGCTGCTGTCCACAAAGGAATATCTCTTGCTGGCCTGTAGTTACTAAAGACTTATGTAAATAAGAGGAGTTATGTTTGGAAAAGGAAAAAGTTGCATTTCAGCACAAGAGCCCAGGCCAGGACCGCTTCTCAGCATTAATGAAGCAATGAATTAGACCAGCAAATGCTAAAAAAAAAATTTAAATTAAATAAAAAAAATCAGGGCATGTGTCAGAATGAAAGTAGGTCATACAGGACAATGACTCTCAGCTTACAGCTTAACTGCATGTTAACTTTTTTAACTTATCTTGCTTTTAATCATTTTAATGTAACTTATTATTTTATAATGATTGTGTTGATACCTTTAACTATGTCTAAATATCTGTAATGCCTTTGTTTTATGGAAGCACTTTGAATTGTCCTGTACATGAAATGTGCTATACAAATAAACTGCCTTGCCTTACAGATTGTTCCACTGAAGAATGGCTGAAGAAAATAAATGTTGTAATGACCAAAACAAAATAATGACCATAATCTAATGATAAGAACAGATTGATTAGTTCTCTATCTGCTTTAAGGATAATACATTTAGGCAGAAATAGAAAATTCTAGAGATATAATGTGATACTGTATCTTTAATGCCAGGGAAACAATTAAATGTTTATTATAAAATAAATACTGAATAGTTTTCTTTGAATAAACACATATTCTTTTATGCAGAATAATAAAGGAATAACTATTCGAAAAAAAATTACAATGTGTGGGAAAGAAACAAGGAAAAACACTTTTTTGGTTGCTTAACTAATGCATTTTTCCACACCTCAAAATTAAATGTAAATAATAATATAAATAAATAGATATAAATGTTGGCGTCTGCCATTGGGTGATGTTTATCCTATTTACTGATTGGCTGATTGGAGTCAACAAGCTGAATTTTGGTGAATGCTGATGTTACGCTAATATACCTGTGCATTCTTAATCTAAAGGGTTTTCAATATTTCAAGCAACGCTTTTTTTTAACCTGTAGGTAGATTTGTTTTGCAGTCAGTGAGATTTAAGAAGCAGTTTGACTCGCAGGTCACAGGTCGTACATTCACACAGTGACACAAGATGCTAAAAAAACAAAGATAGAAATTCAAAGTGCTCAAGATTTCATCAGTAAAACATAAAAAATAAATACATAAAAAAAGCATAAGAGACAAAGTGAATGAGGAACCATCCTTTAAAATCGAGATGCACACATGAAAACATGAACAAATAAAAGTGTGTGTGCAAAGTGCTATATCCTCCTGACTACCAGAAAAAAAAATTTGTTTAATCAATATTTTTTTTTAATTTCCCCGACTGTTTGAAGGTTAATGAGAAAACTCTGACAATGAAACTCGTTCTTCTTAATTGAAAAATACAGAACAAAATTCAGGAAATAGCTACAAATGTCCACTACAGAAGACAATTCTCAAACTCTTAAATGTTGTGGTAAAATGTTGTTATATTCATTTAGAAAATGGTTTAATGTGTTCTCAAGAGATATCATAAAGAAATATTACAATAATACTTCAGGACTACATTTGCACAAAAAGAAGTTATGCACTTACTTTTCCTCTTCTTGTGAAATGTGATTGTGGTAATGAATGCCATTTTCCTTGAGGAAAAACAGGATGTTCCCAAAGCCCCACCCCTATAAATGTGGTACCATTCAAAAGCCCTGGATGTCCTTTTTAGAGAACAAAATGAGTGGGTTTAATAGCGTGAAAGGGGGATGGAGATATTTAGCTTTACAAATGTCCTCCACAGAGGAAAAATTTATACTACTGGTAGTCAGGAGGATATTTTGTTTATCTCAGCAACAGCAGCAGAAACAAATCTTTTTTTTTTATATCGCTTTGTTTTGCACCTTGGGACTAAGGACCTTCAACCAGAGCGAAGAAGTTGAAATTCACAATTCCTCAAGAGGAATCCAGGTGTCAAAGAAGGCTATCACTCCACCCCCTTGAAGATGGAGATATTACTGAGAGTCAGAATCATCATTTAGGGCAGATTTAGCTATGCTATTCCATTTTAGCAAACTAGCACCAAGGCTCGAGGTTGGTCCACATACTTATGTGGAGTGAAATATCTCAATAGTCATGCATTTTCAAGAAACTGGTTGCAACAGCTGGCTACTGGTTTGATGTTTCCCAGACGATAAAATCAAGTAACTTAGTGAGATGCTAACATTCACTCTTGCACATTTTCTGTGCTTTGTCTTATTGCCAGATACCAGCAAAAGTGAAATGGTAGAGACTGGTATAACTTCCCTGTCTGTTTTATACAAGCACAGCTCAGACTTATCGTGGCACCGGTGCTAAAATTTATCCAAAAAGAACAGCATGTTCTCAGAGAAGAATACTATATTGACATCCAGCGCCTTTACTAAACGTTGTTGCACTGGTGAGTTAAAACCAACAAAGTTATCTTTAACAAGACTATCAAGTGCCTACTGTCTACCTTTGCTCTAAAGCTGTCTAACTTAACTGCAGAAGTCATGAGTGGTGACTCAGAGAGCTCCAAGCACACATTTATCAACCTCACTGTAGACCTGCCACAATGTGTTGGCAAACATTTTCCTTTCAGGACAAAAGCCCATGCAGCTGGTGAAAAGCCACGGTAACATATCTGTATATCTTGACAGTGAAACAATGTGTGATTTCATACATAATAGTCAGTTCTTTTGGCTGTCCTGCTTAGTTCAATGAGACTGACACCAAACATTAGAACATTACACGGAATAAAATGAAACTCAAGCACATTATTCAAATGGGACCAGAGGGGGAAACTGCCACTTTTCGAAAACCTCTTAACGTTGAAGTGACCTACATATGATCGCCTCCACCATAAAGGTGTGGTGATTTTTCACCTATTGTAATAAAATCCTACTAAATGCTCTAAAAACCGTGTGACAATAAATGAGTATTTGCGCAATTGTTTACTATACAGGTTAGCCAAGTCCTCAGATAGAAACTGTCATAGCACCAGCATCAACTTGTTTCCTAGTCTGTTCTGGTGCTCTCAGCCAGAGATTCATTTTCAGATGTTCTTGTCTATAGATGAAAAAGTAAAGTCTACCTCATCCTTGCTCCACTGTGGTGGTTCAATTGACAAAAAATATGCACCAAAATCAACAAATTATCTTCACATAAAAGCTATGTAACAGGAGTATCTTGCAGAGGGATACCTTCCCTTTAGGCAAAGGTATAAAAGAAGGACAATGATTACGTCCCACCTGGAGATGAAGTGAAACTTCATAAGTCAGTTTTCTCAAACCCGTTCTCCTACCCTTCATTGTTGTTTTACTGTGGAGCAACAAAAGTTTGCTGTTGTGCATTTTTAGAGGAATATTATTTTTCATTTAATTGGTCAAAGAGTAATGCTGTTTTTTACTCTTTTTTTAACCCTTGTTAAAAAGAAAATAAGAATGAGATGAATATATGAGAAAAGTCTGTTATTTTTTTCAGTTCTGGCTTTTTCTGTTAACAATAGTCCCAAGACCACCATCATTCATATCCTCTTCAATGCTGGGTGTTCTGTTTTCCAGTTGTTGCTATGGTTCTTCTTCTACGTTTTTGTTAGATCACGTTTGGTCATGCGAGATGTCCGGCTCGGAGGACTAGATTGTAGATCAGTTGCGGGACAGCATCGTTATGTGTGTGTTGTTCTGTGATGAGATTATCTCAGTCACCACACACAGTATGATTAACACTGTTAAATGCCTGATTTTTTATCTTCATGTGTGAGGTCTTAACCTGATAAAAAAAATCAGATTAAAAAATCCTTTTATGTGTGTACCAGGCCTAAGTAATAACAAAAGTGAAAAAGTGATTGTGAAAAATCATGTAAATCTGCACAATCTCTTCCTTGAAGGTCCAGGGGTTTTCAACAATTACAATCCAAAGAGCTAAATAAAAAATGTTTTGAGTCGCATGTTACGAGACCTTTTGAAAAATTTTGTAGAGTGGACTGGTGAAAATCACCTGATGCTGAACGTGGATAAGACCAAAGAGATGGTGACTGACTTCAGAAGAAGAAACAGCCCCTTTATATCCTGAGGATGAATGTTGACACAGTGGAGAATTATATTATTATTAGTACCTGGGTGGGAACATTGACAGCAGACTGGACCGGAAGACCAACAGTCTGGCTGTACACAAGAAGGTGATGAGCCGACTCTTTTTCCTGTGGAAGCTCAGATCTGTTCTACCAGTCTGCTGTTGCCAGCATCTTGTTCTTTGCCGTGGCCTGCTGGGGGAGCAGCATCGGCGCCAGAGACAAGATCAAGTTCAACAAACTGATCAGGAAAGCTGGCTCTGTGACTAGCTGCACGCAGGAAACATTTGGGGCCATGGTGGAGGACTGCAGACAAACTGTTATCTATCATGGATAATCCAGACCACCCTCTCCACCACACACTGGACCAACAGTGGACCTCCTTCTCCAGGAGACTCATGCAGCTCCGATGTGACAAAGAACGCTACCTGAGATCTTTCCTGCCACACTATAACACTTTACAACAGTTCTTCTCTGTCAGAAAGAAACTCCGGACACACAACTGGTTAACTCTGCTTCTTACTCTATTTCTTCATGGGTCACCATACTTCTGTTATAATTCTTGTACCTTATATGGTCCTATTATATATATATATATATATATATATATATATATATATATATATATATATATATATATATATATATATAAGCACGTATATAAAATTTTTCACACACACACACATAACACTGAAATTTCCCACTCTAGAATTAATAAAGTATGTTAAATTCTGATTCTGAAAAAGACAAGTTATCATTTTTGATAGATATCTACTATAGGAAATTTGTTGTCATTGTTGAAGAACCATTATTTAACTTCTATTTTTATGTTTTAAAATAAAGAAAAAAAAGACTTGAAAAAAGAGGATAGACATACTTTCTTCTATGGGAAGTAAATATTTGTGGAAAATTATATAAAATAAATAAATAAAAAAGCTCATAGTTTCTAACTTACTGACAAGAAAAAAAATCTATGCAATTATTCCATGTAAAAAAAAAAGGAAAAGCTGCTAAAAAAAACCTGCATTTGTTATTTTGTCTATATTTAAAAACATTAGTTAGTTCCTTAGCATTTTTAGCCAGGTATTATGAGCCATTGTGGAAGGTCCAGAGAGCCACTCCGGAGCCGCTGGTTGCAGACCCCTGGTATAGGTGCTTAACACCACCAACTTTTTTAATACTACAAGATATACAGTATATATGATAATACAACATCATTAAACCTTACTTTCAGTCTAAAAATGGATGCTGTGACCTGTGTCCCTTAGTCATGGACAGTGATGTCTTTCTTTTACTTTGCTAAATGCAAATGAATGACGTGCTGCAAGTCAGCTTCCCCTCTGTGCCTTATCTGTTCTGTAATCTTAAACTGGAAGCTGGGTCTCTGCTTCCCGCAGGAAGATGCAGTTTCCTTATCATCCATTCAACAATCTTCTTTTATGTCTTTAATTCAATCTATTGGATTTGATAAATAACCTGACCTGGTCGTGAACCCACAACATTCAGGGAATCTGTCAGATGTCTTTAGCTGAGGTCTGATGGTTCACAAATGCCTTAACCAACAGGGCTTTACACCACAATGTAAGAAAACATAGGCAGGAGATATAGTCAATATATTCGGCTTAGTAATCCTGCTCAGCAGCATCTTTTAGTGAATATTCAACAAAGGAAGTCAAATTAAATGGCTCAGATGTCCTGATCCTGGCATGCAAGCCAAGCACAAACACAAAGGGCTCCCTATTTCTAGCTTCCTCAAAGAAATATCTAGAAGATCAGGAATGCTGGGAATCTCTCAGGGAGTGTTTTGAGCAAACAGGTGACCTGAGCATGTCTTGTTAGGACTGTATGACCTAATCAGTCTTCAACAAGTTTGTTCATAATTAAATAAAGAGGAATTTCTGTTAAAGCTCACAATGAAGGGAAGATGGAGTAAGACAAAAAGCCTGTTGTCTAGTTTAACATAGGATCAAGTGAACTGACAGTAAGAGAGGAACATATCTCACTGACAGAGAGGTACAAGTATTTAACTATAAGTGCATTTCGTTGCTGTCAGGCAAAGACCTATCTCCAAAATTCGTGCTATTTTTTTTTTCTTCATAAATCAGTACTATTGGTCACCATTTATGTCTGTCTGTAGTTTTACAAATATTTAACCAAAGATATATGATGTAAAACACAATACTAAGTTTGATGACATTATGTCTAATTATACAAAAACCATACAGTTTTATTCATTTCTTGAAAAATAACAGTTTTGGACATAGGTTTGCACACGACAGCAGCGATACGCAAAGGCAATCTCTGCTTTTTGGCTCAAGATAAAACACAGCAAAGATGTCAGAAAACACAATGCAGAATTAATGGGTCTACCACACTGAAAGGTTTGGGAGGTCAGGGTTCATCAGCTAGAACTGGGTTTCAGCAGTTTCCTGACTGATCAAACTCCATGAGCTGTTTACAAAAGCGCATTCCCATAAGAGCAAAGGGTAAAATGCTTGCTCGACAGGGAATGTAGGTCAACCTGAACTTTTGTCTTTAATGTTTCTAGTTTTCTGTCCAGCATTTACTTTGATTTATCCTCCACCTGAGTATGTACCGTATCATCTAACTAAAAGCATGAAACACTAGAGTTGGCTATAGAGTTGGACATTTTCAGTACTGGGTTCTAGCAATGCCAAACAAAATATTTTCATGTCACGTTTTAAACATTTGGACAGCAAATTTTCTGCAATAACCTTTATTTTAATATTAGTGACCAGTGATGTAAAAATTAACTGTTGTTTTGCAAAGACATATCCAAAACTTGGTTTGGATACCGTGGCATATGTACACTTGTAAATAGGTGAACTTTTCTCCCCAAATAAGACGAAAAAGAATCCAAACCGTCTTTTGTTTTTGCAGAATATCTTTTGTCTTAAAAAACAGAACACTGAAAAAAACAAAAACAAATAGATTTTTAGATAAAAGAGGAATAAAGATCAGACACTGACTAAGAGAAAAACAAAGATTAAACTTAAACTTTTTTGACCTGTGATGTGTTTCTTGTTTTTGTTTGGTTTTGCTTAGCTGGGTTGTTTTGGGAGTGATATTGGAATGCAACAACAATTAATTATTTTTATCTGCAGGGTCACTTGACACTAATGAGGTGCCCCAAGGCTCAGTACTGGTAGCCCATATCTTTGCAATATATGTCACCTAGTTGGGATTGCTTTTTTGCTTGTATGGCTTAAAACCAATAAAACTATCTGCTGAATGAAATAATGTAATTAATCCACTTTTTCCCCCCAATCTACTTAGTAATTTTTAGGTCTATGACATATATGAAAAATGTGGGAAATGCTCATTAAACATTGTTAGATAATATTAAATTCATGTGTTTTTTTTTTGTTTTTAGAAAAATGACCCTGATTATGTGAATTATCTATTACCCCAAGTCCCAAATAAATAAAACTCAGAATTTGTTGAAGTTCTGCCTTTTTGTTTGGAAAGTGTTGATAAAGAATAGCTGTATATTATCAATCAGTTCATGCTTTTATTAATTAATAAACATACTTATTTGAGTTTTGCTGTTACTTGTTTGTTTTTATGGTAATTTCCATTTTTCTTGTAAATTTTAGAATTTATCATCTCCTGTTTTTAAACATGATGATATTGTTTTGGATATGTGGTATTCATAGCGACCTACAGTACACATCACATGACAAACTGGAAGTATTTGGGAAGCAGCTACAGTTTGCTGTAATGAGCAAATTACAAAGTGTTTACTTTACATTTCATCCCAACGCAGTACTTGGCTTCAGTCGTTGGACTTTAAATCTTTGTTTAAGTCTGGGTGCCCCTGTCTCAGCACTGTGTGAAACAGAATGAGCAGAGGGGTTAGGAAAAACAGAGCCCTTTATTCCTTCCTTTCTGTTCCTTACTGTAATGGTGCTGGCATGGCTTTTAATTAACTGGCACCATGCCCTCCATACTAAGCTAGTGGGCAGGAGGCCCCTCTGGTATCAATACAAATCATCATCAGGGGCTCAGCTAGAGGTATTCAATATTCTGGGCAAGTGTTACATCTTTCCTCTTGTATGAACCCTCTGGTGCTGTCTGGAGTTGTTCAGCTTCTTCTGTAATCTGAGGAAGTGTCTCATGAGGAGTCTGCTGAGGTTGCTGCTAGCACCAACATATCTCGATCATTGCTGATGGCTTAAAAGCAGCCTACCTATCACATAAATCATTTCTAAAAGTCAACACTTCAAGCTTTGGAGTGATATAAAATATCTCTGTAACCTTAAACCTCACCACTTCATAGGAATTAATATGTAATTTAAAAAATACTTACAATGGCTGCTATCTGTAAATGTTGCTTTCTACTTTTGAATTAACCCAGAAAAAAGTAACATTTCTTTTATTCGGGTTGAGCACATTGGTTTGAAAGACACGAAAGACTCCTGACCTCAGCCCAGTGTGGGAGTTAGCCTCAAAGCCAACCTTGGCAGAAGAGAAAGACTTATATCTCTGTTCAGTTTGCTTTTTCAAACAAAACTCTATTGTGACCAACCCTGAGTAATACAACAAAGTGTACAAAATTGTGTAACAGTGCCCACAAACACATCATGTAGTCAAAACTTTGTGTTTCTCAATGCATTCATCATCATCTGTAAAAACCCACATATGAAACTGAAAACGTGTCTCCACATATTCATCTTCAACCGTGAACATAGTTTAACGAATAGATACTGAATAACTTTGATCCAATGGAAATCCCCAACACCCTTCTCACTTGAGATCTAGCATTCCACTTTGAGACGACACAGCAAAATAAACAAACAGACTTCTCTGTCTATAAAGCAGTCAGCCACAGCCATAAGTAAAGACAAACAAGCACACATAAAAGAGCCTGAGCAACTAAACACTGTTTTTGCATACGCTGACTCCATAAAACAAAGTTTTGCTTGTTTGTGGAATGTTTTTTTTTGTGTGTGTGTGTGTGTGTTGCTGCATCTAGGTGTCATTAACCTGGGAATAAAACTTAAGTAAGTACTGACAGTTCACATGCTCTAAGCAGGAAAAAAAAGCTAACAAAGAGAAAAAGGACTGAAAGAGTGCAGCCTGTTGATATACAAGCGCAACTCTACATGCTCCAACATGATCTGCAGCTCTGGGAAAAGTCTCAGTGTAGCTGCAATTTTTTTTTATATATTGTGGGAATGCTTCTTTTTAAAGGCTCACTGTGTGTGTGTTTGTACACGGTTAACAGACACCATGCTTTTCCTGACTGTCCTGTATAGAAGGTGACATCAATGCAGAACTTTCTAATCTAAAGACCTGAACCGGATGGACAGAGATTTTTGCAAAGCAAACAAAGTGAGTTGCAGGTCAGAAGGCGAGAAGGAAGTCGGTGTTCAAACATCTATCCAGTGAACAAACACGCATGCCTGGGAGTCTGTGAGAAGGTTCCTGACACTTAATTCTTACTCAGCTTGTCACCCAAGTTTTATTCAATACGTTCGGTTCAGGACTTCTCAGTTTACAAGCTTACAAAAGTAAACCGCTGGTAGATTATAGACTATGCTAGTAAGTAGGTCTTTGTTTGGTTCAAAGTGTACTTTGATTCGGTAGCCCATGTAGAAGATGACACAGGACAATGGCAGTTCATGTAAGAATAGTCCATCCATACTGAAGTCTAAGCTGACTACATAAGACATATAGAGTCAGAGAAACAAAATAAAAGGTCGGCTTGGACTTTCAAGTGTGAAAACTAAAGACATGTTTTGGTCCTCTAAAACTGCTGCACCAACAAAGCGATTGCAAATTACTTCACTTAATCACAGGTTTCCTATGTGTTCATGTTTAGACCTCTTAAAAACGTGATCAAGTAGCTTTAAAGCATTAAAGAACATATGTATTTGTATATATGTCTGAGAAAACTGAATAAACTGTACATTTTTATATGCCACTACAGTATAAACAATGTGATAAAGCAGTGCAAAACAGACCATTAGGAGCTCCTAGAATGATGTCTTGAAGCAGATAAAAAGACACACATAAGAAAAGCTGAAACAAACTGATGATTTGCTTTTTAAGTGGTTTAAACAATTAATCAAATACAACCTTTGGTGGTACTGAGTGAGGACATAAAATGCTTTGGGTTCTTACCATGACTGTTTCCTTGTGGATGAGCCTGCTTTCCTGACTTTTGTCCACCTTTGTGTCCCTGATGCCCAGCAGGATGTCCATCCAAAGCCAGGTCCAGTGCAGGACCCAGACCCAGGCCCTGCCCGTTAGTGGTGAGATTCTTTCTCTTCTTTCCCTTCAACCAGCTAAACGCCCTTCTAAGAGAGCGATTCCGTTTCTTCCGGCCTCTCTTGTTGTGTCTTTCCTGGGCAAAAACTTCAACCACATCTTGGGGAAGCAGGTCCCCAAACCCCAACGAGTCCCGGTTTGACATGCCACCTCACGCTGGAGCTACACCCTGAAAAAGCAGAAAAGACCAAGAAGAAATACTTTAAAATACAAGGATCACATGTGTTACCACTTAAATACAGGAAAATGTTAGATTTTTCTATTGATTTTTAACCTCTTGTACTGCCAGCATTAAAACAATCCTACAGAGATCTGAGGTTTCCTTCTGTCCATCACAGCAACTTCTGACAAAGAAGTAGACATAATTTTGGCTTTATCACTTGTTAAAATTAGTGTCATAGTGTGAAAACACTAAATGAAAACAAACCTTGCTTTTGTGTGCGTGGAAATCATAACATCCCACATCTAAAAGCTGCCAAGTTCAGCGCTCCTCCAACATTGACTGCATCTGATTACTGTCTGCTTCAAGGTTTGACTTCTTAAAAATAAAAGGTCGCTTTTTTTATTCCTTTACACTGATGTAGGAGTTGGTGCTTTTAAGATAGAACTTGTGTCTTGTTCTTTAAATTACTCTATGTGTAACAGTGTGCGTTTGTGAGTCTCCGTGGGCGCTGCTCAGTCAGCCAGCACAGACCCCACACTCCTTCCTCTAAACCTAACTTCACGGTTTTTCAAAGAAAGAACTGGCATGGCTCCCTTCATTCCATACCACAGAGTCATAATTCACAAAGCCACACCCATAGGCTCAGGCAATTTTACAGACAGGCACAACGGCACACAAGAGGAAGCCAAAGAAGTGAAAAACAAACATCCACTAGTGTGCATTGAGGCTTTATTAACCAACTATATTCATTCATACATCTGTGTAGTTCTGTTTCTTGTTTCACTCTCTTTCTGTGTTCTTCACCCATAGTTGAATGAGCTCATCGCCTTCTGCTTGGTTCCTTCCACCCACCCTTCACCTTGCTAAACTTCCCTGCTTTGAGGCAGATTTCCCAGCTTTGCTCCTGGGGATGTGTAGCTTAAACTGGGCTCCTTCCAGCAGCGCACTTTATTAGATACTTATCTCCAAATCACAGGCTAAATGTAGGAACAAGCTCTTAAGATGACAGAAATCAGGGCTTGTAAGACTGCAGGAGGGTGGGAGTTGAGTCAGAATGAGAGAATTATGAATCCTTTGTGGGAAAAAAAAAGTTTGGCTGCTTTTAAGTCATGCATGAAAACAATGTAACCTGATTTAAGTAATGTGTGAGAAATATAACCAAACATCTTTTAGTCTGTAGGGAATACTTTGCTGCCGCATGACAAGACATGAAACTAAACCACAGAAACCCAAGTCATGTTTTCCAAAGATTACAAAAATGACTTTTCCCAAACAGCCCTCTCATTATCACAGTTCTGTGTAACAAAGTACGGCTACTCTGAAGCGGACATAAAATATGGGACATTATTAAGCAGATGTGCAGCCAGATGTCTGATATTCTGTACGCTCGCTTGAAAACCATCTTTTTGAATTTCAGTCAAATTTTTGCAATGCCAAAACCTCGCTGGTTGAGTAAAAGTAGAGTGAAAAAACAAAGGGTTCCTATACCAAGGCCTTGCCAACTCCCTCTAATGTAGATGATTAAGTTTATGTTTTGTAGAAATGTTGATATCATCAGTCTGGATGCTGATGGGACTGTTATTCATTTTGCAAGTATTAATCCTGGTTTGATATGTCCAAATAATAAGATTAATTCTGTTTTTTGATTTAAACAATGTAAACAAAGATTAACTTGCCATCTGAAGACATTACTACTTCTTCTGCTATCACTTAGCAGCTTTTGTGTAGTTACAATAGCAAAAGCTGTTGTTGTTTTCTTGGTGAGTTTTGCAGATCAATAAGTTTGAGTTATGATAGCCATAGAATGAAATGATAAAAGAAGCAACGCTAACTGTCTCAGATGTAACATGGTTTCACAGGGTTGAAGTGAAAGTGACCACCTTGCAGCATCAGAAACAGCAGCATAAAGAGAAATAACATTCTGTTTTTCCAGCATCACACCAGTCGGAGGAAATTAAAACAGCATCTGTATAGTGAGAGAATGACTATATCAAATGGATTTGATTGGATGCTGACTTCTGTTTTAAACATCAATGGGTGAAAGAGCAGCCGTCTGCCAACCTGAAAGTCGGTAGTTCGATTTCAGGCTTCCCCTGACTACATGACTTTCAAGACGCTGAATCAAACATTGCCTCCCGATGTGCCTATCAGAGTATGGATGTGTATGATAGAGCAAAAGCACTTAGTTTGTAACAGTAGAAGTGCTGTATGCTGTATGTGTAGTGTTACAGAGTGGCTAAGATAACTAGAAAAGCACTATATAAATACAGTCCATTTACAAGAAAAAATTTAAGTCTTTCTGTTCATCAAATCTAAGACAACATTGCATGTTCATGCAAATACATTTGGCATAAGACTTTTCTTCCATCCATGGCTACTAATAATGTTCAGTTCAATTCAAAATAACTTAAATTTAAAATACTGTATATATGTGCAGTGACACCTGTGTACTGATTTGTTTTTTGCTGTTTTGGTAATATTGCATGTATGGCTTATAGCTTTAACATTAGTTTTATTGTCTTGTTTTAAGATTATTTGGACAAAAAATAAAAAAATAACTAGAATAAATCATTTTTAAAAACTAAAAAAGGACATGCATGTTTGATGCCTGTATAATTATAAATATAGCTCCAAACCAATGTCCATGCAATATTTTTGATCTGTTGTAAGAAATCCAGTTTCAAAGTGAAAAGTTTCATCCCACAAGTGTGACTTTAGGTTACATCCCAACACTTAATATCCTTTAGTCTAAAACAATACTGTCAGAATCACATGAATAAGAAAACTTATTTGCTTGGAGCTCAATAAAGAAAAAAAACCTGATGTCAGCAGCATCCACTTAAATCTGTGAAGCTTATGAAGAACTTGAAGTATTTCTTAGTTATTTTAATATAGACCAGGGGTGCCCAAGTTTGGTCCTTGAGATCTACCATCCTGCAACTTTTAGATGCAACCCTTCTCCAACACACTTGAATCAGATGTCATCTGCATGTCATTCAACCCTGCAGAGGCCTGGAAATGAGCCAGTCATTTGATTCAGGTGTGTTGGAGAAGGGTTGCATCTAAAAGTTGCAGGATGGTAGATCTCGAGGACCAGACTTGGGCACCCCTGATATAGACAAGCTTACCATCTGAAATGTCTCTGAGTGTGAAGCTCTAGTGAAAGGCCAATAACAGGAAAGAGTATACCTCTTCTCTTCTGCCCTTAGCTCCATGTTTTCTCCTACTCCAAATTACAGTCATTTTGTCATGACTAAGATCCTTGCATCAGTACTGACTAAGTTTGCCAATAATCAGACGGTTCTCTCGAGAGGAAGAGGGCTGGTTTATTCACTCACAGCCCACAGGCTCCTGATAATCCAACAACTCCTCATATTACTTTCATCACAGAAGGACCAGAGCAGAGCTATAAGCTCTGGGTTGCGGCAAAGACCACCCAGAGGACCACTGTCTGTGTAGTCTGGATGTCATGGAGGTGACTCATTCTACGGATGCTGTGGTTACACAAAAACAACCTGTAATTTTCAGCTTTCTAAAAGCATGATGCAAAAAGTGGACAGCCTTTTAAAGTTCTCTAAAAATATCAGTTTGGTGAGGTGTTTTTGTTTTTAGTTTGTTTGAACAGCAACTAAATTGTTGATTAGATTTAAAAAGTCACTATGGTGCAAATAAGCAAAGCTATTTCCAAAACTAGAGCAGTGATAACATAATTACAGAGCTGCTTCATCGTCCCATCAGTTTTTTATAACTCTCAGCAACAACTACCAGTTCATCAAAGTTAATACACAAACTAAGGGGAAAAAAGGACAATGTAGCATCTGATCTTTTACCCAAACATTTGAAACATATTATCATACACATCACGATAAACATCTCTGCTCCCTCACTCTGTCACCACCTCACACACACCAAAGCTGCTTTGGGTTTGAAGCCACACCCCGGTCCTGCTGAGGCATGTGTTCCAACATGCTGTTTACTTATCCTTTTACAAAAGACGTCAGACTTCACGTTGGACATGAGATACCACTCTAACCCCAAAAACCTCAGAGCACTGTGTCAATACCTGCGGCACTGACACTGACAGCACTGTGCACACATCACCACAAAGTAAACAGCGACAGATAATAGTTTATACACTGACAATGAGATAGACCTGGAGACTCAGCATATTTGGAAACAACATGAATTGATCGTGCATTTCTGACAGCTATATGCTTTACAGCTTGAGGCCACAAATTCCAGAGCAAACCTGGGTCTCCTCTCTTCTTTTGCGGGCAAGTCAAAGTTAAAGTGATGCAAAGCCCCCCTGACACCTGCCTGGCCTAAAGCAAAGCACTGCTACATAGGTTACTGTGCAAATGCAGGATTACACACCAGGGATCTCCACCTAAGTAAAGAGGGAAAGCCGGTTATTATTTTTAAAAACTACTTAACACGCCCTCAACAGATTAGTATCAAAGCTGAATTATAAATACAGTAATTCTATTGATTTGTTTTTAAAAATACCTTTAAAGGTGGGATTTACACCAATTCTGAGAACTTCACACAACAGAGTCTGTACTGAACCTACTGTAAGCTTAAATGTTTCATGAAATAAAAAAGTGTAATCAATGTCTGATCCAATAAAGATCTGAACAACTTCAAAGCCTCCAGCAGGTGAAGACAGCAGCCCCTCAGACCTCACAGAGCTCTCACAGGGCTCACAGTAACCTTATCAACTCCGGCTAACACAAGCAAAAAGAAACTCAGGTAGAGAGTGGCCTCGGGGTTAAAGGAGGGGGCTCCAGGAAATGTAACTCTTGACTGCACTGAGTCATACAGGGAAGCTGCCAGAGCAGACTGCTACTGCCTCATGGGAATAAGGGAAGAGGGAGTGGCAGAGATGCAGACAGCCACCTTCATTTAAATTATGACTGGCCCAGTTTATCCAATAGGCTATTTACATCTACATCTGGTATTGAGCTAGGTTAACATCAGGCTACGTAAGGTTAGATGAAAGGAATGACAGATCAGAGGGTTAATACTGTTTTTTTGAGGAGTCGGAATCAATTCTGGATCCATTCCTGTATTATCGCAAGGTACAAAGAAAGGAAGGGAGGAGAATAGGCTTTACAGTAACAGCTACGTGTGGAAAATAACAGTTTTTACATTTTGCAATTACTCTTTAACTAAAGTGTTGAGCAAAAAACTGTGTTGTTACTGCACAGCACCTGCAGGTATCAGTCAGGGCGTTGGCTGTCCTCTCTGGGCTTTAACAAACAAAGGAGAGCACTGCTACTCAAGAGCAAACTTTAGTAACCTTGTCTGAACTACAGCTCTGCAACACACACTCAACTGTGAACACTCAATGAGCGTGGCATGTGCTGTGATGGATGATGGGGCTACTATGAAAGAAAAATTCTCTATTCCGATGACTTAAGGAAAGTTTGGGGAGATTCATTTTGTGACTATAGAAATTTCAAGGAGAGCTCTATAGACTTCGCAACTTCGGCCTCTTTTTCAGTGCAGACTAGACAGAGAAGATTAGAATAAAATAACATTTTAAAAGACAGTCTGGTTTCCTATTTAACATATCAGCATAAACATGCAGCAGCAAAGGAATTGGACTGAAAGACCATCCCTTACAGGAATTATGTGGTCATTTTGTTTGCAGCAGAAAGGATGCAGTTTGAGAAAAAACACTGTGTAGGTAATGAATGTGATAAAAATAAACACAATAAATGCTGCAGGCCAATATGCCATAAATAAACCAAAATTCTACAAGGTTCTCTGAAGTTAGTGAAGCTCATTGTGTCTGTATGTGTGTGTGTGTGTGTGTGTGTGTGTGTGTGTGTGTGTGTGTGTGCGTGTGTGTGTGTGTGTGTGTGTGTGTGTGTGTGCTGGAGAATGTAGATTTGGGATGGGGTGAAGCAAGCTAGCGCACTGTGAAGCTGCTGTAGCCATGCAGCAGCTTGTCGGGTAAGCACAGCAGCTGCATTCCTTAGAGATTGATAATTACCATCTTCTTTCCAAATATGCCTTCACTCGCCCCCCCAAACACACATACACAAATACACACGCTCTCCACCCCCCTCATTCTTACCTCTTTTCTCCCCATCTCTCTCATACTCTCCTTACAACACGCCCCTCATACAGTGGAACAGGAGACTCAGTCAAGGCGGAAAATGGATAATGGCTGGCACATGGAAGTCAATTAGCGATAACTTTATAATATGTGACTGCTATGATGTGTGTGATATTAGTGTTCATTGTACGTGCATGTGTGTAAAATTTAACTCTGCGGAAGCGGGAAAGACACATTGGAAATACAGCAATGGGAAACTTAAAATAAAATTGAAAGGAAAAACTGATTGTCGTCTATTGTCTTTATCGTCTAAAGCTTGTTTTTTTTTTTTTTTTTTTAAACAGTAGATTTAAATTAGAAAAGGGAACCTGTCTAAATTTTCCCTGGAAGCTTTCAGAGATGACAGCAATCAGGGACAACGGCTGGAAAGTGCCTTGTTTGCTTCGCTTCAGGGGTTGCCGGGGGCTCCAAGTTTGGACTGCAGCTTCTGTAGACAACAAGACCCCAGAACTGGCAGGTCAAACTGATAAAAAGAAACTGCTGTGCAGTGTAGTGGCCAGTTCACAAAGAAGTCAAACACAGCTGGACACTGGGGTTTAAAAATACATCCTGGCATCTCTGGGTCTCTGTTCAGCTCAGGCCAAAACTATATACTTTGAATTGGAAGCTCACCCAGTCTGAGAGTCGCCGGAGTGCCCGACAGCAGACAAAAATGCAATGTGGGAATAAAAGACTCCTAGAGTAAGAGGAGAGACAATGTGAATTCCCATAAAGACAACTAAATATATTGTCTAGGGGTGTAAACAAAGTGGAAAATCAGACTTGTTTGCATATGTACACCAACTTCTTTATCCTTACAGCCAATCATGCCATTTGTCAAAGTGTTGATAAGGACCTATTGATGAGTTAATCATCAGGTAATCCCTCTGATTAATAGCATACAGTCTCCCACTCATGTGTCAGGCATTTCCTCACTGCAGGTCACCATGACACTCAGACATCATTCAGTCAGTCAGTCATGTGTCTATTACAACATTGATGTTCCTCTTGTTGCCTCTTCACAACCAGCAGATTTGACCTTTCCTCTACTGAGCCAGCTCATGGTGAAGACAGTAAACAATTGAAATGTTGGACCTACCAGACTGCAGTTTCACAAGACAAGATAGCGCTTTGATGCTTCCCAGTAAAAATTCCCAACATGTGCATTCACTCTATTATCATCCCATCTCAAACTGAATGCTACTTGGATCTTCATCTCAATCTAGGCTCCCTACCAGACTCTGCCATAGTAGTGCTTACAAAACACACCTTTAATCTCCATGGGTACAAGCCTTGGCACAGCAGTCTGATGAAGAAGGAGCACCAGTATGTGACACACCCTTTCTAAACAAATGGCCCTGTCTCAGCCTCACCTACCGGAGAGGGCCAGAGGTAAAATTGAAGCCATGGAAGTGAAAATAAAAACTCCCACTAACTGGAAGTGCTGCAGAGTTTTCAGAAAAGTTTTCATTTGGAGCTTGGTCCCTGTCCAAAGTTCAAGAGATGCAGCACATATTAGAGGTCCTAAGGTGATCTTTCTCTCTTTTTTTTTTAATCTTTGTCACGTTAATGAACAAGCAGTGCACATAGACTGGCATAGATTAAACCAAGTGTCAATTCTTTCCAGTTAGATCAATGAGGGGAAACTGTAGCCGTCATTGTCATAAGAGCCATAGCTGAAAGGAGCACTACAGGTATTATATTACCTCTGCTTAGGATCCCTCAAGGCCATGCTAAGGAAAATTCTTAAACTACGATTTTCTTCTGCATGCTTGCATGCAGCAGCTCAACCTCCTGCCACCCATTCGCACCACATTTTATCTAATTACTAAGCAGATCTCTGATTTTTACATGTGAAGGCTGCTGTCTTGACTTCAAGGCTAAACTTATGTTTGTATTAAAGCCGAATAAACCATACATGTAGGTTACTAAAAGTCGGTCAATTTGTTTCACAATGTAGCCTAACTCTTGCGCAAGAATACTTGTGTAATTTTCTATACTAAAAACAAAAGAAGCTTGACCGACCAGAATCGTGTTTTCTTTCTTTTTTTCTTTTTTATTTTTTTTAATCAAAATGCATTTAAACTAGAAACAGAAGCAAGGCGTTATTCATACCTTTAGAAACTTTATCCAAATGAACTGATTCACCCACTCTCCATCTGAATCGTCTCCCTGCTGCGTCCTTCCTCTCCAACTCCAAACTTTTCAGCGTCCGAAGGAAAACTTCAGGTGAACCATTTCCGTGAAAACTTCGGCGCACTTCGGGGAACTATCAGAAAACTTCGGGATTTGTTTGTCTCCACCGGTTCAGCCTGGCCACTGTTGTTGGCTGTTAATAAAAAGTGTTTCATCTGTTGTCAGATGCTGTTTTGTTTGCAGACGCTCCACTGAAGCCAACCAGAGACGGAATGAAGGGGAAAGTGCCTTGGACCTGTAGCTCCTACCTGGAGGAGGAGGAAGGCAGGGTGCGCGCTCAGGTAGGAGCGAGAAGTCGCGGTAGGTGTTGTGAGGACATCTAGTGGTGGAAGGAGGGAACAACAATGGGCCTGAAGCAAGTCAGATTCAAAGATTAAAATCAAATTACGACTTTCTGAGTAAATATAGTCTAATGATAACCAGCTAATGACAATTAAATTATATATAATGGTTGGTATATTTATTTGCTTTATTATCATATCATGCAGCTACTCCCATTGAACCAAAAGGTGAAATGATGCACCATTGCAGTGCATTATATTAATGTACGGATGCCTTAAATTATAACTTAATCTCACGGGCTAACAGTGCTCCTCTCCCATATTTAGGTTCTCCCATAAAGTTCCTCATTGTGTGTGGCTGCTTTTATTTGTCCGGAAGAGGTTTGATGGACATCATGCAAAACTCTCCAAACAAATGTTGGACTATAACTCTACACATAGATATGATCAAAACGGGCGAATAGACATGCTAACACTGCAAACCTGAACAGATGAGAGAGGTGAGATTTTTTTGCTAGAAAGCAGGGGAAATGTGTTGGTTTCTACCATGATGTCATTCTCTTCATAGATACACATAAAACCAAGCTATGAAACCATAAATATAGCCCCTCTTTGGCACCCAAGCTGGTCCAGACATGTGCCTACCAATGCATCCAGATCATGTAGGCCAATCTGCTACCAGCACTGGCACAGTTTGTGATCCCATGTGAGGTTGTGATGGAGTCTTAGATAGGGTTTCAGTGCCTCCAGTGTTATTTATAGACACAAAATGTGCCTGTTTTCCTGAAGACAGACATACAGCAGAGGACTAAAAGCTGAAAACAAGCTGTATTCATTACTGTCAGAACGTTTGCCGATCTACCATCTCCAGAGAAGTAAGTAAAAATATGTTAATACGAGCTGTTAATCATTGGTAGAGTATACAGTTCTTGATAATTAACTTTGTGAGCTTAGCAATGATCTTAAGTATAAATGTTAATCATGCAAATAACCTACAAAGAGATGATCAGCTGATCAAAACTACAATCTCATCAGTTAATGTTAATTAATAGTTGATTAATGAGTCAACTTGTTTATTCTGAGCTTGTTTTTTTTAGCTTGTCATGGAAAATCAAAATCAAGTATCAGCAGAGGATGGGAAAGATACATGTACAGAAGACTTACACATGGGTGATCATTTAGAAAACAGCTACTGTGACAGTGAAACAGAGACTGCGTTTCCAATACATGAAGACACTCAGCAGTGTATGCTCCAGGTGGATCAGGCAGACATGGAAACTCTGGGGCAGTTTTTTGAGCACTGCATCCAACAAGTGTCTCATCTGGAGAAGCAGCGAGACAAGCTAATACAAGAGCTCATTGGCCTGCAGGAACCCATGCTGCAGGCTGTGGAGCACCTCAGAAGGAAGCTGGAGGAGATGCAGAGGCTGCTCACTCTGGTTCATCTGGATTATACTGCTGTTAAAGAGGAAGTGCAGCAGGTGAAGAGGAAACTGTTTGTTGCAGCTAGAGAGTGCATCCAGAGCCAAATGAAGCTTGCTGCACAGGAGTATGAGGTGGCTCAGTCTGCTGTTACACAGGTATGGACTCTCATTGGAAAAATTACTCCAAGATTAAAACTGTATTCTGCAACCAACAATTATTGGTTTTCATTTGCATAAAACGAAGGGCAATGCATGTGGCAAACATCAAAGAAACTGTTAAATGCAAGTGAAGAGTGTCAAGATCTTTACCTGCCATGAAATTTACAAAAACCTAAAAGTATGTAAATGGGACTAGCAGTCTGAGTTTTTGAAAGAATACTTTTAATTATATTTGTTGGTAACCTCACCTGAAACAGCAACATTTTAAGCATACTAGAGCAAAGATGACATTAACTTTACTTTATAATGGCATCAGTGCTTTTTTTTTTTTTACATCTGTTTATAGGAGGAGCTCCAGGCCCACATCCAAGGTCTGACGCAGGACTTGACCCAGCTGAAGATTGCCCACCAGAACCAGCTCAACTCCCTCAGGGATCAGTCCTCTAAGCCATGCAGGCCCCGGGCTATGAGCGATGTCAGTCAATGCCGGCAGGCTTCCATCAGGCTGCAGCGGAGGCTTAGTGGTAGTGTGAAGACACTGGAGAGCTGGTATGAGCCTCGCGTCTTAGCCCTGCTGAAGAGAAGGCAGTTTGGGGAGGAAGCCTTGAGAAACTGCAAGGAGCAAGCAGTGGACCTGAGAGCCAGGCTGGGGCCTCTGATAGAGGACATACAGAGACTGGAGCTTCAGAGATCCTGCCTAGAGAAGAGGATTAATCTGATGAAGACAGAGAGGGATGAGAGCATAACACATTACAAGGTACAATTGTACGAATGAGACAAAAACTATATAGAATGTGTTGCAGCACTAATCTGAAATTCTCCCACTTTGACAGGAGACAGTGGAAAAACTAAAAGAAACTCTGAGAGAACTACAAATAGAATTTGAAGTTCAAACAAAATCGAAGATGGATTTAGAGGATGTTAACGATGGTCTTGTAACAGAGCTCACATTTCTGAGGTAAATTCATAACAATCCTTTTAGTTTTAATTTACAACCAGCTGTGAGAGCCTCAATAACTTAGTTTTTGTCTTACAGAGATACGGATGAATCCGGTAACACTACTACAGAGGAAGACCAACAACTTTCAGAAGTCAGACCAAACCCCAGCACTTTGAGCATATCTAGTTAAAAACTGTCATTTATAGCAGGATGTTTACTTTTACTACTAGATTGTATTGTACAGCATAGTACTCTAGCATGCAACTTCACATGTAAACTGCATTGCCAAAAAACAAAGTGTACAGCTTTACTGTAAATATTTTTATTATGAATATACTTAAGTACACAAAAAATCAGATGCAGCACAGAGAAACAAGGGAAAAAACACACATTCTGGAAATTTATTCTACAAATATCAAGCAAATAAAAAGGGAAACCTACAGTATATACAGTTGACTTATAAATTGATCATCATAAAAGGTTTTCTGCACAAATGAAAGTAATAAAATCCATAAAAATGCAAGCCTGAATGACGACACAGGTCTGTGATAGTTTCATTACGAGCCAGAGTTGTTTGAAAAACTAAAGAAAAGAAAAAAAAAAGGGACCAAACAGACGTTATTTTAAATACGTGATGATGCGATGAGAGCGCAGTATTTTATTTTTCCATCTTCTACAAAACACTGCTGCCCAATGTACGTATTTGAAAAGATTTTTTACTGCTTCCACAACCAGCACTGGGAAACTGATCCATTTTTAACAAGCAGGTCAAAAGAGGAGACGTGAAGACTGGACTCATGCCTGGACCTCTGAATCTGCAGCACCCTCTGGGTCCTCGTCGTTGTAGATATTTTCAGCCTGTGGAAGACAAGTTTCCACAAAACACATTCACTCTGTTGTTCTGTTATAATAAATTAACATTTCCTTCATGGTGTGATTATTAGTATTACATTTCTTACACAAAGTCAAATTCCTTTAATTTACTGAACAGGACAAGTCCTTCATTAAGTTCTCACCATCTGCCACACTTGCATGATGTTGTCCTCTGATACAGAGCAGATGACCCATGGCTCGTTGGGGTTCCAGGAGAAGTCTGAGATTTTAGCTGTGTGTCCACCGTGGATGAACTGAAAGGGCATAAAATAGAACAAATTATTATCCTGTGTAAAATTTTATTTTAAAATCCCAACCAAGTGTAGGTATCGTTCTTCATCATCACTCACCAGCAGCTCAGGAGGGCCATCCTCAGCATCCTCTGGTGACTGCTCCTCTCCGATCTTACTGAGGTCCCAGACGTTGAGCCGCCTGTCGGTGCCGCTGGAGGCCAGGATGGTTTCGTTATGAGGAGACCACTGAACCTGCAAGGAAGAGATGATGGGGTTAAACGTCTCTGTTACGTGCCTAAAAAGTTGTCTGCCCACTGTTTGTTCTGACATCATTGATTGTTTACAAAGTAAAACAAGCGATGGGTCACAAACTAACAGTTTAATGGGGGTGTTGATTAGCAGATCCAATTTTAGAAGACACCCCTTTCAAAGCGTGCATCATTCCCAAAGAAATCATGTAACCGTACTCCCAATGTAGTCATCCAATCAGTTCAACTCCTGCTGTATGTCACTGAAACAGCTTAGGAGGGGTTATTAAAGAAAATAAAACTATAGCTTAAAATATATCACTCAAAATACAAAGCTAATCAGCTGGTGGCATTTCTGAACATTTAAAACCTTGCGGAATTAACTTAACACAATTGGCAAAAAGTTTCAGTCCTTTAAAAGATTTGTTTGAGTAAATCACTAAAATATACACAATTATAATTATGCCTAATCCCATAACCACTACTAATTAAAATCAGGACATACATGTGTTTTTCAGTGAGAAATGAACCCTATAATATGGTCAAAACTGTAACATGAGCCATAATTTCTTTCAACCCTTTCTTGTCTTGTTACAAACTCTAGCATTTTGAACTACAGCTTGTTATTTTCTGCTCTCTCAACCCACTCAAACCAGAACCTACAGCAGAGTTCTGGCTAATGTCCTCTTATACACAATTTACTGAGGTTGCAAAGCAGAACATGTGCAATCCAGTCTAAGAGTCTCATCCACGAGACAAAAGAGTGACAAAAAAAGGCAACTGAATGACAAAACAAAACAGGGAAGTCTGCAGATGGAATAAGCAGCAACTGAACTTTCCAGCTTAAATTATTTTCCATGTGTATGTCTACGGCAGTACTTTTAACAAGACAAGGCAGGATTCAGAACACAAGTCAACATAAACTGGTAAAAACTTATAAAATCCAACCAACTGTAAGACTGTATCTTACCTGGAAGATCTCGTCCTTGTGAGATTCAAATGAGTGGAGCTTCAGCTTCAGGTTCCTCAGGTCCCAAAGAGCCACAGTCTATACACAAACACCAGTCAGCATCACTTAATTAAAGCAAAATAACAGAATCACATTATAAAAAAAGTTTCTACAGAGAGCAGCCCCACCTTATCGGCAGAGCCCGTGGCCAGGATGAACTCGCTGTAGGGATTGAAGGACAAGCAGTTGACTTCAGCGGTGTGGGCGTCCACTGCATGGCTGGGTTTGGAGGTGTTGTTGGACCGTGTGTCCCAGCTGTTCCAGAAGCAGACAAAAGCACCAACTGTTTAGAGAAGCTGAAAATGAACTATTTGTTTTCCATGAGTCATCTCTCAAGCTCTCTTACATCATGAGTTTCTGGTCATCTGCCACAGATCCAAAGAGTGATTCGTGGAGCAGGTGCCAAGAGACGTCCTCCACCACAGCAGTATGGCCTGTGAAGATTGTCTTAGCATCCACTATTTTACCCTCCTTGGGCACTGTACTGATATCCCACAGGCAAATAGTCTGATGAATGTGGAGATAGAGATGCATTAAAAAATTTAAGACAGGAAAACGTGTTTTGCAGCAGAAAGCTGCAGAAAAACACATACGGAAGATTTGAGACATCATTAAAAAGTATTTAAATTAAAATGTGCAACTGAGTTAAGGAATATTAACATAAACAAAAGCTGAGAACGAGCAGAACAATAATAAAAAGTTTCTTACATGGTCATCAGAAGCACTGAGGAGGCATCCACTGAGGTTTGGGTTCCAGGATAGTCCGTAGCCCTCCTTCTGGTGGCCCCTGAGACGCAGATCTGGGGTGCATTCCCCTGAAGGGTCTTCAACAGAAACAAAATTGTGTTTATAAGAATGTGTAGCGTTTCAGCAGTAACAACACTTGCAGTTTTTTATTTATTCCTTTTAAAAATCTCCAAAATAGGTGTTTGATTACAAACCTACCAGGTTTGGAGGGGTGCTTTGTGTAATCAAAGACCAGCACGTCACTGGTGGGAGTCTTTGTGGCAATGATGCAAGGATTCTGGGGCATGTAACGAGCTCTGTTTACTTCTCCCTCATGGTTGATCTTGATCTCAATCTCTATTTTTCCACTTACAGAGCCAAAGCCTCCAAACTCTAAAAGAAGAACAAGAAAAAAAAAAGATGTCATCAGTAAACATTCAATCTAAAACCACCCTTTGAGAATATGCAATACACATAGACCCTTTTAGCTGGTGAATAGACATTAAATATCCCTCACCTCCTTTCTCACTGTCATAGTGTGAGGCATCAAACTGAGCATCATCATTTGGGAGCTGAACGCTGGCAATAACAAGGTGATTCTGCTCGTCAGAGGTGTGTGTTCCCAAAACCAGCCTGTGCACGCTATAGTCCTTTCCCTCCGGTCTGTATTGAGAGAAGTAACAGTCATACATGTTGTTTTTATGTATCAAAAATAAATACCTGTGAAACTGTAACACATCCCCTTCTCACCTGGTGACATCTGGAAGCCACTGAGCGGTCAGGCTGGGCCACTCCAGGGCGTGAGTCATGACCAAGTCATAGAGGAAAGGGGTGTTCTTCTTCCAGATCTTGTACTCCTCATTGATCACCCTTTCTTCCACAGCATCATCAAATGCAGCTGCAAATGAAACATATTTATACAACACAAAGCTATAATTCAATTATACTTACAAATCACGCAGCAACTAATTAATCTAGACTAAACATGAAATATCTAATCGTTACTTAAACTATGTCAGTTTAGTATTTCTGATCATTTAGAGGCTGTGTATTGCTTTTTGGTTTATTTTCTTACAAATTAGACCATCATGCTCATGTTAGCTTAGTGAAGACAGAATTAATGTTCTCAAATGACATCTGAACTCAAATTAAACATCGCGCTCACCACTAACAAATCTACTGTCAAAATGTGGTCACAGGAGTTGCAGCTAACGTTAGCAGAAGCTAGCAGCTAGCTTGTTGCTCTAACAATGAAATGCGATGCGGTCTGGCGCGCCAACGACCACCGGTACACCTGAATTGGGTTTTCTATCATCCTAAACGAAAAACATTCAGCATTCTACTCGAGAAAAATATGCGCTCTTACCGTCTTTATCAGCCATTGCGCCGTAGTTAAATAGATAACAATAGCAATAAAACGAGTATTTTCGGGGAGAGCACTCAAAAGACAGCACGTAGCCTCACAATGGCGCCAACTCCATAGAACGCGACTGGCAAATCAGCATTCAGCAAAGCCGACAGGAAGTCGTTACAACCACGCATCACTACATCCGGAACCTCCTGCTTTCATGATGGGTGTATGCTGCATTTAATAGCAAATGGAAACTCAGTATTTATGTGTTCGAGATGTAAAAATCTAGAAAAATTTTGCACGAAGGCCTACTTATTCGTCTGTAACTTGGTTAAGATTTCTCATACCAGATTTCAGCTATTTTTGTCACAAAAATGTATAAAAGACAGTGCGAAATTATACACAATACATTTCCTTCGTTATTATTAAGTAGGTCAACTACTAGAAAAATGATTACAACATTTAGACCTTTTCAGTTAAGTTGAGTGAGAACTATACCTACTACCCAGTGTTTGGTAATAACGTCAAAGCAACACAGTAAATATAAAGACAGCAATAGTCTTCTCATACCTAGTGGATCGAATTTTGTTATTTGGTATTCCAAATTCCTACTTCCTACTGATGTACCTTGAATGGAGCGGCAACCTGTTTTACTTCCTTGCCCACCGACATGGTATAAATAGAGTAAATCTTCATTTTAAACTTTGGAATCCAAAGTTTGAATAAACTTACAGCTATAATGGACGACCGTCAGCTAGACCTGACAGAAGCACAGAAAGCTATCAAGTCTAAATACCCGCCGATCAACAAGAAATACGAATGTAAGTCTGAAGTTGTAAAAATACTGCTAGCTAGTGCTATCGATGGTAGTATGATCTTCTTAGTGCTAAATATTTCCTGGCTGTGACTTAACGTTATTGCTACAGCAATGTAATCATTAGATTATTTTTTTTAAATCTAAATCAAGTGCTAAATATACTTTTCATATTAAAAGAGCATAAGAAAGGTCGATTGTTCAGTTCATTAACAGTAACTCATTATGGCACCTCGTGTTTTGTTATTTCAGACCTGGATCATACAGCAGATGTCCAGTAAGTAGTTTATCTTGCTTGAGTTGACTCATAATATTAATGTTCAGTGGTCACCTATTAATCTACACATATTTTTCCTCACAAGAATTCACTCCTGGGGAGACTCTTTGGAGGAAGCCTTTGAGCAGTGTGCTATGGGGATGTTTGGCTATATGACCGACACAGAAACTGTGGAACCGATTGATACTGTAGAAGTAGAATCAGAAGGTGAGAACACAACACAAGCCACAGTCACATCTTTCTACACCTGACTACAGCCATCCGAGAATACACTGAAGAAGTGGATGTGGTCAGTGACAGTGTGTGGGTACATGGCTTTCCAACAGTGAAGCAAGCTGCAATGCACTGTTTACAAGCCTTTCAGTTATACTTGTATAACAGCCAGCATAATGCCACAGTGAGATTCCTGTGGAACTGGACCATGCGGACTAGTTTTTGTTCCCCCAAGTGCATCAGTGATCCTAGGGTCTTCATGACTCTTGTCTGTGCCTCATGTGTTTTCCTCCTCTGACTGCTTTCAGTGGGTGATAACTTGTATTTTATCCACAACGTCCTGCCTTACAGATGTGTTTATTATCAGACAATCAACATTTGTTTGCCTGTTATTAGTTTAACAGTTTGGCGTATACGTGTATACCATCATATGATTTCAAGATCAATTTACTTAACCCCTTGTGTACTTGTTTGTTTTCAATAGGTGAAGACATGGAGTCGCTTCTCTTCCACTTCTTAGATGACTGGTTATTTAAGTTTAGTGCAGATCTCTTTTTTGTTCCCAGGGTGAGTATGCTGGTCACTTGGCTTCTATAACTGTGTATTATTGACAGGCCTTTCTTATTAGTGGATTTTGAGACCTACTTTAACTTTCCCCTGCCTGTTACTCATAAATGCTTTGATTATATAGATTAAAAATACAGATGATGTAACAATGAGGCTGTTCATTCATGGGGCTAATGTGCATCTGGACGATTTGATGCCTGCCCCAACCCCTGCAGCTCACACTATTTAAAAACATGAGGAAGTGCTCATTAACTCCATTTCTCCATTTACTTAAAATGTGCTGTTGCAACACATTTCTACAGGGTTTAGTCCTCAGTAAGTATTTTTAGCTTCTAGTGGCCTTTATTTCACAGTAGCTTGATAGGAAAGGAGATCAGAACGAGTGGGGAATGACAAAGGGCCCCAGGCTGGGATTCGAACCTAAGCCTGAAGTTTCTCCCCTGAAACTCAGGTTAAGCCCTGGATTCTGAGGTTGTAATAGGGGTTTGAAGAAAGGACCTCCAAAATAATGGGTGGAGAACACTTAACTTGGAGGGCTGCTGTCCTGCAGGTTTTACATGTTTCCCTGCTCCAACACATCTGATGAAAATGAAGTGGATCCAACACCTTATCAAGTTCTGCTTAATTTCTTGTTAATTTAAATCAGCCGTGTTGTAACAAGGAAACATTTAAAACCTGCAGAACAGTGGCCCTTGAGGGTTAGAGTTTCCCACCATTGTCTTAAAAGATTCTTGTTCCTGAAAACGGTTCCTGCAGTCAGAATGCAGCTATAATAACCTACTACTAGCTACTTTTTTAATGTATTAATGAAGCCATTTAAACATGTTTTTGACTTCTGATGCAGATTATACAAAGACTGACACACATGATTTATATTGCAATTTACACATATTCTAACTTTAAAACTCAATCAGTTGGTTATTTTTGTCTCATCATTTAACAATATAGTCAGCTCCTTCAAAACAGGCTGCAAATTCCATTTTGAGTCCTGTTTTATGTGCTTGTATGTACAATTTATTACATTATTATTGTACTCAAACTTGTGTTATGTGTTTCTGTAGGAGGTCAAAGTTTTGCACATTGACAGAATGCATTTCAGGATTCGCTCCATTGGGTGAGTTTGGGGGCATTATTATGCTGACACTACCAATTTGCTTTATTTGCTGATACTTCAGCAGTTTAAATGCAGATTATTTGCCCTGTAAAGAGTTTTTTTTAGTTGTGTATTGTTGCAGGTGTTTACAAGTAAAAAGCTTTTTATTTCCCTCTAGCTCTGGGGTATATAGTTTTACACACCTGTAACATCTGTAATATCTGAGGTCATCTTAAAGGGATATAAACTGTTAAAAAATTTATTATTTATGCAATTATTCAGTAATCAGTTAAAGAGATTACTGGGTTTTGAGTTGGTTTCAGTTTTGAAGGAATTCTGTAACCAAAGAGCGAAAACTAAGAGTTAGACTGTGTTTTCTTCTGCCGTCTCATATCAGATTCTTTGTTTTCTTAAAAAAGGTGGGGTGAAGAATTCTCTCTGGCCAAGCATCCACAGGTAAGTCAGAGACAGATATGACTTTCTGCATTAACATGATCATTTTTTAATAAATGTTTTTTAGTTTATTTATCCTGTTGTGTTCTCTTTTGTCATTTAAGGGAACTGAGGTGAAAGCCATCACATATTCTGCAATGCAGATCCATGATAAAGAAAAACCAGAAATATTTGCCATTGTTGATATCTGAGGAAACTTATAAAGAATGAAAGTATCTCAAACTGCTAGTTTAATGTAACTAGAAAATAGCCTATTTAAGGCATGTAAAACACTGATTAATTTTCTGACATAAGTGAACTGTTTACTTATAGGCCTTCTTATATATTTAAATATTAATTTAATTGCTCATATGAATACAAAACACTGATAATATCAAAATTATTGAATATAAATGAGTGAATGATGGGAAGGAAGCACATTTTTTAGAAATATCTTGTGTTTACTTTTAGTCATTTTTGAGAAAAATGTTGAATTTTGAATGATATGAGGGGTTTGACTAAAACTGTCTGCCCAGTTTGATTTTCTATCATTATTACTGCTATTACTTATGGCATATTTGAAATTTGTGTAAGTGCCTTCTAAATCACTGTTAATAAAGCAGCCAGTGTTTTTATTTTTCTTGTGGGTTTGATTTAATGGTTAATGTTGCTTTAAATTAAAATCTGTTTAAATATTTTGTGGAAGTGTTGTCATTCTGGGGGATAAAGGAGTAAAAATAATTTACCCATACTTGTTAGCAATCAATTACATATTAAAGACAGTAATGACCAAAAGTTTATGCATATCCACAGCTCACTTGCTGTGAGTTCTCACACATCAACATATTTGAAACAACCATGCCTTGACCCCTATTCCCAAGCTGTCTGAACCTACACACACATACACAATACTTCTATGAGGGACTGTTGAACCAGCATGCCTAATGTGAAGATAACAAGCATTTCCACCCTTTTTCTGTTCTGTGTAGCATTAAGTTAAAGATGCCTTTAGTTGTGTATGGTGGATATCATCTGATCATCTGAGCAAGACACTGAACCCAAAATTGCTCCTGACGGGTCGAGGTTGAGCACCTTGCATGGCAGCTTCTGCCATCAGTGTTTGAATGGGTGAATGTGATGTATATTGTAAAGTGCTTTGGGTAAAAGTGCTATAAAAATACATAGCATTTACCATTTTACCAAAGCTGTGTCACTCAGATTGTCTCAGTGCCTCTGCTGCTGTTCCTTTTGTCTTAAGACCCATGTTACATGCAAATATGGGTAACGTTATGTCCATTTGAACAAAGAATGTATGTTTTTTGGCTACATCTTAGTGCTTTAACAGATTAATAATGTGCTATAATCAGAAATAATATTCAGGCATGTTGATCCTTTATGTTTCTGGTTATGTGCTTGCCTTACATTTGTTTGCGTTTACAATGTAAAGTCAAATTAATATGACTTATGTGTTCATTTATTAAACAAAGTATAATTTCCACTTATTTAAAAACTGATGACGATGTTTTTTTCATAAATAAATTGTTAAATCTACTTTAATTGGCCTGATTTATTTCATAGTCATACTGTAAAAATGACTGCCTCACATTACCTCTAATTGCCTTTAAAAGTGGAATTACTCCTCAAAGTGGCAGTTTTTGCCTGCCAAAAACTGATTAAGACTAATTAAATTGTCTATAAAACAATAAATATATTTGTTACAGCTGTCACCTGTGCGAGATGGGTCGTAACAATACTTGCAAAATGGCTGCAATTAATTCAACAGAGTTAAATTAAATAGGTTACTGGCCAACCGGTATCTCCCATTAATTCTCATGGCGTTTTAAGGTGGAAGTACTCCTCAAAAGGGCAGTTTTTACCTGCAAAAAACTGAGTAAGGCTCATGTAATTGTCACTAAACCAACAAATGTCTATAATTCATTCTAGAGTTAAATTGTTTACTGGCTGACTGGTACCTTCTATCAGTTTTCATGGCCTTTTACCTGTCAAACACTGATTAAGGCTCATGTCATTGTCAGTTAAACTTTTAATGTGAATTTATTTGTCAAGACAGCTGTTTTCATTGTTGTTAGATTAATTCTTTCTCCAACATACCTAAATCTAATGAATGATTAGTTACCAGGACTCTGCAGAGATGAATGGCATGCGAATAAGGGAATCCAGCCATTTGATTCAGCTGCATAGGAGAAGGAAGGGATGCATCTAAAAGTTGCAGAAGAGTAGCTCTCGAGGACCAGAGTTGGGCAACACTGCCTCAGAGGGTTCTCAAATCACACACAGAGTTCAAATAGAATAAAAACACAAGTTTTTTTAGTAGAGTGATCAAATATTTTTTTATACTTAGGAAACAACGTGGCAGTAAATGGGGCGATTTGCTTTATCCCCCCACTTGTATGGGAAAGACTGAATTAGCTCATTTAAACCATCAAAAGTAAAGTACTTCTTGGCTAACAGCAATCCAAAGCATTCAGCAAGTTCAACAGGTACTATCCCCTCAAACAGGTCATGAGCAAGATCTGGGGGGAACATGTGCATGATGTAGCTCTCTAGTTCTAAGACTGAAGCCACCCTCTTTGACTTCCTGTAACTAAATTTCACTACATGTAGCAGAACAAAAGTGACAGAAAATCTCCAGAGAAACTCTCCATGAGTCCAGCTAATCCATGAGCTCCAAGGTTGTAGGCCACTACACACTGAACAGTACCTCGGATAACCTCTGTTCCTCTAATGTGACAAGATTATGCAAGAAAGGCTCAGATATTTTTTTTATAGCCAAATGTTTTCACATCTTCACTTTTACAAAGGAAGGCAAGATAAATTGAGTTCAGTGATGACTGGCAAACTGGCAGCAAATTCCCTAAATTCCAATACACTCCACAAAGTTTGTTTTTTTCACGACGTCCCTAAAGGATTGGAAATTTTAAAGTCATCTATGTAAAGGTCTTAATTCCTCACCTGCAAGAAACTCATTATTTTTAAAAGGACAGCCATCTTGAGAACATCTATACTCTCCATTTACTGAATGTTGGTCTGAATGACTAGCAACAACCTTACTGAGTATATCTTTCTGTTTGAGTAACTGCTCTAAAGTTTTCAAAACAGGAATATACTGGAAGATTAGCTTTGTTTTTCATTCAGGTACGTAGTATCCATATATATATACACACACACACACACACACACATATATATATATGTGTGTGTGTGTGAATATTTTAGGTTTTTCTTTTTTGTTGTTGTTTTGTTGCTGTTATTTGACTAATATTAATTTTATTTCTTTTATCAAAAATACTTTGATACAAAATGGGGGCAAGTATTGTTTTCTTTTATATTAAATGAGTACACATATACAGAAAATAGTTTATTTGTAATCATTAACAATAAGGATGATAGGCTAAGATAAGTTATTTCTACTTCAGCCTACTCACTTTTTTGGACTAAAAGGATATATGGAAAAAACCTTGAAAATAAAATTAATAGTTTTTTTTATTAATAATTTTATGCATACATTTAACATTTTTACATTTAGATTTTTTTTAAAGAATGAAATTATATGAAAGGAAATCATGACCTGCTATGGTCTACATATTTTTATTGGCATGATACAATCACCATCACATCCTCCAGCAAACATTTTTCTGTAAAGCAGACACATAAAAAGTTTTTATTTCCCCCATTTTAAGAAAGAGCCTGTGATCAGCTTTAATTCTTTTAAAATCCAACAAAGCGAATTTACTTATCAAGCCTGGAGTCAAATGAAAGGGACCTGTTTAATCGTGGCTGTGGACGGGAAATAAGGAAAGAGAGCGTGTTTTTTCTCTAGACGTGACGTCATTGTCTCCTCCCGTTTCTCTCCTTACCCTCTGAAATGCAGCTGCGCCATTTCTCCTTTGTCTTCCGAGGAGAGCGCAGCTATTCACTCCATTAGATACCGACCGGGCTTTGAAACTCGATCGTCAATTGCTACCGGACGCTGCTGTTATTTATTGTAGTTTTGATTACGCAGGCAAAGCAAACAAAACGAGCAAAGCTTTTTTGTTCGCGGTATTTTTTGCAGACAAGCGAACGCTACTAAAAGTGAGACCGCCATAAATTCCAGCCCTGCAAAGAAGAAAATCAAAATGGAAGACTCCAAGTACCTCCCAGAGCTGTTAGCAGAAAAGGACAGCTTGGATTCATCATTCACACACGCCATGAAACTTATTACTGCAGGTAATATGAGTTTTGTTAACAAATTAAGCTATCAAACTAGTTCACGATGGCTCGGCGTGAGGCCTAGTTTCTTTATTCGTGGTCAAATCAACAGGCCTTGAACAATAGCGCATCAGTACACGTGGTTGTGAGGATTGTGGGCCAATATCCCTTCAATGAAAACATGTAAGGCTTGCACTGAAAAAGATATATATCTATAAATTCAATCACCCTGATCAAAGCAGAAAGGCCACTGTTGTATTTGATTGACGTTCATCCTTAACAGCTAACCGCTTCAGTGTTATACAATGGCGCTTTGGGATATGTTACACTACCAGGCCTCTTAGGTTGTGACCAAAATGCATGAGATAAACAAGTCAACTGATAAACTTGCAACCCCTATTTCACTTAGAACAAGTCCAGTGACTATGCTTACATTTGTGCAACTAGATAATGCTACATTTAAAACGTGTTGCTTGTTTGCAGAGATTGAGAGGATTCAGAAGGGTGAAACTAAAAAAGAGCCAGAAAAAGAGACTTATCTGGACCTATTTGCAACCAAGAGTCTGAAACTCAAAGAGCGAGTACTTATTCCTACCAAGCAATATCCCAGGGTAAGTATTTGCCCCATTTTTTAAATCCCTTTGGGAAATCCTTGTATGATGACTGTTTTTTTTCCTCTCTAAATCTGCTAGTGTTGTAGCTCATGTTCCATTATGGCTGTATGTTGCAAGGACTTATTTGATTCTGTGCCTGAAAGCGTGAACACACTGAGAACAAGTGTGGCCAACCGATCCAGTGTATTTAAATAGAGCACACTCTTCCACTTGCTTCACTGTGTGAAGAATTAGTGAACTCATGCGCCCAGTGCTCTTGTGTCTGCATGAACAGTTCTGCTGTAGTCTAACAATGCAGTAAGGGTGATGGGCACAAAGGTGTGCTAGAAACTGCATATTTAGCGATACAAGTAACCTACTGCAATGCATTGGGTGAAACCATGCTGTAATGTATGGTCTTTCAGGTCAACTTTGTCGGAAAGCTTTTGGGACCCCAGGGTAGCACCATCAAGAGACTCCAGGAAGAAACTGGGGCTAAAATCTCTGTTCTTGGAAAAGGCTCCATGAGAGACAAGAATAAGGTTAGTTGGAAATGTTACATTTGAAGCATGGCTAAGAGGTTGTGTTTCTGTGCAGATAGGTTCATTTCATATCTCGTGTCCCTCAGGAGGAAGAGCTCAGGAAGGGTGGTGAAGCAAAATATGCCCATCTGGCCATGGAGCTGCACGTATTCATTGAGGTTACAGCACCCATACCAGAGGCCTATGTGCGCATGGCTCATGCCATGGATGAGGTCAAGAAGTTCCTTATCCCAGTAAGTTTCCAGGAAAACTTTCTGCATCCCAGCTGCATACCAGATATTCAAAAGTTTCTATTCTCTTACTGACCTGCAGGAGCCTGGTGAGCAGGACCCATACATGGATCCCCATTTCCTGAACGGATCCCAGGATGGTTCAGGGAGGGGGCGAGGTGGTCTTGGAAGAGGTAGAGGTGGACCACCAGGCACTGGTGGACCAAGGTAAGAGCATGAATAGCCATGTTTTAGCACCATCTATTTTATTCTCTCTCCTGGAAAAAAAAAACTAAATAATGCTTAACAGATGTTTTTGTGACATCTCCACTCTTCTATAGTCTCCTTTCATTCCTTGAAATAACAAATCTCATTCTACAATCTAATATTCCTAAGGGGACGAGGAATGCCCCGTGGGGCCCTTCGAGGAGCAATGCGTGGTGGAGCACCACGTGGAGGACCAGGTCGAGGCAGCGCTCCAAGAGGGGCACCAACTGGTAGGGGTGGACCACCCTCTGCTCCTTCAAGAGGAGGCTCAGCTGCCCGCTCCAGACCGCCCACATCGGGTGCTCCAAGGATGCTCCCCTCTGGAGCCATGTCTCACCAACAGCACCAGGTTCCTCCTTCAGGCTCGCAGCAAAAACCCGATGCTTATGAAGACTATGTAAGTTAAAGTTACATTTCAGATAACAGGCAGAGATGGGTGGACATTTGTTTCCCTTTTGTTAGATTACTTATGGGTCATTTGTTTTTTTCCTAGCCTTCATATGAAGAGCCGTATGCTGAGCCCGGCTATGAGGGATATGATAATTATTACAGTCAGCAGTCTGCACCAGCGTGAGTCAAAATCTGGCACTCTCCTTATATGGGTTATATAATTTGGGAATCTAAGTGTTTCTCTTTGCTTTGACCTCAGGGATACTGAATATTATGATTATGGACATGGTGAAGCCCAGGAAGCAGCATACGAGCCTTATGGTAAGAATGTAGACATGTCTGAACAGAAATGCACACCACAGGAGTTGACCCTGAATCACAGTGAAAAGTTAATCAATGTCACTTTTTGTTTTTGCTTCTGTGTCCCCATTTTTTTCGTAGCTCAAGACGACTGGGATAACTCATGGTCCGGCGCTGGGGCTGGAGGCAAGGCACCACCATCACGACAGGCGAAAGGATCATACAGAGAGCATCCATATGGACGATACTGAACGACTACTGGTTGAGAGTTGCTATGGCAACTGTCTCCGATTGTAACTGGCTAACTTTTGAAAAGTAATTTCCCTCTTGTTCCTTTTTTATGGTTTATTTTATTTTAGTTTTTTAAACTCGGTAGAAATTTTGTTGGATGTGTCAGAGGGGATAAACATGAACACAGTTTATTTTTTGTCTGTTTCCACTTACTGCTTTAGTTAAGTTCCTAGTGGCATAAACCTAACAAAAGAACTAGTGACATTTTCGTGTTTGATGGGTATTTCAGTTAATGGCTCTTTAACTGTGATTGTGGCGAAAAACTCATGTAGGCTGCATTTTCAAAAGTAAGTCATAACTGGACAAAAACTATTCATAATGCCTCGATGTTAACTATCACTAAAACGCTTATAGATAAAAAATGCAAATACAGCCTTGACGTATTTTGATGAGCATCAAAAGTCTTGTTGCATTGCAAATCTAGTCTTGTGGGGAATTTAGAATCTCCTAAAATATTGTAGAAGTCATTTGACAAAGAGTAAAGGCCTCTTTTTGCCAACTTTCACAATTTGGTATATTTAAAATTCGTCCTGTAACTTGCAAAATTATTACAAATTCTTGTTTTTGAGTAATTGAAGGAATACAATCCGTGCTGTGTGTAAGGAAGGCTGCAGCGATCAATATTTTGTTCATAACCATAGGCTAATTGTGTATGCTTTTAAGTCGTGCCGTCTCCAAAATGCATTATACTTGTGTACATTTTGACTAAATAGGATACCAAACGCATCCCAAAATGTTTTTCTGCAGTTCGTGTTTCAATAAAGTTTCTAGTTTCTTTATAATCAATCTAAACTTGGTATTTTGCCTTTGTTGTACCAAAGGAATGCCTTCGGTTTGTGAAAATGGTCCTCCTGAATAATCTGTATGTATACACGTCAACTTGATCTTAAAACCTCCCCCACTCTCTCCCCCCAAAAAGCAGTGTTTTGCCAGTGAGCTTATCCTCTTCGCCTGTTTTCAAAACTAGATGACACTTGTAATGTCAACCATCAAAACGCAAAATAAAGCTCATCATTCCTTGAGGTAATGTGCTGCCAAATACATGTTTGACTTGACAATGATGCAGTGCTTTAACGTGTATTGTCATTAACCTTTAGCTAGTGTATCTCTTCAAGCTCTCAAGAGAGCAGTGTTATCTTCAGCCACTTGAAATGACTGAATTTCAACAGTATTCCAAATCAAGCTTGCAGGGATCTTACTTGACTTTGATGCAAAGTCATGCTGGCTGGTTTTTATAAAAGAAAAATATCGCAGAGGAGAGGATTCTAAAAGCCTAAAGATCGCCACAAGAAGGTAAAACTAACCCAAACACTCATTTATTAGATTTTTATTGTTATTATTTCTTTTATTTTCTGTGCAAAACATCTAAGTAATGCAAGTCATCAAAGCACATCAAAACCATTTTAAGTACAAAATGATGCTGTCTGTAGTTATTCCGAGCAAAATTAGCCGCACAAAACAATCATATGGTTGTGATGCAACTCTTGCTCAAATAAAACTAAATTTTTTTTGTTCATTTCACTAAATACTTCCATCGTATTTCTGTAGACTGTAGAATAATGCAAATGAGTAGCTGCACTCAAAGCGTTAAAATATTCCATTTGATGAACAAAAAATAATAAAAAACCTTCAGCTTGAGTTGCATGATACTTCTCGTAGTATAAAGTTAATTTTGCATGTGTGTTGCTAACTGTGCTTGTAGACATTTGTGTGTCCCAGATCTCATTTCTTTTTCTCCTCTCAGGTTGTCAGAACCGCGTAGGCACAGTTGATAAATTCAACTCCAGCGCACCAGGGCTTTTAAGGTTAGTGTTGGTGTTAAAGTTAAGTTTAAACTAGGGATGTGCATGACTAGCGGGGAAATACTTGCTGTGAACGTTCTGCCACGCTTGTGGATATGCTTGCTGCTAACGATGGAAGCACAGCGCAGCAAAAGCTCTCAATACTAGAGTCTGCTGTTTCTAAGTTGGCGTTTTGTTTGGGGAGCTATGTCTCAGTTGTGCAGACGTGGTCTGTTAAAAGAACAGCGTGGCCCCTTTCTAAGAGCTGGAGCACAGAAAGTCGCTGTGAGAAACTGCCTGTTTTAGTAGCAAATGTTTCGCTATAAGCTTTAGCGGTAAACCCCACAAAGCTCTTCTAGTTCCAGCAGAGTCCCGTGTCTGCTTCAACACTGCTGGATAAAGTGAAGGGAGCTAAGCCTGAAGCTAGCTGCAGTTTCACCCAGGAATGATCGTCTCCCGACATGTGGAAGTGGAAAGTTTAGCAGTTGGACACTAGAGCCCACACTTTGTTAAAAATATGACAATGTGAAAAAACATGTTTATGGAACGCACACATTATACAAATAACATCTCATACACTTTTTGCAATTTCCATCTGAAGATGGAAAGTTATTTTTATTATTACATATATATTGATAACTTGACATGACTAATAACATGACTTTTTTTTTTTTTCTTTCTGTTACAGGTCCGTTGATTCCCTGGAAAGAGGTCCTGCACTGTTTGAGACTGATGGGTTGTGGAGTCTGGAGCTTTCTCCATCTTAAAGGAGAGAATGCTCCAACTTTTATGGAGCAAATTGGCATCTAGAGACAAGTGTTTCTTGGATTGTTCATGTGGATTTTAAAATTCTTTTATATAAACAAATTTCAATACATTTGATATGTATATAAAATGTTTTTATTCTGTAAATGTTGCATTTTTATATAATATTGGCTTTTTGGGACTTAAGATTGTCTTAATGGGGTGAGTAAATGCATCAAATTTGGTTCATTTTCATCTTTCACACCCAAACAGAAGCATTAATTGTGTGAGATTAGCGTTCTTGTAAGGGAAGAATGAAAATGCTTTTCTATGAACAGTCAGCAGTGGCCAATGGTGATGCACTCAAACCAGCGGTGGTCTGGTTTAACTAGATATGCAGTCTGGGTAGTTAGTGGGGTTTTACTAATTGAAGGAAGAGATGTTTTGTCTGAATAATAAATTAGAAATTACAGGATGAGACCCTTCAATACATGGGCTGAAGCTTCAAAAGCAGTGGATCAGCTAAAGTACTGTCTTGGTCCTTTTGACCAAGTTTTCTGGGTGTCAGCTTCAGTGTTTCGGTATTAATTTACATTATTTTCCTGACTACTGAAACATCAGTGTAAGATGCATTTTGTAGTTGTGTTAAGGCTAACTCTGGTTTGATACATCAAATGGCAATATTTATGTTAAAATTGTACATGGTTCCTTATAATTATAAATAAAATAATCCTTGCTGTTTCTCTTACTTGCCTGTGTTAGTTTCCTTTTTTTTTTCTCTTAATTTTTACTTCCTAGGCAATGAAAAGAGACAAAGTGTGAATAAGACTGCTTGGTGACATTACAAGACAAATGGCTACTTTTTCTGTTTGACATTTAGCAAATAAATTACCACAAGTGTTAATTGTGTTGCCTAATCTACACCTACAATGTCGCATCTATCTGTCTATATTAATGAAATGAGGTACACAGTTGTCCAGGGGCATAGGGCATGCCATCTGATTTATTGCTTTCTGTCCTGCATGCTTAAGCTACATCCATCTTTAGCCCTATACAGTTCTTCTAGGTGCATTTCAAATAAAAGTTTTTCTGCAGCAGTAATAGTATTTTTGGGATTATTGCACTTCCCACATAGGAAGAAACTTGTCACAAAAGTGGAATATAGTTTTTGTGTTGCATAAAGCATCACCCTCTTTCCAGTACACAGTATGTTGTCTTTAATTTGGTTTCTGTTTAGTAAACTATAAACTTACTTTAATAAAAAAAATATTTATTATTCTAAAACTGCATTACATACACTTAAACCAGAAATTTCTGCAAGTTGTGATAAACCTAAACCCAATATTATTACAATTAGGATTAAATGCTCTGATGACTTAACCATTTTTTTTTACATACCTATACAGTGTTTTTTTTTTTAGGGATATAGAATGGAAAGGCCAATGCCTCAATGTTTTAGGAAAAACGTGCTGACCTATGGAGAAATTATGATTGCCCCAAGATAATGTTTGAGTATCATTGGCTGGTTGTGGACAAAGCAATGCTGTAACATGAAAATTAATTTTAAAAAATGGATTAAAACCGGGTTTGAAGTTTAGTTTTGTTCTGTTTTGATATAGGAACGAACTTGACTGGGACAAAACCATGGTCTGAAAAATACTGGAAAACACAGGTTTAATTTTTTGACACTTATATTTTAACAGGCCTAAATAATCTAGTTGAGGACATTTCAGGTTCAGATTGACTGTATTGGTCATTTCCCTGTTCTGCAAACGCAAAAGAAATTAAAGTAGACACGCATTGAAGTGTACATTGAAATAAAAACACTCTAAAAGAGACACAACGACCAGATACAAGTACTTTCCATCATACCAATAGATTTCTACAGATTTGTCAAATCAGTGCAAAGGTGGAGTGTCATTCTATTCTTACTTTTTTTCTTTTTAATTTCTGGTGCCCACTTTGCGATTTTGACATGAGATAGCTGGAGCTGCATGTTGGCGGAATGCTCCTTTAAATGATTCTCCTCCCACAGCTCGCGCTAACATACGCTCCCCCACCTAATAGCGACTGGTTTCACATCAACAATGAGTGTCTTCGCTGAGTTCAGTGAAAAACACGCCCGTATTTCAATAAACCTGCTGAAAATCTATTGCGTTTAGCTTATTATCTGTCCAACAGAACTGCATCTAACTGACAACACGCACTGGTAAGCGAACATTTTTTGTGTAGCCTGTTGTCTTGGGTGGTAGTGAGCTAGCGAGCTAGCTGTTAGCTTAGGCCCCTATCTTGATATTTATTCAAGCATGGTCTTGGCGGACAGACAGGGGTCTGTACCTCATTGTGTTGGCCCACGTTGTTGTCCCCCAGTGTGCCTCATGTCTGAAATACATACAATTCCTTATATGTTTTAGACTTTGAGCGGAAGCAAATAATGTAGCTATTTAGCTAACTTCTAATGACAGCTTCCGCAAAAACTGCACCATATTTAGAGATGTTATGTAGCTTGTCCAAACTTTTTTTTTTTTTTTCTTCTTTTACACTTGACTACTTGTGGTTTCTTGCATATTCATAAGTAAACAATTGCAGGCTATTTGGCCAGGTTAGTCTTGAAAGCATTTATCTTTACACTGAACTTTTAAGGTTAAAAGGTTGTTTGTTTTGGTCTGTGTGCCTCTCTCCTCTATGTTCAGCAGTTTAATCCATCCAGTGAGCAAAAGCACAATCTCTAGCTTAATCCTTTACCCATAAATTATGCCCTAAATTATGCCATGTGTCAATATGGAAATTATGATATAGTTGGCACAGACACATGTAAATAATTTAAGTACATACAACAACCATGTTAATACTTTTTAGCATGTCTGATCTGATGCCTTGATGTAAACAGGTGTACAAGTAAGGAGAAAACTAAAGAAGTCAGACAAAACTTTGAGAAGTGTACAGTGGGTGTGTGTGCAATGGCTGGTGGAAGGAGAGGGGCGAATCGTACCACTTACTGCAGACCTCCCCTAAGCAGTGAGCCAGGCTCCGTTAGCAATGGCAACCACACAACCAGCTCTCCAGTCACAGGGGTACGATCTCGAACAAGGTGAGTCAAATACCCTACAGCCTGATGTTTGCCTCTTGTATTGGACTATAAAGAAACACAACATTGGGGCATTTTCAGGAGTTTCCATGTCATTTGTGTTGTCTGCAGGAATGGCTCAGGAACATGCATGTCCAGTCCCCCGCTTGCCACACAGACCGTGGTTCCTCTGAAGCACTGTAAGATCCCTGAGTTGTCTGTGGATCAGAACGTGTTGTTCGAGCTCCATCTTTTCTTCTGCCACCTCATCGCCCTCTTTGTCCACTATGTCAACATCTACAAGACTGTGTGGTGGTACCCACCATCACACCCTCCATCACACACATCACTGGTAAGTACTCATTAGTTAACCATTTATATATTATATATTATTCATATATTATGTTTTTAGCAAATGCTTTGGAGATCACTGCACTTTTCCTCAAATAATTTTATTCAAATAACACAGTATCACTAGTCACTAAAATAAAATGTCCTAAATGAGCACTATAGTAGGCAACAGAAGAAGGACACCTTAACCACAAATACTCTTATAATACAGATTTTGTGTTTGTATCTTACAGTATAATTGTTGATTTAATGTATGGACAAACTGGATCACTAATTTAGAGAAATTTCTTGCTGGTTGCTTGAACTACACAATAATTTTGAATCATTATTATTTACAGAACTTTCATCTTATTGATTATAACATGCTGGTTTTCACGATCATCATACTGGCAAGGAGGTTAATTGGAGCAATTGTAAAAGAGGTAAAACATATTTTTTATCTATAGAAGTTAAGCTTGTGTCAGGTGTGTTTATTTAATATATTATTTATGTATTTTGCTCATTTATCTCCCTTGCTCTTCTCTCCCCTCAGGCATCACAAAGTGGTAAACTCTCCTTCCCTCACTCAATATTTTTGGTGATGGCACGATTTGCTGTGCTTACACTGACGGGCTGGAGCCTGTGTCGATCCCTCATTTACCTCTTCAGAACGTATTCTGTTCTCAGCCTGCTCTTCCTTTGCTACCCGTAAGTGTGTTCACAGGAAATATAAAGATTCATACATTATTTTTTATCTAACAGCTGAGGGACAGCCAAATTCTCCTTACATTTAGTAATTTTTTGGGAAATTCTTGCTGATGTGTCTGTATTGTATTTCCTGTTAATGTGAGATAGAGTTTGTGTTTTAATGATGTTGATGAAGCCTTACAAAAAAAGAAACACCGGGGATACTTGGTCAGAAAAATCCATATTTTATTCCTTATTAATTTTTAACTTTTGGGGGAAAACTATGGAGTTTTTTTCTCATCAAGTTGCAACTTGAATCCCTCAGTTACTGTAAAAATAAATCACATGTAATGGCCCTAATATGCTCTCATTCTGTCCATTATTTTGCTTGCTTTTACTGCTCCAACAGTCGTAGCATGATCTACGTGGTTGTGGAAGGTGCATTGAATTTAACCATCGCTGTTGTTTCCCTCAGATTTGGGATGTATATTCCGTTCTTCTGGCTTAGCTGTGATTTCCGGAGAGCAGGTACTTTCGCCCCCATCACTAGCATCGGCTCTAAGGAGGTGGGCAGCGTGAGTCGAGGCAAAGACTACCTGACTGTGCTGAAGGAGACGTGGAAACAGCACACCAGCCAGCTGTATGGTGTCCAGGCCATGCCCACTCACGCCTGCTGCCTCTCCCCAGACCTCATCCGCAAAGAGGTGGAATACCTGAAGATGGATTTTAACTGGAGGATGAAAGAAGTGCTGGTCAACTCAATGCTTAGTGCATACTATGTGGCATTTGTACCTGTATGGTTTGTAAAGGTAAGATGTCTGACTTAAGTTTTGAATATAATTTTTAAACATGATTTCTTTGATATTAAAGCCTTCATGTTTTCTGCCTCCTAATTCTCCTTTAGAGCACCCAGTATGTAGATAAGCGGTGGTCTTGTGAGCTTTTTATACTGGTGTCAGTCAGTACGTCCGTCATTCTCATGAGACACTTGTTGCCTCCACGATACTGTGACCTGCTTCACAAAGCTGCAGCTCACCTTGGCTGCTGGCAGAAAGTAGACCCCGCACTCTGCTCCAATGTCCTTCAGCACATGTATGTACCTCTCTTTGTTTATCACAGAGTTTTAGGTCAGTTCAGACTAATTTTAGTCTAATTCAGAGCTCACTCTTCTTCCTCTTTTTGCACAGATGGACTGAAGAGTACATGTGGCCACAGGGAGTCCTGGTAAAACATAATAAGAATGTTTATAAAGCCATGGGCCACTATAATGTTGCAGTCCCATCTGATGTGTCCCATTATCGCTTCCATGTAAGTATCCAAACATGAACGGATCCTTTTTTGTTATACATTTATCATATTTTTTTTAAAGACAGCTGCTTATACAGACCAGATCTCATTGTTGACCACATCCTGTCGCATTCTTTTCTCTAGTTCTTCTTCAACAAGCCTTTACGAATATTGAACATACTCATCATTCTTGAAGGTGCCATGATATTCTACCAGCTCTATTCATTGATATGCTCAGAAAAGTGGCATCAGACGATATCGCTGGCCTTGATTCTCTTCAGCAACTACTATGCCTTCTTCAAGCTCCTCAGAGACAGAATAGTCCTAGGAAAGGCATACTCTTACTCCAACAGCTCATCAGACCAAAAAGTCAGTTAAGTCTCAAGTTAAAGTTGGTCATACTTATTTTGGAGTAAAAAACATGCCGAGGAGGTCTGTAATTTTTTTTTTTTACAAAATGCATTTTGTCACATTTTTTTGTTCTGAACTGTCATAATAAAAAAAGAAATATTTTTGTATTACTTTACCAAGTTGTTTTGTTTTATTGTATCATAATTTGTGCAATTTGACCAGATTAATGTACCAAATGATGTCAGATTGTAAACATACAGCAGTTTTAATTAATATGTATGTATGGGGGGGGGGGGGTCCCCTGTACTGGTGGCATCTCACAATCTCCCAGCAAAAATCAATGGAAACACTGATGCATTAATATCGGAACCACAGAAGCAATCATTCCAACACATGCAGCATCACCATCACAGGCTGCACATTAATTATTAACAATGGAAACCTAATCTTGTTTTCCTTTTGCAGTGTGAGTCTAGCATAATTTCATTGGAGAGAACCCTTGTTACATCATCAGGGGTGTTTCCTCTTATTTTGGGCTTGTCATTATAAATAACAGAAAATATCATTTAAGTGATTGTGGGAAATGTTAACAGAAAAATTCAAGTACAGGTATCTATGTCATATGATGAAGTGGAGGAGTTCCCTGTTTGCCACCCGAATAGTGGCAGAGATGTGATATTTCAAAATGTAAATAAAAGGAGTAAGGATTGTGAGGGAAGACGGAGAACCCCGGTGCCACCAAGTGGAGAGTTATGGTAACTTCAAGTCCAGAGAAGCTGCAATGGCAAATTGTGAGTAATAATTGAAGCTGTTTAGATTGAGGGATATTTGCTTTGAGCCATCTGACGGATGCCTACAGCAGTACTCGCAATCCTGCACACTGATCTGAGACCGGCAGGCTTCTCACCCTCTTACAAGGCGGGGTGGACTGGCCCTTTAAGAGGGATAAAGACAACAGCTCCGCACGAGCCGAGCGCGTCGATGCCGCGCGCTACATTTCATCAGTAATTTTTACAGCAGCTACCGCAGGGATCGTTAGACTCTATCGTGATTTATATAGGTTTATTTAAAGTGTACTTAAATGTTTTAAAAGACAGGAGGAGAAATGCGACGCTGTGCCGAGCCGGTTGGCTCTGTGGTGCGTGATTGATTCGGTAAGTCTCATTTGTGTTATCCGGAGACGATAAATCTGTTTGCACCTGCCACACTGGGTTTTACTTTATAATACAATAAACATCTATCTACTTATTGTTCTTTATAATTTCTTTAGGGGAAATAGACTCTGCAAAGAGAATTTGAGCGTACAAAGTTGTCATTGTGTATGACTGTAGTGGCCATCTTTGGATTGTACTTTGAGAAGACACTGGCGCAGTATTGAGATAAACTAGATCACAAAAACGTTTTTTGCCCCCCTTCATTCATTGTGATTGAGATCAAGACCTCTTGCTGAGATCATAATAATAGTGTAGTAACATTATGCGGCAATAGCACACCATAAAAACAAGCACTGTTCTGCTTTAATAGTCTAAATTTATGGCACTAAAAGCACCGCAAGACAGCTCAGAGTTAAGTGCAATACCGCACATATTTTAAATACAGCTGTACTATGTGAAATTATTAATAAACCATTACATTTATTGATGACGTTATGTGCAATTTGACATATTTTAAGTCTCTGATCCTTATATGCATAACACCAAATTAAAGTGCAGTGCAATGATGCATCATCCAGGCATTTAAAAGCTGCTTTGTATCATATTACAGGCTCTAAGGAGTCCAGAAGTACATGTTATTGTAGCAATCAGCTGACTATATGTACCACTCAGACTAAATTGCAGTTGAGCTTTGATGCGTTTGTTTTATTTTTCATCTAAAAAGTTATTTACTGTCTTGCAAGCACATTCTCTTGCATTGTGAGATTGGACTAAAATATCTGTAGGCAGCTTTTACACTTTTTGCACTTTGGAAACAAAACAACAAAATTATATGAACTACATTAGTTCACTTTGGTGTAAACACATAAATGTAAGTAGATTAAAGCTCTTCCTCGTTGACTTTTTTCTGGGGATGTTGAGATTTTTCATCTGACACACATACTGTATTGATTATTTGGTGATGCTTTTAGAAGGACTAAAGCAACCCAAAATGTGCCGAGTGCAGAACCCTGGAGTGCAGTACTAATACTGGCACAAGGTCTGAGACTGTGAGGATGGCTGCTGGTTTTCAGCTTCCTACCTTTGTTGTTTCAGGATGTCCTGCACACCAGTCTGGCTGTGCAACCTTCTCTTGACAGGTCGCTAGGGGAGCTTCACTAACAACAAGAAAGAGGTGGAGGAAAAAAACAAATCAATCATGGAAGACAAGCGCAAGAAACGCAGCCCTAAGGTGTCTCTCCCTCAGCCCCCTCCTCCACCTATCAACCCCCGCAAGCTTTCCGTCCTGCCTGCCAGCAAAAGTGCTACCTTCTCTCTTGGCCTGCCGCAGCCTCCCTCCCCTAAGAACAGAAACAAGTACAAAAGATCCATAGGAGCTCCAGGACAGCCTAAGGAGGTGTTTACGGCTGTAGTAGCTCCACCAAAGATCACCAGGTCTGTATCTTAATGTAACCTGAAAACCCTCCAGAAAATTGCAACATTAAAAAACAATGAGCGAAACAACCAAACAAGCAGGGTAACATGCAAAAAACAAACAAACAAACCAAACACTTGTCATGTTTCCTGTCTGTCAGAGCCCACAGGGAGAAGCCTAGAGCCCCACAGCCAGCAGGGCCAAGTAAAGTAGTCCAGTCTTCCCCCCTGCAGCACTCCTTCCTCACAGACGTTTCAGACGTGAGAGAGATGGAAGGAGGCCTCCTCAACCTCCTCAATGACTTCCACTCAGGGAAATTACAAGCTTTTGGTAAGATAACCTTGTTGCAAGAGGCCTCCAAGTGAATATTCTGTTACAGGATGAAAATAGAAGACAAATGGCTTCATTACCCGAATGAGACTGAAATCAAGTAGCTATGGAGCTATTTTTAAAAATCTGCTGTAATGGAAATACTTCTGACTTTGCTGCAAAGAAAAGAAATCAGTCAGTAGGGGGGCAAAGTTGCATCATTGTGTGTCTCATTTCCAGGTAAGGTCTGTTCCTTTGAGCAGCTGGAACATGTACGTGAGATGCAGGAGAAGCTGGCGCGACTGCACTTCAGCCTTGACAGCCATGTGGAGGAGCTTTCTGAGGACCAGAGGAAATGCGCTTCTGACCACAACCTGGAACACCTGCTCTGCAATGTAAGCATGAGTCACAGCTGCTGTTGGATGAGGAGGTGATGCACATCTGTTTTCACCAGAAAGCAGATTTTACATAACAGTTTGACCCTGATCTCTGAGAGGAAAACTCAGTTTTCAGTTCAAGAAGAGCCTTTTAAAGTTAATGTAGAGTATTGTCAGACACATGACCATGTGATTATTATCAAGAGTTCAGACTAATACTCTAAAGCAACATGTAAGTAAAGAGTAGGAGCTGAGAAAGTAACAAACCTGGTTTTGCATTTCAATCAGCATATTTACACTTAACGCTTTTACCCAACTTAGATTGACGACTTAAGCTAAATCCTGCTTTATATTAAATTTAAATGCACTTAATCAGCTGTAACCTGATGAGAGGTGCTCAAACATCTGACTTTTATACTCTAACCCAATAAGAATTAGCAGGTAAGGCTTCTTTGTTTAAACTGATACCAGAATAAAGTGGAAAACTCTTGCTCATTTGCATTTAATGACTTGATTTAGCTATGTCTAAATATTTCAGCATAACCCAAATTATTTCTGCTTCACCACAGCCCCCCCCCCCCCTAGAAATATTCACATAATATCCAGCATATTCTAATTTTGATAAGGAAGTCCAAACAGTGCTACCAATTACAAAAGACTGAATGTTTATCATTAAGTATTTTATGTATTTCAGTGCAGGGGAATTGATCGGAAATGACTCATTGCCCACCAGTCATTGTTATACAGGACACTGATCTGATGATGGATCATAAAACAGTAATGTTAAAACCATTAAAACTATTGCAAATTAATGCTTTCTAATATGTGTGAAAATACAAATGAGTAAATTAAATGGTGCATTAAACAGCTGCTTCAGGCTCAACACAAATAGAGATGTAATTTTCATCTTGTAATAGGGGTCATGAAGAGGTCTGACTGGAAGTAGGGCATTCAAAGCTCGGAAACAGCTGTTATTCTGTCAGCGAAAGGCTTTGTGATGCATAAGCAGTAGAAGCGGCAACTATTCTTGTTTGGAAACATAAACTTCAGTCTGCAGAAAGAGGGAACATGGCTGTCTGACACCATGAGCAAGGAATTATGTTTAGATCTTGGTACACATATTGCATGGATAAACATTGACCTGGCAGTTAAAGCCGTGTCTCCCCGTGTTCATTAAACCAGGATTCTTATCAGATTCTTTAATATTCAAATTTAGTTAAAAATCAGTCTGCGAGCAGGTCAGGCTCACAGTTACCATAGAAACTCATGAGTCAGGGTACCTCTTTCTATAACAGAAAGTCAAAGTGTTTGCTAAACCTGATTTTATAACTGATCATTAATCTGTAGGTGTTTTTTTTTTTTTTTCATATAACTTGTAATAAGTTGTCCACAGTACAGTCATCTTGCCAAGGTGGACAAACCAGTGAACATGGATTAACACAACCTTTATTCATCATAGTATGAATGTAATATGGGCTAAATGAAATTTTAGTATTGAAGTAGCATCTTTAAAAGTCTCCAAATCTTGCACAAACAGTGATGTGCTGATTTTGACTGAGTTTCTATTGTTAGGCTCTTAGTAACCCACGCCTTTGGTTGGTATGTTCACTGCAGGGAAGCTGCAGCGCTGTGTGTGAGGGAGGTGAGAACAAGCTTTCTGCTCATTACAGATTCTGCTGCCTGGAATACTTTCCTGTGCCATGGGTGGATAATTGCATCTCAAAGCAGATGGGCTGTGAAGTGACTTTCCCTTTATATAGACAGGAGAGGAAGTTGATCATTTGATTCTGGAAACATTGTTGATGACAGTTTGATTGAAATATTGAGTTAACACACAAAAGCTGTTACGTAATGTAGAATTCAGAGATTAAAGTCCTGTAACAACCGCAACACGTTCTATTTTTGGCTGCTTATTTTCATTGCACTTCTCATCCATTTACTTGTTTTCACAGCTGGAGGAGCTCAGCACGTCGATGTATCCTTTCCTAACAGAATAATACTATGCTTAGGAGAACCACCCGGCATCTCAGAAGTAGATGCTAGCTTTCAATGATCCCTTTTACTTCAAACTCTGTCTCTGTTAATCCTTAACATGTCTGCGTTCAGACAAAAACTCCACTTGGCTGAGAACCAGGACCTGCCCAAAACATCTGGTCCTTGACAAAGCAAGGTGCTCAGGCTGGCGACCACACACTCATCATCTCCCAACATCTAACAACATCCAGGTTGCCATGGCATTGATCCAGCTGCCTTAGCAACAGAGTGGAAAGATTCACAGGAGGAGGGGCTATTTTTCCATTTGGTCAGTCAAGCTGAGGAAACCTTTTAGAGACTGGAGGCGGCATAGCATTAAATGAATGCTTGACCAGAATTATAAACCCCTCATTCATAGCACACACACACACGCAAAAAATAAATAAATAAATAAAATGCTTTAATGGGCAGGAATGTGATAGAATTAATTTGAGTTTTTGAACATTTTGTTACACCAACTAACTTGTCTTCAGTTGGTTTTTAAGTAATTTATTTATTTATTTGAATCCAGGCGAGTGTGGCCATTAGATCTGTTTTCTTTGTTAAAAAGCACATTTTGTGAGCTCTCATATATTTATACTTAATTTCATATTATTATGAATGATCTGCTTCACTTTAGAGAGCACATGTTGACTACCAGTCAAAATTTTGAACACACTTTCCCGTTACATTTAATGAGAAAGTGTGTCCAAACGTCTGTCTGGTATGTTAATACAAAGCTAAGAAAACTGCACCATATTTAAGTAGCAAACCTATTTGGCCTTTTAGACAATACCACTGTTTTAGCCGTTAAGTTTCAAGGGAGTTTTGCTACTAATCAGAAAGCCCTCCCTCATTTTTATACGTTTGCTTAAAATTTGTAACTAGAAAGGTTGGGTTTGGAAACCTAGTGTTTAAAATGTCTGATTATATGTACTGTACATTGTTGAGATAATGTTCTGATTGTGTACAGCTCAGAAACTGCATTTGTTGAGATTGTCTTGTGGCTTATTTTTCAATGAGATCCAGTTGCAACACCCTTCCATGCTACTGAAATGCTGCAAAATCATCTGTTATAAGTTGGAAAGGCTGTGTGCACAGTCTAATGCAGGAAGCCTTCTTTTGTCCAAATGTGCTGGAAAGCCTGAATACAGCCTAATGCAGCCGGTGTTTCTGTACAATGCTATATCAAAATGGCAGCTACTTTCATAGTTAACATTTTATGAAATAAGATTATTTATGTTTAATTAAAACCTTGCTCCTTTGGCTACTATATTCCACCCCTGACAAGCCAACTGTGATGAACTGAAGTATGAAAATACTGGATTTAGATACTGCTTCCTCCAGTTCAAGGCCTCATATATTCTGATTGTTTTAGACATAAAGAGAGAATATCGCCCGAACACGAGCCATCATTGGCTTTATATGTCATGATTTAAACAGGACATTCTGAAAATTTTAAACAAAAACATCTCATGTGCATCCAGCAACTGAACCCATTAATAAATACAATTTCTGGAACTTTTTAAGGCAAATGATGTTTTTTTTTCTGCTGTAAAAAAAAAACAAAAAACAGCTAAATTAATAAATATCTACATCAAAATAAGAAAATAAAATTTCTCAGATTTATAGCTGCAATGTATATCCCTCAACCTGACTTCCAGCCTTTGAATGAGACACACTGAAGTTAGTTTTAAAGAAATAGAACTGTTTATTCAGATATCTCTTTCCTTTTGTTCACAAACAAGGTCAATATAATTTAACAACAGTTGAGTTAAAAGGCTACTTGAAGACTGGCACTATACTGAGACAGAAACAGACCTGGGCCTTCACTGTTTCTCAGGCAACCACAGAAGTAAAACTCCCTCTTCTTTCATTCAGCTCCTATCAAGCAGGAGTACTGTGAAACCAACTTTGATCTGGGCATCCGCAAACACAAACATATCTAACAAAAATACAAATGGCTTCTATTATGCCAGAGAATTTTGGTCATGCAAAAAAACAGTACCAACTCAGCACATCAATTATATGACCTAAACCTTTACACAACAGATAAATTATAACTGTACCATCATACAGTATACATAAAGATTAAGCTAATACTGTGCAAATACACATTTGAACTGTACAAAAAAGTGTTTTGTACTATTCTTGTTAATTTCATTTGACAAGTCTAAACCTACATTAGACATTTAGAAAAATATCACATCACATCTGATGACACAGCAAAAATATACACCTTTCGGGTCCCTGTCTTCTTCCTCTATATTTTGTGCATTTCAGTTTTACATTCTGCAATAATGTCTATGATTTGTCAACAGTACTTGTGGAGAAAAAAGCAATGGACAATGAGCTACTTCTTCAAAGTGCAAAGAGAGCAAGTTGAGTATAAGACCTGATGTCGGTATGTTACAATGCTTCTGTAGCAGTGGAAATCTCACTGAGATAAGAAAAAGAGTTCCTAATTTTTAAGGACGTTTTTATTGATATGAAAGTGCAGGCACTATAAGAAATGTAGAACATCTCTGTCTTCAAGTAAGGTCCAAGTTAATGTTCACTTCCAACATTTGGTCATGTTTGGATTCTCCTTTACCTTAAGATAAGGTCCTCAAGACCTCATTTAAACTTTTATGGACACTGGCAGGCTGGGAAGCAGCACACTCACTCAGGCTTGGCCCCATCTGGACATAAAGGGCCTGGCACAGGTTGGCTGTAGCACCCCTCACGCTGCCGACCCTGCCATAAATAGTGCCGCTGTGGGTAGAGGTGCCCAGGAGATGCCACAGCAAGGGCAACACTTTCTGCTCCACCACTTGGGGCTTGCGAGGATAGAGCTCTGTCACAAGGCCTGATTATAGAAAATGAAAAAACAAAATGAATTTAGAAGGAATCAGAAGTTGTGGCCAGAACCAGCAGATTATAATATTTAAAAGTGTTAGATCAGATATACCTGCAACTTTTTCTATAAGGTCCACCTTTGCTTTACCACTTAAAAACTGGGCCTTGGTGCAGAAAGGCTGAAGAAGTAGTAAGTTGTCTGTGAAGCCAATAAAAAAAAAAAAATCAAATGGAGGCCATTCTTGATATTCAAATGAACTCTTAATTCCATATGATCAGAATGATTACCAAGATTTAAGATTAGTGCATTAATTGCTCCAATAGCAGCAGAGTAGACGGCATTGTTTTTGGAGTTGAGGTGATTGTCAACGATTGCTGGGACCAGGATGTTGACCACTTGAGACATGTTATCTTTCAACAAGCAGAGGATTTTCGGTAGAGATTCTAGGGCATAAAGGTTGACCTTACTGTTGGACTCCTGCAGTCTGGCTTTAAAGGCATCAAACAACTGAATCACAGAAAAAGGAAAGAGTAAACACTGATGGTCTTTTCACTCTAAACCAGACCTCTATAACGATGACTGGAAATGGACAATGACAATGTAAATATTGATGAGATTTAGAAAAAAATACAAACTATCACTAACCGGGAATATGCTGTTGATGACCATGTTGGGGTTGTGCTGACAATCAGCCACTAGCTGGTCTATGCCCTTGATCCTCTCTCTGAAGTCCTTTGAACCCAGCAGACCTGAGATCTGCTTAATGTATTCAGTTTTGTCTGCAATGCTCTGTGTCTGTGATCTACAGCTGTAGTGGCTATTAGATTCCCTGTAGATTGAAAATGCATCACATGATTCAGTAAAAAATGTAAGGCTAATGCATCACATCTGAAACATCTCTGCTACAGTGTTGGACATCTACACCCACCTGTTGGTCTGGTTGAGTGGCTCTCTGTTGAGAGATGAGGCCCTGACTGTACCACTGCCTGGGAGGGAGCGTCTCCCCCTGGCTGATTGAGTGTCTTGGGGCATTTCACCAAGACCCTAAAAACACAGCAATTTCCAGGTTAGAGTAAAATAACATTTGCAAAGAGGGCGAATCTGATAATTAACACATAGAGAAACCTTTGTCTTGAGAGTGAAGACAGTGTCTCTAACAGTCTGCAGGTCTTTGGTGGGGATATATTTCTCCAGTATTTTATCAAAGTCATGGTGAGATGACAGAGATAGCAGCATTCGCCGTCCAAAGTATCTGTGTGGTTAAGCAGTGTAATGTAAACACTTAAATTATCTTTATCTAGTGTTAAGCAGTGCTGCTTCATTTGGATGTGCTGTCCAAATACCAAGCCACAGAAAATAAATCATGACAGCCTTGTGTACAATTTTAATTCTTATGTACATCACAATTTACATATACAGAACAACAAATGCCTTTTAATTAAAATGCAAACACAACAAAACACACACACATATACAAAACAAAAAAAACAAGTACACTCAATAGCTTCTAAGAGATTGAGAGTCATTTGTTAAGATTTTTTCTTCAAATTTTAAGAAAACAAAAATGCTTTTACATACCTGGCTTCCTGTGAGGAGTCTTGTGACAGTTTGGTGACTGCAGGTAAAATTCTTTCAGTAAGATCTTTACCCCCAGACAGGAGGCGTGCTGCACCAACCTTCTCCACAAGATTAGCCAGATGCTGAGCTGTGCATTTCCTTACCACAGGGTTAAGGTGGCTATCAGCAAAGGAGAAAATAATTCAGCAATGAAATATTTGGTGTGTAGATTTAATGAATGTTCAGAATAGTTCTGGAGTAACAACAATGTAATCTAACCTCAGCCCTCCTGTTAGCAAAGCACTGATGCTGCGAGCTGGAGTGCAGTGCTGCACCATGCAGTCCAGTGCTGCATCCACATCCTGCCTGATGAAGGCATTACTCTCTCCACCCTTCTGCAGTAAAGCTTTAACTGTTCCCTCTAGCTCCTGGTCCATTGCCCTCTGCAAGTGTGTGTACAGGTCACCCAGTGTACACACTGCCACCCTGGAGACACCTGACCGCAGGTTCTTCACCTAAATAAAACATTAACTTCGTTGATTTATGGAGAGATAAAGTTATTTAAGTACAAAGCAACAAGACAAAGATATTAAAGATATCTCAGAAAAAAGGAACTGTAGTTTTTCATGACCCGTTCAAGCAAGATTTCTGGCTGAGGACCCATATTGTTCATGCCCAGATAATAGAGCTGAGTTAAAAAAAAATTTGATCAATCGATTAGAATCAATTAAATTTAGTTAAACCAATATTGATTCATAAAACTCTGAAGTCGATCGATTTTTATACTTTTCTTTCCTGATGGCAGGCGTGACCCTTCTCTCGTGTGACTTTCCAATGCCAAATTCCAACTTTTAAAAAAGCACTCACAATAACTTTGTTTCCGGACACCAGATGCTAAAAATTCTAAATGTAAGACTGGAAAACTATTAGAAACTTCATAAATAAGGTTGATAAATGTTTTTCAGTGGATCATGTTCACAGCTGTGACAAAGCACACACATGCCCAAAATCAGGCTCTCTCACCAAGATAATGCAAAATTTGATTTTTTTAATTAACCATGGGATTACAATTATCTGTGAACGATTTAGGAGCTTATTACTCTCACATTAGCAGCTAACGCTAAGAAGAACCTGAGCTTCTGCTCGGAAGAAGAAAATAACAGCAAGTGACGTCACCACGCACATACGTACTCAGAAAAAAATCTGATAATGGACTGATAAATGCAAACAACAATCTTTCTAATATATTATTTCAGAGGTGCATGAAGATGAGTCAGATCAGATTATTACAATTATGTGATGACTCCCAGATACCTGATTTTGATGGTCATGTAAACAGGCTTAGTCCGTGTATCATTTGTTCATTTAACATTCAATTTTAAAAATATATTATTTTGGAAATCTTACACAAAATAATAAAATCAGGCTGTTTTTGCACTTTTTATTTGAAATTAAGACATGAAAAATTAAACTAGAAAAAGAAAATAGTTTTTTTTTTTGTCTCAAAACTGTTTTCAAGACCTGTTATTCCCTCACTGTAGCCTAGACCAATTAAGCTGATTCATCAAGTTCAACTGGACTTTACTAGTAGCCCTACCTTATGGTACCAGACGGGCCTGTCAGTTTAGAAACAACGTACGGTGGTATTACCATGTCATGACAAAGTGCCATTAACATATCTTATATTAAAAACAGCCTGATTTTAGTTTCTTTGTTTCAGATTTCTAAAAGAATAATGAAAAACAAGCTGCTTATTTCCTTTTTGATGTTCAATTTTTTAATGGACATTAAATGCACAAATGATACACGGACCGGGCTCAGTGTTTTGTCTTTATTACTCAGGAAAAATGGGTGTTCTTACATAAATATCTGTAAACCAGTCAATATAGAATCGAATTTAATAAAAATCAAATCAGGCTGTTCTGCACCGAATCGATTCTCAGCCCTACCAAAAAATATTAAAACAGCTTTGGCTTTTATTTCACATTTCTTCTTTTTAAGTGTATTCAGAGACTGAGTAATAATAAGTATTTTTGAGAAGTTTTAAGTGTTCCAGAAAAGTTAAAGTTTATCAGCATGAGATAAGATTTGGATATATTTTACCAACTCTAACAGCAAAGTTTTATTATTTTGCATCTTGGCCAGGAACAGAGAAGGGTACCTAACTTTACAATATGCCTGAAAAAGATATGTATAGTTAACAATGAACTTGTTAGCATCCAACGCTGAAATCAAAGCCTGGGTCGACATGCCCAGGAAATTTTTTTTCCCTCAATTTTCATACTAGCAAAGACTTCTGTTGAGAATTTGTAGAACTACGTAGACAATAAAGTAAAGTAGTTTCCAAAATGACTTATTAAAAGCAGAGTAAGACACTATAAGTAAGACATGAAAATTTATATTACCTCTTCAATGAGAGAAAGACAAACATCATGAAGTTTGCTTTGAAGTGTGTCTGAGTGGTAGTTGGCCAAAGAGCGTAGAAACATTAGACCCTCAATCTTTTTCTCCCTGAAGAAGAAAAAACAAAGAAAAAGAAATGAGTAAATGGACCTTAGATGTGAGCATTAGTAGAAAGAATATAAATGACAGTGTTCCTCACCAGTCTTCCGAGCTCAGTAGCTTGAAACTCTGTGTGAGTGCCAGGTCGGGCTTTGAAAATGGACACAGCTCTGGGGGTTCTGAGAGATTCTTCTTGTGGCTCACAGTACAATGGGACAGCTCATCTAAATCATCCATTAGACAGCACAAAACACACAGATTCAGTCTCATGTTGCATCTCTATCTGTCTGAAAGCAAGCAGTTAGTGTGGGTGGCGGTGCATTAACAGTATGCTGTCAAAACAAAGCATGGTGGCACACCACCAGAAAACAAACATCTTATTCAACCATGATCTTTTGGTGCCAGCAGTCTAATTAATGTTCCAACATTTTCTATAAACAAAAGACTGTTAAAGTGCTGTTTCATCTATTTATGATTCAGCAGGACTTTGCTTAATCACTGTTAGTGACAAAGAAAGAGTAGCACAATGCAACATGGAGATTCACGATGACATATTCGGACACGTAACAGATCAGTAACTCTGACATCTCCTGCAACATTCAGTGACATCAGGGTTTCTGTTAAATGTAAATTGTGGAGCAGCAAAAAAAAAGCTGCCGTGCCTTCAGAGATTTATGATTTTTCCTTTTAGACATTACAAATGTAAATGATATTTGTATGAATGGCTCCATATTAACAAAGTCAATAATTGTGCACATTAACGGGCCATAATAACAATGTGAAATTGTACTCAGGAAATGTGACACTGCACTTCTAATAACTTAATTTGGAAAAACAAACTAGTCTCAACTACCTGTCCGGTTCTACAAGGGCTCGCTCAAGAGTGGCAACAAAGAGGTGATAGGTCGGAGTAATTGTCACGCACTCCTCGAGAAGTTATCACTTCTGTAACACCAAGGAAAAAGTTTGTTTTCCAGTCAATTCATACTTCACAACAGGCTTTGTCCAGAGCGGTAATTACTGGTCCTGTGTCTTTATGTGCAATAAACAGTTGACCCGGTTATTTCATATTTAGCCGGAAACTTCGTCCATGGCAGGGCAGAGTTGTGCACGTGGTGTTGTCCGTGTCTTTAAATGCCAATTGTGACGTATACATTTTCATACTTTCTCAGCACCCTGATTAGCGGTTCATTAAATTAGTCTCATAAAAAGACAAGTGAGGGAGAGAAAAGTGGAAGGGCAAAGCAGGAGAGTGTGGCAGGAGAGCGCAGCAGAGCCCTGAGCTCTTCAGAATCAGAATAAGATGTACTTTATTCATCCTAGACTGGGAAATTTCCAGCAACATTACATCAACATTAAATAATGAGGAAAAAAGGAGTAAAGTTAAACTGTAAGATGCAAAAATACTACATAAAAAGACACACTTAACAAATATCCAGATGAAAAATAGAAAAGAGAAATATTACTATGACAATACACAGCTACATTACATGTTTGTCTTAAATAACATGCCTTTGCCTCAAATAAATGATCTATTTATAAAAGTTTTTAAAAATCCTGGAGGAAACCCTGGACATCTATGAAGTCTTGGGTCACTTACCTGAACTGTGGGAAAGCGAGGGCCGGGTTCTGCTGAGACTAGGTGCCCTTCGAAGACGGGAAACACTTTTTGGATTAGGGGGAACTGTTGGAGGGCTTGGGTGGTGGGGTGGAGTGAAGCACTTGACTGGACTTTGGGGTCCTAGTAGACTGGTGGGACTAATGGGGGACTCATCACAGAGAGGGTCTGCTTTGGTAGATGTCAACATGCTGCCATTTAGATGCAGATCTACAACAGAGAAGATCAACATTTTAAATCCATCTGCAAATATTATAAACCAGAGGTCAACCTTAAAATAATCAGAATTGCAGCAGTTTTAAGGAATAAAGAAGATTTTTTGATTTAAGCTTCTAAAACTTTCTCTTGCCTTTGATGATTAATTCTCTGTTCTCCTCTGTGGATGAATCAGATAGCATCTGTCTGACACGGTGGCGAATTTTGTCTTTTGTTTGGTCTTGACTTAAATGATCCTCTAGTTGATCCAGATGCTGCAGCCGTGTTTTATGCCGGCCCAACCTCACATTCCTCACCCTCTCCTGCACATGTATTAGAACACACCAGGTGACACTTTGGAAACTGGAACCTTTCTATTAAGTACTACGAAGCAACAGTGGACAAAGCGTGACTAACTTTAGCCTCATCAGGTCGTGTGCTGTCATCACTGTCTAAGTGACTGCTGTAGATGCCTGCTGAGGGATCAGTTGGAGGCTTGGCTGCCAAATCACCCCGCTCAAGTGTCCGACTGACTCCTGGATGGTTGGAGGATGTTGGAGTGCCAAACATGCCTAAAAAGCAGGAGGATGATATCTGATATAAATAAAAATAATTCTGAGGTAACTTGAATCTCTTGAGTGGAAAGGTAGACACAACAGGCTGAATTACTGCATGCAAAAAATAAATAAATAAATAAATAAAAGGATGCATTTAATTGTCTAAGGAGGCCATATTACGCTTTCTTGTAATGTTACATTAGTCAACCAATTAGAGGAGATTTGGTCTCTTGGAAGGGGTCTATAAAGAAGCAGAAGTTATTTAAACATAATTTCAAAGAAAAAATGCTGCAGCAAGAAAAAAAAAATATTTTTTTTAACATTAAAATGGTATTAAAGCATTGTAGACTCCCAAAGAAACTTCTGAACCTGTAAAATGAGGATTATATGGGTACTTCAAAGATTAAGTGTTATCTTAACGGGCAAATTGTATTTGTATTCAAGAGTTTAACCAGAAAATGAGGACTATAAAAAAGGCTTTGTGCAATCAAATAGTGAGTTATGGCCTTAACTAATCTGGAGAAGACTAACCTCTTCCAATTACTCCTTCAGGCATATCTGTGCCTGGTGAATTTCTACTGCTGCTGTGACTCTGGGATCCTAAAAACAAAAAAACAAAACAAAACAGAATGGTGACTCATTGAATTACCATTAACTACATACAAAGTTAATGCAATGTAATTGTTTGTCAGTGCTCACTGACCTTTGGCAAGCTTCAAAGCTCTGACTGAGTCATGGAGAGCAGGTTTGACCAGAGGAGGGGATGGACCTGTTCTCTCTTCATCAGTTTTGATTGTTCCATTGGAATAAGAGACTCTCTGACCAACAATACCCACCTCTGGCGATAATTCATTTCTCTGAGTTGTTACTAGAAAAAAAGAAAAAAAAATGAGATGCTACTTAAATTTAAAAACTTAAGACAAAACCACTGAATTCCTTTTATCCTTTTATACATTGAAGACTGATGAAGTCCATGGACATAGAAGTCCTCAGTTTTGCTGAAGGTGTTCTTGAAATATGAGGTTTCATTACAAAAGAGGCAGAATTTCTGGGACTGTTGAGAGAAGGGAGAAATTATTGTTTAAAACTGCATAGTGATGTTTAAAATGTCAGCAAAAAATTCAACAAATTTCTGACAACATTTACTAAGTGACTAATTAATCATAAAATAATAAATAAAGAAATGAAAATGGTGTCCCTGACCTGGTTTTGATGCCATTGAAGCTGCAGTTGGCAGCTGAGCGCAGACTGGAAAGCCCACTCTCACTGGCTGAGCTGGTAAGTACTGGAGAGGTGTGCAATGGTGAATCTAGACCCAGGTCCACCCTCACAGCTGAGTCAGGGCTGTCTGGATCTGGACTGCTTTGGCTCACTTTGGCCCTCTTTTTGGCAGCGCTGTTACGCAATGAGCGCAGAGAACTCAGCATCTGTTAGCAACATGCCATATAACATATACAAGTATGAGAAGAAAACCCACCACTTAACTTTAAGAACATGGACTAAAAGGGCCATGTTTTCTGACCTCCTGCATGTCCAGGGGATCATCCCCCTGAAGATCTTGCCAGGCACTGATGTCATCTGGGTCCTGATTAGTTTTATTTTCTACATGATGGTTCTGAGGAGTGTCTGAGGCATTCGATCTCTGGCCATTGTGTGAATGCACCTGTTCTGCAGGAGGGGCTTCTAGTGAGCTAGAGAAGGTTGCTCTGGTGTTGCTCAGAGCCCGCCGGAACGACGAGGTGGAAGAGGAACTAACAAGGGAAGCACGAAGAGGCCTGGGAGAGCGCCTGATAGAGACTTCTCCTAGGGAAAGAAAAGAAGACAATACCCAATTCAGAGCAAAGACCTGAATGTTTTTTTTTCACTCCACAGACAAACCAGTCACATATAGACTTTTTTTTATGCTAACTTACCTTTTGCTGTGCCTCCTGTCTCTCTCCAGGGGCTGGATTCTCGCTGATGAGGATTCTCTCTCTTGTTGGGCCAGGTGTTGGACATAGAGAGGGAGGAGTCTGCATGACGGCGTGACAGTGTTGGAGTAAACATACTCACTGGTTGTGTAGCCAGTGGGTAGGAGGGCAGAAGGAAAGAGCCGGGTGTGGCAGGGTTTGAAGGGAGGGAAAAAGTTCGTTCAACACTGGGGTTCCTTGAGAGTATACGTCCTTTGGGTGCTACTGTAAGACATTGCATTAACACATCAAACACAGAAATATAATGTGGTGCTTCTGATTCATCTGAGTTTTGAGTCATTTAAGTTCTGATTCTGATTACTCTGCACTAATAAAACCTTCTAAAAAATACTTCCAGAACAGGTACAATTTGACTGATGGCTGGGCAGCTTCTTTCATCTCAGTCACACTAGTCTGCCCATCACAGTTTTACTTGGAGGCACTAAACATAACATTAAAGCAAGTCCACCATTTTCTGTTCAGTCTATAAACATTAACGTGCCAGACTAACCAGGCATGAAAGATCTACCTGATGCTGTGATAAATAGTACATGTCATATCATAAGGAAATCCAACAACTTGACTTATTGGTGTGTCTTTAAATATATTGGATGTTTACAGACACAAAACACACTCTTAATAATAACTAAATAGACACATATAGATAAGGGTGTCTGTTTCTACAACTACTTGTAAAATGACATAGTTAACTTTTTAGCTTGTCTTTAAATTAAACTGAGGAACTACTCATGCTCATTCTATCTTCATCTATTTAGACAAATGTTTATAATGATTGGTGCTTCTCAGATCATGGCCTCTTACCAGCATCTGGGTCAGAAAGGTTAATGGTTTTATAGATATCGGTATCTAAGTTGAGGCTTCCACTTCTTCTGAGATGAGTGGGAGACTCCCGTCTTCTGGAGGATTGGGGCTTCTGTGGCTCTGCAGAACCTAGATAGAAAGTGCATTTATATTTTTTTTTTTTATCATTTTCACTCAAAAAAAAAAGACTGCAGAGATGACTCACTAAACTTATTCATCCAACATGAGTAATAGTGGGCTTTAGATTAGACTAATTTCTCTCAGACAGAGAAATGCCTCTCTGTTTAAGGAGTCAAGTTCTATTATGAGCTTCCATCTTTTAAACAACTATCCAATACCAAAGTATCCAATTTGTGTATTTCATCTGATGTTATCATCACACATTTCAAATTGTTCAACGGTATCGCTATACTTGCAATCTTTACCTAATACATGATTATAATGCCTGAACAAACACTTTAAGCTGAACCATCTTTAAGCTGCGAAAACAGAGCTTAATTTAAACCTTTTAGATATCTGAGATTCCTTTCTTAACTGGATGAATATCACTGATAAACTGCAGTGGAAAATTCACAGATGACTGCATGCTGCAGGCACATAAGCACGGAAAGTTTTAGTCGACCATACAATTCAGTTTTTAAGGTCTGGTGCATAACACTGCATTTAACCCTTGTGTAATATATGAGATACTCAACAACTTTGACTGTGTTAATGCTAGTAAAACAAAATTTTGCAATGATTTCAGTTTTTAAACTGAAGATCTTTGTACCAAGGGTAAAAAGTGCTGTATTTTCTGAAAGGGTGCACAAGGGTTAAACTTTTGATACATCTATTATACTGGTACTCTTTATTTGAGGATTATCACCATCTGTCTTAATTAAATAAAGCAAAACCATAGTATTGGAGTCTAATTCTTGTCACTCAGAGTCCAAAACAAACTGATCAAGGAAATAAAATTCAACAAAATTCAAGAAAAAACCAAATTAAATATTAATATATTATAATATAATAATATATTCTAAAATATTACTGTGCAAATTCTGGTTACTTCATTGCAATACTGAGCATCTTCTCACTGCTGCTCATTTCCAGGCTGAAGAGTAGTCAGATTAGCAAGCAAATAATCTTTAAACTGGTGGAACTGACAGCCTGCAGTAGCAGTAAAACCACATGCTTTATCTCAACTAAAGAATTCCTTGCCACTGGTATTCATTTTCTTTTTGCAGCATAAGTCCCTTTCAGACACACACTGCTTTCTGGGCATGACAAGAGCGTCATGCGTGAATTACTCCTAGTGGTTTTCAGTAAAATTCTGGGACAATGATCTGATGAGGCAGAGACTAAAAACATATTACTTTCAACACGACACAAGTTTGACCTCACATTACTGAGCAGACACACAGCAGTGGTGAGGTAATTAGCCATGTGACCATCTGTTTTGAGAAATCCAACAGGTCACAACACTAAATAAATAAATAGCCCAACTGCAGCACTGTTTTTTCTTCCTCAGAATCTGAAGCAAATGAACAGAAAAGTTTTAACTCTACATAAAGCTACTCCTCTCTATCTTACACTAGATATGTTTCATGTTGGCAGTCCACCATAGTTTCATTTTCACACAACGCTACATGCTTGTAAGCATGATATGATATGAACAGTTTTGTGTGGAACAGAATATCTTTTACACACTTGATAGTGGAGTAAACATAACTTTTTCCTTGATTTAATAACAACTACACTGTTATTGTAGTACAATTTAAGCCTAAAAGTATAACACCAACTCTTCTTTTACATGTAGAAAAGGGATGTTTCTGCTGCATCAATCAACCACCAATGAGCAAAATATGTTTCTCACAACCAGAGAACCTTTGGCAGATTAATATAAACTGTTATCGTCACGACTTGTTGTGTGTACACTATGACTCTATCAGGACTGTTACGTTACGGTGCATTTTATGCACTGTCCAATCCTGTGCAAATCACAAATATCCACATGTATGTTCCTCTCTTCACTTCCAAAAGCATGTCTGAATTAACGGTAAGGGACATTAAGAGACCAGTGACTGCTGTGTGACTGATTGAATGGCATCACTTTAATAGTCTAAGTAAGCCTTTAATGTTGTATATCTTTGGTGTGTGAAACGCTAAAGATTCATGATTGGAAGCTACTTATTGAATATATCAGGGAACAATCATTTCATTTACTAAATGCAGAGTTTTTGACAATGAACAAAAGCAGCAATACCAGGTAAAATTTTAAGAGTCTGAAGGGAGTGTTTTTATATAGCTCAATATGTCCCTATGTTACAGACAGACAAGCATTTAGAAAACTTTACAGTTAGTGAATGGTATGGCGGTATGGTTTTCTCTGGCGTGATATGAGACTGGTATGCCACTTATCTGGCAAGCAGCTTGTATCCGTGTTCATCTCAAAGCTTTTAGTGGCATGTGCAACAGTGACTCCTTTGAGTCAGTGTGCTAATCCAACTTAAAGCTGCTCTAAATTGAGCTGAAGTTGAACATGACAACCAGTCAACTGTACTAGACACATCACAGTGCTGATAAAAGTCCTGAAACTTACTGAAACTGGGTATGTAGGTATCTCCCTTCCTGGCAAGAGTCATGAGATCCTCACTTGTCTCCTATAAAAGAGCAGAAAGATATTTCTTTTAACAGTAGCAACAACAACAGGTCAAGTTCAAGTAACTCACTTAAAACAATCCTGAAACATAACAAGAGCCTTAGTGTAATTCCATCCATGAGCCTGAACAAAGGAATGTAGCGGATATGTAGCTCAGATAAGAGACTGCGCTATATGTGGGTATGTCTTTGGATCCTGTAAAAGAGCATATTCATCTATAATCTCCGTTTAAATTTTATTATCAAAGTAAACCCTTTGTCAAAAACTGTAAAAAGAAGAAGCAAAGACACAACGATGAGAGATTTTTACATTACTGCATGTCTTTGTCTTTAAGATGAGCCAGTATGGCTGGTGTTGGTCGCACAGCCTGTGATCTGATCAACACTCTCTAGAGAATGTGTGTGATTGCAATCAACAGCAGAGCATTAAACAAGCCATGTTTTACAAACATGACCCTGTGAAACTACCAATTATGTTTCACAGCCCCTTCACTAAATGTGCTATGTGTTAATGGGGTTGCTGGGAAACAATAAACCGTTGTCAACAGAAGGTCTCTGAACTGAAAACTGTTCCCGTAACAATATGTGATTGATTAATACCTAATAAAGCTAAACAACATATCACAACACAGACGTTAAGAATAAGACTGACAGCTGTTTTATTATTTGTTAGCTGACAAAATATATTTAAACCAATGTGGTAGACTGATTGCATTTGTTAAAAAGTTTTTTTTCCAAAGCAGGTCCTGCTCATTTTTGCAGCAACAGTGACTGTGCATGAAAGTGAGTCATCTAATGTATTTTCTCCAGGTACAGTCAGTGATTATGACTATATTTATTCCTCTTTACGTATCCAAATGTTTATTAAAAAAAAGAAAAAAAAAGATGGGGGTCACATATTTAATGACAAAGTGCTAGTGTAACACTGAAATAAATTATTTCCAAAAAGAGGTAAATGTGTTTGCATACACCATTGTGACTCATACCCACAAACACAAGATTAACAAAAAGATACAGCCCTCCCTCTCTATCACTATCTATACTGCATCATGAGAAATAGAAGCTATATTTAGTTTTTTTAGCCTCAAACCGTCTCTAGAGAAAGTGCAACTGAATTTCCTCAGTCTTCTGGAATGTTGCTTTGGGTGTAACTCACGTTATTAAAACACTAAAAATACACAATTCTGACAACGGAAACAACATGAAACCACCATACTTATTCCACTGAATTAAAAATTATTCTCTCTGTGAACTACACAAGACTGAAAAGAGGCAGAAAAAGAAAGCACAAGGAAAGAACTACTCCTATCATGCTCTTTGCCTCTGAAATCCATGGTAATCTCTAAGTAATTATCAAAAGCATTCAGATGCTCCTAAACGCTTTGCATAGGCAGCAAACAAATAACTGATTAGTCCTAATAGCTTGTTAGTATTTTAAAGCCCATCCAACAAAAAAGGCAGGCATAGCCATTACAAACTAATTTATGTCATCACTAAAAATTAAAAGGACAAAAATGAACAATTATTTGTGTAAATAATGTTTTTTTTCTTTTTTACAATCTATCATAAAGCTATCATAACATGTCAAACTCATCCAAATGACTTAAATATTTTAGGTAGATTAGTGAGAAAATTGCAAGTCAGGTCTCACCCGTTCAGAACATTTTCCATTCGGTGTATTGTACTGCTGCTGCTCGTTCTCAGTGGATGAAAAGCCTGACATCTCCCAGGGTAGTTTGTTCTTCCCTTTGCCCGCGCTGACAATCCTCCTTTGAAGTGGAAGGTCTTCAGTGAGGGATCCTAAGCTTCCATAGCCATATAATCTGTCACAGTCTGGCTCAGCTCTGTAGCTCCTGGCACTGCTTATCCGGCCTCCGTTCATAACCCAGTCAAGATCAGCCCCAGAACCATACTGTCCCAGGGACCATTGTCCAGGTTTAGGTACCACCAAACCATACTCCACTACCCCCTCTGAGGTCACTTTTGGAAGGATGTGTCTGGCTCGTCTTGCCTGTACAGCTGCCATCAGACCCTCTGCATCCTCGTTCAGCTCAACCATGTCCACAGCTTTCATTAGAGGCTGCTTTTTCCCGGTGTCAAGGCAATAGTCAAAAACAACAAACAACTCAAGAGCAGCGTGCCGGACCCTCCTTTTGCTGTCTGCCAAGTATGGTGCAACTTCAAAACAAAGCTTGGGGATGTTGAAATATTTCCTTGGATGAGTGAGGATAGCTGCCATAATTATGTTAAGGACATCTTCACGAACTCTAGAATTCTTGTGTTTCAAGTTGCCAATTACAAGATCTAATACTTGCTGCGGTACAACAATTTTCATCAGCTGCTGAAACACATTAAGATATTCATTCCTGGTGACTGTGCGAGTGTCTCCTAAAGCTTTGAGAGCCACAAAAACTATATGTTTGAAATATTTCTCAACATCTTTTTCCAGCTTCTGAATGAGTAAGTTTAAAACTTGTAAGGTACCATATAGCACCTTGAAATTACTGTCATCTAGAAGTCGAGGTAGAAAATTTATGAACTCCTCAATGCTTCCAGATGGGATTGATTTAATTTCCACTTCTGAAAGGATTTGTTTCAGCTCTTCCACCCCACTTGTGCGATTCTGGTAATTCCTTAGGTCCAGAAGCTGCTCAAGTAACTCCTGGGAGATCAAACCAGGTATCATTATTGGTGGTCTTTTTGTATGGTCAAATTAGAGAATTCAAAGGTGACAACATTATCCAGTGAGGACAAAAATGTTCCTCCTTGTTACTTTGTGCTTTCATGCTGAGCAGCTGATGAAGAAAATTTGTAGTCCTGAATGTCAAGCTGTAAACGCAAAACAGAAAATAAACAATTTGTATACAGGATTGACTTAAGAGGCCCCTGAAGTGCAAAATATGACCCAACATGACAACAAAACACTTAAAAAGTCAGAAAACAGAATAACAAAACAGAATTAATAATACCAAAAAAAAGCAGTCTGTTCTTTTCATTCTTTTTTAAATCAATGTGTTTTTTGCATTTTTGTTGTATTCTTTTGAGGGAAGAATACAACAAATACAACAAGCCCAATACAACAAGCTTTTTATGCCTTTTTTTTATTTATTTTTTTATTAATGTTTCCTGAAATACTTTGGTGTTTCATGATGTGTTTCCAAATGTCGTATAGTTTAAAACGTATTTTTGTTGTTTGCACCCCGTATCAACAATCTGATAGTAATGTCCTTACAAGTGACAGTATAGAATTATACAGTGTAAGGGAAAGCGGATATTACCACTCATTCACATCATGTCAGATTACCGTGATACGGGTGGTTAGGGCATGAACACAACCACTTGTGGCTGTCGGGCACAGCGATAACAAGCAATTATGCTTTACAATTTTCATTAACATATAGAAGACTCTTAAGTGTCTCTTTAGTCTTTTACAGATTTAAGTGAAGTAGTACAGTCAATGTGTCTACAGTCCATCTTTGACTTCACGTTACCGTTAAGCAGCCCAATTAAAGCGTAGCTACATTGCTAACTGCAACACCGCTGAAACGGTGCTAAGCTAACTCGCTACTCCGCTAAATTTAACCGTGTTAGGTGCTGACTGTCTGTGCTAACAAAGTTAGAAAGAAAACAGACCTTGCATATTCCCTGGTCCTCTTCGACGGCCGTGAGCGAAACTATCTGCTGTTACGTCGTTCAAATGTCCATGTCATGCTGCAGCAACTACTGTTCTGTCTACAAGTGCAGGCATTTCTTCTTTTAGCTGGCGTCTGAAGTGTTCAATGTTTAGAAGCTATAGAGGTATTTACCCCCGAAAGGAGCTCATACACACACATACACACACCGCGGCTGCAAAATGGCGAATACATGTCTCAAACTGAGTGCTTCCATGGTGACGCGAGTTCCAGGCTCCAACAGGCGGCATCACATCGTCATCTTTACTGAGCAGCATGAATAATGAGCTGAGCAAACTTGACACTAAACATAAGACTTTTCATTTAACGCTTTTATTTATAAGTATAATTTTATTTGCATCTTACCACTGAAAACGCGCAAAAAAATAAACAAACCAACAAAGACACATTTACAAAAGTTAATTATGTCAAATGAAGCATGTCATAGCAACCAAAAGAATTAATATATATATATATATATATATATATATATATATATATTGCACTCATGAAAAACACACCAAGCTTTCTCTACCAGTGTCAAACAACTAATTCTGCTATTGATTCTTGTTTTGAAGTTTTTCCTTCCAGTTTCTGCTCAAAGCATTGAGTTAACGTAATGCGGCCTGTGACATGGTGCCCCTTCAAGCTGGTTTTCCACAAAACCAAGTTGCACCATTATTTGGAGTGAGCTCCAGTGAGCTTCAGTATCATCCAGTATCATCTCCAAATTGTAGGTGAAGTTCAATCCAGAGCAGACTACACACAGTCAATCTCTGGTGTCATAGACCTTCCATTACTGGCCTTCACTGTCAGGACCATTTGTGATAGTATAGCAGTGACAACACCATATATCAACAGTCGGGGTCCTACATTTATACCCCAAGATGACAACGATTGCCCCTGGGGTTTATCAAAGACAACTTCCAGAATTTGGGAGTGGTGAAAATGGAATGGTCTGCCTGCAATCCTGTCATCAATTCTATTGAACACGTGTGGGATCAACTTGGACATGCTGTCCATGCCAGAGTGACCAACACAATTGCAATGGCTGACTTGCGACAAATGCTGGTTGAAAATGAGCTATGCCATAGGAGGTGTCAGGCCGTGTATGGCTTTTCCATATGCTAAATGAACACTGTTTGCCAATATGTTTCCTCAGATTTCATTCATCCAGTCTAATAAACAACACAAGACAGTAGCAGAATAAGCTTTTTGGTGTTAGATTTGTCAAATTTTTCATGGGCGCAGCTCAACTGCCATTCTTCCAAAAAATGTTTTCTTTTTACAAATGTGTATATATATATATATATATATATAGCTTTACTGCGTTTCACAGACTAACATTAGTTGTTTTTTTTTTATCTTCCTTGTACATATGGTCGTAAACAACTTCTTATTTTGAAAGCACCGGAAGTGGGTGTTCCGTCCTGATAGGTCGTTATTATTAGAGCTCGTCTTTAGCTTTATGGCTAGGTTGGTTGGCTGTCGGTTGTTTTCGTGGTAGCTGCCCGGGGTTCCCACTTGTCGCCACTGAACTCCGTCAGTGCACAATTGGACATAACAGTGGTACACTAGCCGGACCACAAATTACAGGTTTGGTTTCCTTTGTTGGATGATATATATTGTTATCAGAAAGCTAGCTATAACGTCACGTTTTGTATCTGTCAGCCATGTTACTGTATATCAATCAATGATGCAGCCAACACAGGAAACGTGTTTATTTTAGCAGTTGACTTGTTGTACAATGAAACAGAAAAATATTTATACTTCCTTTATTTTATCTAAGGTTAACAATTGATAGAACGACGCTGACATGGTCTTTGGATTGGATGAATCTGTGCAAATAAAAGCGAAGCTGCCGAAAGAGGGAGGGCTGGGGGGTGCTTCACTGTGTTGGCTAGCGTACTAGCTGTCTGCTCATTTACAGCTAAGCGGTAGCTGGCTAGTTTTGATGCAATCCGATCAAAAATCAAGTCAAGTCAAAGTTAATATACTATCAACGTTATTCTGACTCTCTGTCATGAAGCTTATACACATACTTTGCTCAATTAATCATATGGCTTTAGTTATATCTCACAATTTGCGTACTTTTCTTGCTAATACCTTGACTTTAAACAGCATTAGCATTGGATTTAAAGGATAATGCTTCTTTGCCTTGCCCTGAAGGAGACTGCTAAGATGCTGTATTGCATCAAAACACCCCTGAATGCTTCATGCTTCCCAGACACATTATCATACTGTTGTAATCGGTTTATAGTGCACTGGTCAACAGTATGTTTAGTTAATTCATAACGTTTGTTGTTATTGGCTTTACAGTATATTGATCATATCTTAGTAATGAAGAAAATTTACCAGATTCTGTAAGCATTGAATAATTGTACATTGTACTGTTGTGTGGTTTCCTGTTCCCAGATGGACCAGAAGGACCAGTCCTATATGTTTGCAAGTCTAACACGGCCTCACTCAGAGCAGCTGCTGCAAGGCCTCCAGCTCTTGCGGCAGGATCATGAACTATGTGACATTGTCCTGCGTGTGGGTGATGTCAAGATCCATGCCCACAAAGTAGTGTTGGCCAGCATCAGTCCTTACTTCAAGGCCATGTTTACGGGTAACCTTTCAGAGAAGGAGACCTCTGAGGTGGAATTCCAGTGCATTAATGAGACTGCCTTGCAGGTATGTTCAGCGCCAACAGACACAAACTGTGTTGATTAACTGCTGTTTACTGACTCTTACTCTTTCTTCCAGGCTATTGTGGAATATGCTTACACTGGCACAGTATTTATCTCCCAGGAAACAGTGGAATCTCTGCTACCGGCTGCCAATTTACTCCAGGTTAAGCTTGTACTTAAGGAGTGTTGCAGCTTCTTAGAAAGCCAGCTTGATGCTGGAAACTGTATAGGCATCTCCCGCTTTGCAGAGACATATGGCTGCCATGACCTGTGCCTAGCTGCAACAAAGTTTATCTGTGAAAACTTTGAGGAGGTTTGTCAGACAGAAGAGTTTTTTGAATTGACAAGAGCTGAGTTGGATGAAATTGTGTCCAATGACTGCCTCAAGGTAATCACAGAGGAGACTGTATTTTACGCCCTGGAATCATGGATTAAATATGATGTTACTGAGAGACAGCAGCATCTTGCTCAGTTGCTGCACTGTGTTCGCCTTCCACTTCTCAGCGTCAAATTCCTGACTCGCCTATATGAAGCAAACCACCTTATACGAGACGACCATGCATGCAAGCACCTCCTCAACGAAGCCCTGAAATATCATTTTATGCCCGAACACCGGCTGTCCTATCAGACTGTGTTGTCAGCACGACCCAGATGTGCCCCAAAGGTGTTGCTTGCAGTTGGAGGCAAGGCTGGTCTGTTTGCTACATTGGAAAGGTAATGATGATAACGCCAATGTGTAATAAGTATTTTTCTTTCTTTTTTTTAAATGTTATTTAAAGTTTCATTATCTTTCTCCTTCTTTCAGCATGGAAATGTATTTCCCTCAGACAGATTCATGGATAGGACTGGCCCCACTTAGTGTTCCCCGGTATGAGTTTGGAGTTGCAGTGCTAAATCACAAGGTATATGTGGTGGGAGGGATCGCCACACACATGAGACAAGGCATCAGCTATCGGAGACATGAGAGCACAGTTGAGAGCTGGGACCCCGAAAGCAACACATGGTCCTCAGTGGAACGTATGGCTGAGTGTCGCAGCACGCTTGGGGTGGTGGTTCTGACTGGAGAACTGTACGCCCTGGGAGGTTACGATGGCCAATATTACCTTCAGTCTGTGGAGAAATATGTCCCTAAGCTAAAGGAATGGCAACCTGTGGCACCCATGACAAAATCACGCAGTTGCTTTGCTACTGCTGTGTTGGACGGCATGATCTATGCTATTGGAGGCTATGGCCCAGCACACATGAATAGGTAATGCCACTGAGTGATTCAGAATCATTACAGTTTTTGTTTCTTTAGGTGTATTTTACTATCAGGTGGTTTTAAAAATGTATTTACACAGACTGTATTTACCCTTTTGAATAACGTGCAAATTTAACAGTCTAATCAGGCTACACGTACATGCCTATCAGTGTGCAAATAGTCAATAAATGCTTAGCATGCATACTGTAGACAGTTTGCAGGATATTTTATCTTGCATGTATGTAATGGTCTGCAGGCTGCTGTTTAATGTTTTCTGTGGATAACATGGCATTGCAGAATTTATTCTGTGACTTTTTTTTTTTAAGTGTTACCATTTGTTTAATGATTGAAATAAGCCACATAGGATTCAAACAGCATTTTTTTCTGTGTTCCTTCAGATTATGGGTGACAGAAGTACCATAGGGTTGTCGCCTGGGCTTTCATTTTGTTTGTGGGATTCTGGATTTTATATATAATATAATATAATATAATATAATATAATATAATATAATATAGACCTAACCTGACTTTATCTGTCATGGTCTTGTTAGATATTTAATAGAACTAGTAATCAAGTGAAGAATATCAAGTGTTGCTGAGAAAATGGCCAAGAGCTTGCTAATGAGTGATGAGGAGTCATAACAGAAGTGGTTGTTTCACTAAGATGGGATCTGCCTTTGCGTTGCTGTGGGTCACCAGAGATTTGCATCCCTGTTGTTTGTTTCCTTGACACCCAAAACCACTCAGGAGCATGTGTTTGGACAGAGAATCTTTGGGGACCATTTTTTTCTGTTCCCCATGGCTTGTATGTTCTAGATTGCACTGGAAAATAGTCCCATATTGCCAATCCTCCCCTGACTGCGAGACGTTTTATGTGACTTTGGGCAGACTCCAGACTGCCTCGTCATCTGTTCACTCTGGTACTTTTATTAAAATTTGTTTGATCTTTTATTTTTGCCTTCAGCTTGAAATGATCATGATATAAACTGGTTTAGGGTTATAGTACACTGCCATATAGAAAAAAATGTCTGGAATAGGACCTGAAAAAAAGTTGTGAAAATAACAGAATGAGAAATTTTAATGCTATCCTGAAGCATTGTCCAGAGGAGCTCTAGATTTGTTATAAAATGGGCAACATTTTGTTATGATGGACTTTTCAGTTGCTTTTCTTTGCTGATTGCACTGCATCTGTTTTACAGTGTGGAGCGGTATGACCCTAGCAAGGATGCCTGGGAAATGGTAGCCCCCATGGCAGACAAGAGGATCAACTTTGGAGTAGGCGTCATGCTCGGCTTCATATTTGTGGTGGGAGGACACAACGGAGTGTCCCACTTGTCCAGCATTGAGCGGTATGATCCGCATCAGAACCAGTGGACAGCCTGCAGGCCAATGAATGAACCACGAACTGGTGAGTTTATATCCATATCTTAAAAATGTGTCAAAGCCTTTGTTTTTATTTGTTTTATTGCATTCAGAAAACAGTGAGTTGGTTGCACGGTCATATGGCTGAACATGACTCATATGGCTAGCATTGTTGTCTTGTAGGTGTGGGCTCTGCCATTGTGGACAACTACCTCTACGTGGTCGGAGGCCACTCTGGGTCTTCTTACCTGAACACTGTCCAACGCTACGACCCCATCTCGGACAGCTGGTTGGACTCAAGTGGCATGATGTACTGTCGCTGTAACTTTGGTCTGACTGCTCTTTGACCCATGGCCCAGCCAGCTAGGACCCAAACAACTTAGACACAAATACTTTTTTTTTTTAGTCTCCTCCTCTTTCTCCACATTCATCCTCCAGGTGCAGGTGAGCTTAGCTGCACACCTACAAGAACATCTGAAAGCTTGCTGGGTGGATGGATGTGTGGGGCTAGCTGGCTGACTAGAGGAAAACCACAGTCATGACTGAAGAGATGAGTAAGAGCATTAAGGTCTTGTGGACAAGAAAGAAAGATAATTGGATGGCTATCGGCATAAGCACGTGGAGATAACTGCTCCTCTGCTGCTGGGACCCAGTGAGGACTCTGATCCGTGTCCCAGAGGATTGTGAAAAAAATCTGGTTGCTTCAAAATTCTAAATTGGCAGACATTTTTGTTCTCCATATTAAGTTTGAAAGAAAGTTGTTGTTTTTTTTTCCCTGCTGCAATCAGAATTTTGTAACCATTGCAGTTTGCTTGTGTTTTTGAGTATGTGTTTGTTGATTGTGTAGTGTGTATGTCTGTGTGTGTGTGTGTGTGTGTGTGTGCTTGAGAGCTTACGTGCATGTCAGATAGGACTGTTTGTTTTTATGTCTGCGTGCACAATTGATGTTCTTGCTCAGTGACGCAGAGTTCTGCATCCAAATCAGTGCTTCACAAAAAAAAAGAGCAAAGTTGGAGTCTTTATATTTTCCTCAAAGGGCTGCCTTTCTTGTGTAAATAGTTTAAATGAAATATATAGATATAAATATATCCTCTAGTGCATTGCCTGTAAATGTTTATCTGCACTGGGTCACTAATGGCTTCGCAAATGCGAGTAGTTTGATTCCCAGGGTCACTCTAGATCCCTGAGTGTGTTTGCCACTTGTCTCTGCTTCATCCTCAGAGCCATTAAAAATCCTGTGCTTCAGTTTTTGTTACATCTCTCTTAGGTCGGATCATGCACTTGCTACTTTTCAGTTCAAATCGACCTGTTACCTTTTGGTCTGTACACAATACTAACTGGTGCTATATTTAGGATTCAGGATTCAGCTGTTTGTGTTGCCTCACTCCCGTCTGGTCAACCTCTGCTTAGCCTCTGCTACATAAATCCATTAAATGTTGTTTTTTGTGCATTATAAATGCATAGCGTCTAAATAGCCCCTCACCATGCAATAAAAAGAGATTTCTATTAAAAGGAAAAGATGGTAGTTGCACAACCACAAATCTTTCTTCTGTTTACCAAAAATGCAGAAGATTTGGGCCTAATTAATTTTTTTTCTTCCTTTTTTTAATAAAAACTCTCAAGATTTATAGAAACAATACCCAATGATTGCACATTACCCTCATGTGTTCAGATCTTACTTGCAGGTTTGAGGTGTCTTGAGGTCCATGTCTTGACGTTAAGTGCCAACATTATTTATTTGTTTAAAAATCTGTTTTCATCTTAGCATTGCAACATCCTTTGTGTGCCGCAATGAAAACACTTGTCTGGGTTGCTAATGTATAAGCATTACATTCTTCCAATTAGTCATATGGACATGGAAGATAAAGCTCCAAGGGCTGTGCAGGCCAACTCAGGCCAAGTTGCAGCTGTCATCAGTCCTGTCTTCACAGAAAAATCAGAGTGCCCCCCTGGGTGGGTGTGTGTGTGATTCCACGGTTGCTGAGGGTGTCACTGTGCAGCCTTTGGCTTGCCTGCTAACACATCAAGCACTGCGCAGCAATAGCAGGGGCTCTTGACCAGGAGGAGGTTAGGTGTGGTGTGTTTAGCTGAGTCGTCATTCAAGTCTTGGTTTGAGTTGCTTTGTGCACTCGTGCTTGCACATGTGGAAACTAACAAAGCTCTGCATTGCACTTAAACTGTTTTCACACATTGTTAAATGTTTATATGTTTTTGAGTTAAGCTAATGGCGTTTAGATGATGCAATAAGACCTCTGTTACGTCTATGAATGAACATGTTTTGTGTTTGTCTCTTCAAAAAGCCAAGGGATCTCATATTGCTGTAAGAGAACCCCCTCCCCCCACATGACATGCAGGCTGGTAATGTAGACATCTAATAAAACAACAAATGGTACCATTAACCTCACTCAACCTATCAGACATCCTGTATGGTCTTTTTCTTGTTCTCATGCAAGTTCATTTGTATATTGTTTGTTTATTAATGGCCAAATTAGAGGTTAGCACTTTTAAAACTGTTCAGCTGTTACCACATAAGAAGTCTTGTTAACACTACACAGATGTACCCTTTTACTTTTCCCCAACCTCCGATGTTGGAGAACCTAAATGACATTTGCCTTGCAAATTGGTAAGGATAGTCACTGGTGAGGCTCAAGGTTTGTTTTCAGTTTGAATTCTGGTTTGTTGAAATGCAAAAGTAACCCACATTTCTGCAAATGTGTAATTTAAAAACATGATTGTTTTTGTATTGTTTGTCATGTTCTGTAACCCCATTTGTAATATTAATGTAATATTTAGTTTAGTAACTTTAGAACAGCACAAATCACGCGGGCGTAACTAAGTGCTGCTGCCATGATTCATCTAGCATTAATATTATGTGTATTGATTTTTTTTTTTTGTTTTTGGTGTATATTAACTACTAAGTCATTGTGCTTTGGAGAAAAACTGACAAATCTGCAAAAAGAATGGATGTTTGAGTTTGTTTTTTTTTTTTTAGTTAAAGCCTAACTGTCATGTTTTGTCACCACTCTCACCAAAGTGCTTGTACAAAGAAAGCAGAGGGATGACTTAACAGCTGGTCTGCAGTGGGCTGTCACTCTTAAATTTTGTGTTGAGAGAAACTCGTGTGAAACTGATGTCAATGTTAGCCAAAATGACCACTCTTCTTTTACATTTTCCATTGTATGTCTGAAGTATGGTGATTATCTTGAATTTTATATCCTGTGGACTAATGCTGGAAGTACAAGATAACATGGGTGTAAAAAAAAATTGTAGCTTTTCACATTTTATCACATTTGATTGAAGACATTTTACATACATTTTAGTCAGTTTGTGTGGTGCCGTGGTACCCAGTTTGAAATAAATGCCTGCCTTAAAAGGTACTCTGCTCTTTTGCATGTTTTCTTTTGCCCCTGCATAATAACAAAAGGAATCCAGATGTATTAAAAAATTTATTTGCATATTTAAGACAATATTTGCAGAGAAAAACAGGAATTTATAAACTAATCTTGATCATAGATTAATACTTAACAGCATTCGTGTATAAGCGTTCCTTGGCAGAGGCACTATGTGATAATCTCTTGATTTAAAATAAAATAACGTAGATGTGGTGTAAAGTACACTAAAATGTACTATATTATAGCAATGCTACATGCATCATGCCATGAAAGCTAAATGGGTCAAACATAAGCTTCTAGTATCAAAAGACAAAACCTCCAGCCTGATTTAAACATTCAATGGCAGAAATGAGCCCTGACCTTGTTCAGTTATTTCCCTCAGACCACAGTGTAAATAGGAGCACCAGTTTATTTGTTTTTTTTTTTTTTAGAAAGGGCTGATATGCATTAATGTAAAGTGAAACAGACAGACTTTTCTGGAAAATACCGTATGTACTGTGTCAACGCCAAACAGCGTTTATACGGGGAAACTTAACAGTACTCACCTGCAGTTTAACAGCTGCAGCCGAAAAATTTTATACAGTATTGTTTAAGGTTTACACAGAAATGTATTCACTTGTATTTTCATCCATGTATATCAACCCAGAACTATTATAGTCCATTATATTCTTGGATTCCAAGCATGCCAAAAAAAAGAAGGAACTTTTAATTTGCACAAGATGTTTTCAGTAAAAACTCAGCTAAAAATTTCCACATGTCATTCACCGTTACAGCTGACAATGAAAGCTTTCTCAGGGCAGTACCTAACTGTAAACTTAATAGAAAAAAGAAGCATGGCTATTAAAAAAATATTATGCCAGAGAAATCAAAGAGAAAATGATGAATGCCTTCACTTCTGTACTGTATGTTCACCCCCTACAAGAAACTTTCACTTCTCAGCGGCGCGGATGTAGACCAGAGAGGACAGCAACAGGAGCTCCGGCGGCTTGTGCAGCAGGATCAGATTATCACTCCTCAGACCATCATAGTGCATCCAACATCCATCTAAATGGAAAGCTGCAGAGTAGTGCTGCTCCTCCTTGTTGAAGAGCGTGGCGCCCTCTAGTAAGTATCTGAAGAAAAAAAGGAAATTTTCTGTCCTGAGTGTTCAGATTAGACTCAAAAGTGTATAGCCAAACAAAACTATTACTTGTTCTACTAAAGATTTTATAGAAAACTGTAGAAACGTAAATCTCTAAGTTTTAAAAACATGACATGCTTTTTTTTTTTTTTATACATTTTTAATTTGTTCATTTGTGCTTGTACATAAATCTTTTTCTTTCTGTTTTTTTAGGCAAGTAGTCCATCTATGGATGCAATAACAAGCTACACTGAGATGGTGTGCTGTGTGGTCACAAGCATTACCCAAAATTAAACAACAGCTAAAGTGCATGTATGAATAAGGAGAAATAAAGTGTTTCAATAATTGAATGCATTGCATTTTACATTCAACAGATAAATGAGCACTCTCTAAATTTATTCTAATTTTTTTTAATAAAAGAAATGCTTGTGTCTTTCAACTTTACTATGTGTTTTGTTATTTTACCATTTGTTTCTGATGATGTGTTCCACATAGCATAAATTCTTGTGAAAATGATACGCACATGTAAATTTGTAGAATATATTAAGATAATTCAATAGCAAGGATTCCCTCTATTTTGCTCATTCAGAACCTGCAGGAACATTTCAGTTTTTTTTCACTTTTTGTCTTTAATCACAGAAATATTTCTAAAGCGGACTTTATTTTTCTTTATGGATAAGGGCCAAAGTCACCCTGCTTTTATCTGACTCAGTTTTCCTGCCCTTATCTGTGTCTCACTTTTCCAGCTTGTACACAAACAGCAGCTGTCATTTTTTACTGTAATGAGAAACTCCAAAGCCTTTTAAAGTAGTTCTATAAAAGCAATTTGTGACACTTTCTATCCAACTTATCACGTTTAAAAAGTTTAAGTTAATTACAGTAAATAGAGTCTATACTTTTTAAGCCCATATGGCATTAAATGGCTGGCGCTAAATGACTGTGATGACAAAAGTTTAATTATTTATGGGAATTAGGCTTTTAAAACAACTAAATATTTATCTACAGAATGAATGGCACAATGTTTAACTAAAGGGGACACTGCTACAACACAAAGAGCAAAGAAAGTGCATATGATTAAACTTTTATTCAAATGTGTTACCTAACCTAACACAGCAGTGTGTAGACACTGTGGATGCTTCATACCTGTGCTGACAGAGAGCCAGATGGTACGGGACATAAGACAGATCCTCTGATCGCCACTGCTGCATGTTGAGAATAACGAAGGGTGGGGGGCCGTGGCAAAAAACCCTCTGAGAAAACTCTCTTAAACCGTCACATCTGTTGAGATGAAAGGTGGGCTGTCAGGGAAGTTTTAGAACACTGCATTGAAATACAGGAAACAAAACAAGTACCCTCTTCGTGCCTCACCCTTGTTCTGAACAGAGTAGGAGCTTGGGGCAGAAGAACTCGTCCACAGCTGACCGAATTGGGTCTCTGTGAGGCAGCTCATGAGGAGGGCTGAAAAAAAATGTCAGAGTGAAGTTACCAAACTCTGTGATGGGAAAATATAAATTAATGATGGACATTTGATGCTTAAAAAAATACAGCTATAGCTTGTGAGCAGCACCTTACCTGATGTTAATGGTGCTTTTGATGAAATCCTGGAAGCGTGATGGGCAGCTCCAGTTGGTGCACAGGCTCTCCTGTATGGTGGACATGAGGTTTTCCAGGTTTTCTGTGAAGTTCTCATGCTCATTACCAAAGAGGTCAATCTCCAGCGCTGTCTGGTGGATCTCAGAGCGGTATTGTCTTTTAGACATCCTGTTCCAGATCCACAGCATCTTTACTGTCGTGTAGTCACAGGAGTCCATCAGGTAGAGGAAATGGTCCACAAATTGCTTGCCCAAGAAGACAGCCAACTCCCTATGAAAGCCCTGGTTGTCCCGCAGAATCACATACAGAATCATAAGGAAGCCATCAATGGTGCAGGTGTTTTTCAATTGGATTTCCACGTACAGAGGGATGCATGATAAGGCCTTCCGTCCTGCCTTAATGGTAAAGACACCACCCCAAGGGAGCACAGGCCTCCAGAATGCACGGTCCTCTTCATCATTGTTGTTTAAGGAGGCACGAATTTCTTCAAACAGTGTTTTAGATCTATAGAGAGACGGTGCATATAGTTAGCTTTGCGTTAAACATGGGCCTTTTGACAATTTCTAGTCGCTGGACCTGAACCGAATCATGTCCATAGACATAAACAGAAGCTATGCGAATACACGTAATCGTGCAGCCTAACTAAACAAACAACGAAGTGACGAGTTAAGACAAGCTGTCCTCCAGGGAAAAATAGGACCTCACGTGTCTGCTAGCCTAACAAATTAGCATTTTACATCACATTACCTTTCGGCGTGAATACTGTTATCAGCGTTTGAAAATTGCGAGAGGTCTTCTGTGTCGTTCAAAACACTGAATCTACTCTCCATAGCGCTCTGTATTTCTTCATGTCTTCCGTGGTACTTAACGCTTGATGTATAAATAGGATTTTCTTCTCGCACTTTCTACAAAATACTGTAATCGTAGCTGCTCTGCGAAGATCCAAACAATATCTCGTGCATGTCAAGTTGACCTACATAAACATTGGCGTTAGTTTTAGGACGATATTTATCTTATATGTCAACAATCGCACGTCGCACGCCCTCTGCTGATTCTCCACTGAAATGCATCCATTTAGCCCCGCCCATTATCCCATTTTTGTGGGTGGTATAAGAATACTATTGGTCAACAGATTCCACTAATTTTATAAGACTGTTATATGATTGGCTGTTACAGGTGACACGTCGCTGCTAGTACCGCCTCACTACATCACCAAAGTTCAATGGAGAAATTACGTTATACGTTTAGTACTATTCCTGAAAGTTCTACGTCTTTTTTTCAGCGGTGCAGTAGGTTTCGTGAACGGGCACTTTTATCATCGCGAGACTCTTTTGAATCATCTGAACTTTGTGAAACTCGTCCCACTACTTCTTGGCTACCACGCTCCTCTTCTCGTCAGGCACGGAGCGTGCAGTACACACTGTCATCACCTCGGAACAGACTTTCGGACCAAAAATGTCAGCTCAAATTATTAGCGGGAAAGAGGTTTCAGCGTAAGTATAACATTTTATTTGACACGTTGAATGATGCACAATATTCTAATTATCGCTGTCAGACTTAGAAAATGTATTGGGCTAACCAAGTAGCTAACTAGCAGAATTAGAGTAACTTAACAGTTACAGCTTATATAAAAAGTGCCTAATTTTACTTGTGTGCACTATTTAAGTTTTAAAATAGTTTTGAATTTAAGTATTTATATGTCTAAGCATCAGTCTTGGCTGTGGTAAGAGCAAAATACAGTTTTAATAGTTGATTTAAAGTGAGTGTACATGATGCTGACCTCGAGAATGGTTGCGATTTTTTATTGTTTATAATCAGGAACAAATCACAGCGTAGTCTTTCTACAAAGCATATTTGTTTTCTCATCATGTTGGTCAGAGTAACTTCATTGACACTACTCATCAACATAAGATTTGTAATTTGGTTGCATCTGATTAAGTCTGGCCTCTGAGTTTGCGCTTGTCTTGCGGTATTACGCAAGATGTGTGTTGGTGTTTTATGAGCTTTGTCCTATTCGTCCACTGACCTCAAGTTAAGTCTGGCAAAACACAGATCAATATATTTTGAAATGCAAACTATCTGTGCAAAATCAGCAAAATTCGACTTAAACAAAAGGCTGATTGCAACTAAAACTTTAGAGATTTTTCAAATATTTTAGATAAAAGGGACAAATCGTTCCCCCAGCAACATGCAGAACGCTTTGCTGCATGCGCTTGTCACAAGACATGACAACATGCAGCCTGTTAACTGGCCTTCACTGCAGTCATTAGTCAGATTATTTCATGTGGCAAAGAGAAACTAGATAGCCTCTCGGCAGTAGAAGGATCTGTTGGCATTAACTCCAAAGCTTGATGAAAGCTGCTAGACAAGCGCCTGCAGGATGAAATATGGTCCTAGTTGTTTAGTGACCAGGAAATTGTTTTATTAGCTGTAACTCACATAAGAGGTGTTGTTATGATGCACTCTGTTGTGATTATTTAGGGCGCTTTCAGAACTCTATATTTAGACGAATGAGCAATAAAGCGAGGAAAAAAAATTATGCAAGGTGATGCTTGGAGTTTACTTGGAGAACTGTTATTGTTTTAGGTTCTATTTGAGGTTCAAGGGATGCAAACCTTTCTCACACAATTCTCCAAATATGTGCAGTGAGTGGATGAAAACATAAAGCAAAAGCTTTTGGTTATTTGTGTGTAAATGGTTAAGAAATGTAATCAGACATATAGCTTTGTTTGTGACAAACACAATAGACTGAGATAGTCATGAACTAAAGTCCGGTTAACTTGGTGCCACTGCTGTCTTTGATTAGTTCAGTTGGCTTTAACTAATCTTTTACTCAGATTCGGCTTATCTTATTACTCCACATAAAGTACTGGAATGCGTCCCAGTCTTCTGACTACTAAAAAATACAGATAAAGTGTAGACAGAGACTAGAGATAACACTGTTCTTCTCTGATTGTTGCATGTTGCAACTAGGTGATTTTCCACACATCTGGAGTGTGGAAAATCATTTCCAGTTTCACAACAAGAAAGCCAGATTGCATGCATTTTGGTAGAAAATATGGGACTATTTTAAGTGAATGTTGCATGAATAATTCATCTGCCATTGTTCTGATATTAAAAAGGCTTTTCTGTTGTCTTGTTTTCTCAGGCAGGTGAGGGAACGTCTAAAGAAGGATGTGGAGCAGATGAAACTCAAGGATCCCAGCTTCAGACCTGGTCTGGTGGTTTTACAGGTAAGCTGCATATAGTGATCTCTGATGAAAGTAAACACCTTCTGTGTTTTGTTGTTGTTACATTTTCTGCTGTTTTTATTGCTGTTCCCTGGAGAATGTTGGCAGGTAAGGATTCAGACTGTTTTTGTGACTTTGGCCTTGTGATTTTGTGCACTAAGGCATGGATACAGAGTGTGCAAACATTTTCTACTGACAGCTCTTGTAGATGGAGACATTTGTTGCATGCTCTGTGTGTGTGTGTGTGTGTGCAGTGAAGGGCATGTTATATACTGTAAGCATACAAGGTGATAACTTTGTGTTCTTGCAGGTTGGAGACCGTGACGATTCAAATCTGTACATTAGCATGAAATTGAAAGCAGCAGCAGAGGTCAGCAAAACCACTTGAGTCATAATTAACTTTATGATCAATATTCATAATGTGCAAGATATACAGAAGGTAAAATATATACACTTCTTGTTGTTTAAATGACTTGTTTAATTATTTTTTTTTTTATGTTTGCAGATTGGAATAAATGCAACACATGTGAGACTTCCCAAGACTGCAACCGAAGAGGAGGTGAGATTTGACTAGAAACATTAGTGCAGCTTCAATACATACAGATGGATGCTCATGTTCTAAGACTTATCATGTTTGACAGGTTATTTTAAATGTAATAAGACAGAAATGTTTGGGATTTAGGTGTTTTTGCCACTAACAACAGGTTTATTCAGCAAGCAACAGACAGAAAAGGCCACATAGGGAATGATGTCTGTGTGCTGGTAGGTTCTTCACAGTATCAGAGAAGTGAACGAGAACTCTGCTGTCCATGGGCTCATCGTGCAGCTGCCCTTGGACTCAATCCATAAGATCGACACAGAGAAGGTGACAAATGCTGTGGCTCCAGAGAAAGATGTAGATGGGTAAGAACTTGTCTCCTTTTTTAGGAATCAATCCAGCATTTTTCACAAACCCCTTTATTTGTTTTCTATTGATCCTGTCTTCAGGCCCTGAGATCAGCCTCGGCGGGCTGCCTCTGATTGGTCAACTGCCAGGAGTAGTTGTTGGGAGCTAACTTCCAAATACAAACTCCACCCATTGCTGTCTAATTGTTGTTTCCTTCGAGAATTTGAACAAATGCAGCTTTCCCTCACAGCCGAAGAAGCATTTCTTGTGTGACGTGTTGACACTGAAAATGTCACGGTGTCCACCGACTTGTCTTTCACCTTACACTGGGCAGTGAAGATGACCCCCCCCCCTTATTACTTTTAGCACCATGGAAACTGAATGTAGAGACACACCAGAAAACATGATATGTGATAAACGGTGCTGCTCACTTGTCCGATGAGTATTCAACACTATAAAACTGTAGGAAGTTCAGAAAAGCCAAAATAGCATAATAGAGCCCCTTTAAAGGAAATCTTAATTCTAACAGACATCTTTGGCTTACACCAATCTGTTCATTCTGGTTTGTCTACAGACTGACCAGCATCAATGCAGGGAAGCTGTCTCGTGGGGATCTGGCCGACTGCTTCATCCCCTGCACTCCAAACGGGTGCATGGAGCTGATCAGACAGACAGGTGAGCACTTCAGTGAATAACCGACATAACTGTGTTTCAGATTGGAAGATGTGAAAACATACTGACTTCAAGCACATTAGCTGATATGACCGAGTAACAGAATTGCTGCTTCTCTGCAGGTGTGTCTGTGGCGGGGAAGAGAGCAGTAGTGATTGGTCGCAGTAAGATTGTCGGTGCACCGATGCATGATCTGCTGCTATGGAGCCATGCCACCGTCACCACCTGCCATTCTAAAACTGCAGATCTTGCTGGAGAGGTACATTTCAGACGACGATCACAGTCACCATAATTCCCATAAATGTCTTAACATTAAGGAAGCAGGATATCAACTTAGTCTTTATTAGATTATTTAATACTATGCTCTTGGTACTATATTAATTTGCATAGAAGATCTAGTTACATTTTTCCCCTTTACTTGCTTCTGGTCAAGTTTAGCATCCATCATACAATTCTCATTTGTACCTATGCATCCCTTCATTCCACATACTCCTCAATACTTCTCTGACCATCTTCACCTTTGCATCCCTTCCCATAACCTTTAGCCTTTTTGACACTGGCCTGCTCTCCATTACCCACACAAGGCTGCGAACGTACAGACAAGACTTCCATTGTCTCTGGAATCTTTTCCCTGCTAAGGTTTCCAGCACCTTGCTCCCTACATATATTTAAAAAAGCTCCCACAATCCCATCTATTCTTCAAAGCTTAGTGTACCATATTTCTGCTTTGTTTATTGTTTTTATTTAGAGTTGCCCTTTGTTTAGCATGTAATGACCCTACTTAGATTTATTTCAGTCAAACACGGACATTTTGACACATCATGAATGTATCAAAAGCCATCTTTTCGCTTTTGACGTGCTTTTGGATTCAATGCATATATTTTCTATAGGTTAAAGTTGAAAATGCTCTACAGATCACAGATGGTCAGATTCATCAGCTGCTATGTTAAAATCTTTTTCTTACATTGAGCAGATAATGTTTATGTTGTGTAGAAAAGTCTTTACTTATCAGTCCCCACATTGTTTGCATAAGAGCACAATTCTGAAAATTAGTGAGCAAACAAAGAAACCCTAAGAGGAAGGAGGCTCCTCAAAAATCACAAGTAGTAATTAATGATGATGTACTGAGAAGTATCAAGAAGAAGATGTAGCTGCTGCCATCATGTGGCTGTTTCCACATTCACAAAGCATTTACCAGGACCTATTTTTGTTTCTGTCCAGGTGGGCAAAGCTGACATCTTGGTTGTTGGTATCGGAAAAGCAGAGATGGTGAAAGGAGAGTGGATCAAGAAGGGAGCGGTGGTCATTGACTGTGGTATCAATCACATTCCAGGTATAACCGCAGTGGTGGCAGTGTGGAGTTTTGTATGCGAGTCAGTCCGTAGAAGTCGGGGATTGTTGTTCTTTCAGATGAGACGAAAGCCAGCGGAAAGCGCGTTGTGGGTGATGTCCAGTTCAACTCAGCCAAGGAGCAAGCTGGTTTCATCACACCTGTGCCTGGTGGAGTGGGACCTATGACTGTTGCAATGCTGATGGCGGTGAGAACTTTTTCTACAGTTCACCTCAATTTAACTAGTGATTAAAGTAACAACGGAAGGAACTTGTATTATTTTATTTTTAAAGTTAAAAGGCTGAGCATGTTGGTGTTGGTTTATGTGTTTAGAACACAGTGCTGGGTGCCAAGCGTTTTCTGGAAAGCCACCAGCCTGGAAAGTGGAACATTTCTTACACCAAACTCAATCTCCAGAAGCCAGTCCCAAGGTTTGTCTTCTTTTACTCCACTTAATTGTCATGTGCTGCTAAATTCAGTAACTTTTATGAGAACTCACCAACTGTTTGCTGCACGGTAAAAATGACTGAAATACGTCCTAGTCGTCGCTGTGCCCTCCTTTGCTTAAATGAAAAGTTAGATTTTTTTTTACTTTTCTTTTAACAGTGACATAGTGATTTCTCGCTCCTGCGTGCCCAAGCCTATTGACCGCTTAGCCAGGGAGGTGGGTGTGCTGTCTGATGAGGTGGAGCTCTATGGGAAAACAAAAGCCAAGGTCCAGCTGAACATCATCAAACGACTGCAGTCCCAGCCAGACGGCAAATACGTGGTGGTCACAGGGTACATGTTGCCAGCCTTTAGCTACTCTACTGATCATGTGTGGAAAATAAGCAAATAATTGTTCCATAATACCAAACAGTTTGAGAAGAGTTAAAGTCAGAACATACTAGCAGCAAATGACACAGCCGGCCAACACTCACACATTTTTAATGCAACAAAACACACGTTTAATGATGTCTTTTCTGTTCAAGAACATCCCAGCTTCCCCTCTGTTTCGATGGGGCTTGAATATTTATTTAATTATTTTTCTTCTCTGATTTTATAGCAGTGCCGTCTGATATCAAAACCATTTGTAAAATGAATGAGTTGCTGAGGTTGAGAAATAACCTGAGCTGTACAACCCACAGTCTTATCTTTTCATAAACACGTTGCTCTTCAGATAAAAAATATTCTCTGTGTAAATAGTGTTTTATTTCACACAGACGTTTAATGACTAGAAAACATTTCTGTGCCAGTGCTTTAACTCGACTTTGAGCTACTGAGGGACTTAATGAAATTTTCTCTCCGCAGCATTACACCCACCCCTCTTGGTGAGGGTAAGAGTACCACCACTATTGGCCTGGTTCAAGCCCTGGGAGCCCAAATGAAGCTCAATGTGTTTGCTTGCGTCCGTCAACCTTCTCAGGGACCCACATTTGGCATTAAAGGTAAGCTTTGGAGGAATATGCACTCAGAGAGGTTGCATGTGTTGCAGGCTGTAGTCGTATTGGTCTGCAGTGTGTATTAATGGTTTTCTCTCGTTAACAGGTGGTGCTGCAGGAGGTGGATATTCTCAAGTCATCCCAATGGAAGAGGTAGTATTCTGTTCCAAAAAGTTTGGAATTATGAGATTTAAATATGAAAAAGAGCAACGCATTTGTTTAAGAAACGTTTTATTTTTTTGTAGTTTAACCTTCATCTCACGGGAGACATTCATGCCATCACGGCAGCCAACAACTTGGTGGCTGCTGCCATTGATGCCCGTATCTTCCACGAGGCCACGCAGTCCGACAAGGTGGGTTCTCCTCTTTTTGAGTGGTGTATAAAAATACTATATCTGCAAGTTTTTACAGGGTCATGGCATTTATTTTTTTTTTTTTAGGCTTTGTTTAATCGCTTGGTCCCACTTAGTGGAGGGCACAGGACGTTCTCCCCAATCCAGATCAACAGACTGAAAGTAAATCATCTCATTACACACTTTCATGTAAATCTTTCCTGTGCCAGGAAGGTCTGACAGGTCATTTTCTTGATTTATCTAGAAACTGGGCATAGAAAAGACTGACCCTTCTACTTTCACTGATGAGGAGATCACCCGCTTTGCCCGCTTGGACATTGAACCAAGCTCTGTTACCTGGCAAAGAGGTATAGACATCTGCAATGTCTCCATAACTGGTGTTATTCTCATAAGATGAATGACCGTGTGTTTATTTATTCATTTTAAATTAACTTCAGTGTTGGACACAAATGATCGGTTCCTAAGGAAGGTCACAATTGGCCAGTCACCAACTGAAAAAGGATACACAAGAGAGGTAAACTTTCCTTATTAATAAGCAGAGGCAGCTATGTGTTGTAAAACACACAACAGCTGCATATAATTTAAACACATAATAAGAATCAGCACTTGGAGCAATTGGAGAGTTTTCTTGTAACATACAGAACACAACTGCCTAGTTATTGATCATAATTTGTCCCCCAGGCCCAGTTTGACATCACTGTGGCCAGTGAGATCATGGCGGTACTCGCCCTCACCAGCAGCCTGGAGGACATGCGACTGCGCCTGGCCAGGATGGTTGTAGCCACCAGCCGCAGCGGACAGCCCATCACCACCGAAGACCTGGTCAGTCTCTCCATCATGATGGGACCTTCTGTGTAAGTAGAGTGGAAACAGTCTACTGTACAGTGATGTTTTTCACCTGCAGGGTGTGAGTGGAGCTCTAGCTGTGCTGATGAAAGACGCCATCAAGCCAAACCTGATGCAGACTTTGGAGGTGGGTAAAACAGTTTCACAATTCTTTGATGTTAAACATGTTGAGAAGTGTGTTCTTCCCTTGTATAGAGATTCTGGTTATGTTGCTGTAAGGGGTTTATCTTTCATTTGAACCTACAGGGAACGCCTGTGTTTGTCCATGCTGGCCCGTTTGCAAACATCGCCCATGGAAACTCATCCATCCTGGCTGATAAAATTGCTCTGAAGCTGGTAGGACCTGAGGGCTTTGTCGGTAAGAGGAACTAGAAAGACGATTAACTCTCAGTGTGTTAATGTACAGGTGAATGCTCAGTAATCCTCAAAGCTGTTATGCTTTTTGATTATGTTTATGCCCTGAACTCTGTCAACTGGGTCCAACAGTGACGGAAGCTGGTTTTGGTGCTGACATTGGTATGGAGAAGTTCTTCAATATCAAGTGCCGCTACTCAGGATTAAGGCCACATGTGGTGGTGCTGGTGGCCACAGTCCGAGCCCTGAAGATGCACGGAGGAGGACCAACAGTGAGTTTGTCTTAAGGTTTTCCTCGACTTTCCTACAACAAGCAAAATTCTTATCAGCCATAGTTCTTGATGTTAGTTTTAATAGTTACATTCACCCTTCCACCTACTGTGATGGACATCCACGTGATCACATGACACATTTTATCCATTGCGTTTGGTCCACTCATGATCATGAAAGGTTGACTGATTTGAAAGGGAAAAAACTTAATTATTTTTACTATAAGTATTAAAGGTCCCATATTTTGCAAAATTCACTTTTTAATGGTTTTGGAACAGTCATTCTGGTCCCCCCGCATGTGTAGGAGACCCGTAAGTGTGAAACTCTTTCAGGCGCTCTCTCTCCCCCCTGCTCCACCTCTAGGGAAGTAAGCGCTGAAATGAGCTTGTTTGAAAGCGTGTACGTTATGACGTCATAAGGGACAATAACCACTCCCCACAGAGCGATGGACCCGTCTACCGGCTCTCAAAGCCCGCCCTCTAAAAATCACCTAGCGCCCAGTGTTTTTCCCTCTTCGGCAACCCTCGTTAGCGGACATGGCTAAGCGACAGAAGCACTGTTCTGTTTGTGGCTGCATAAATGAACACGAAAACGTTTTTTTTACTTCCATCCACTGAACCCACGAGGACTGAGTGGATTAATTTTATTTTTGGAGGAAATGTACCCGGAAAACTTCCAAAGGTTTTGCATGTCTGTGGCCAGCATTTCAAAGAGGACTGTTTCCACAACATGGGGGCATGTAAAGCAGGCTTCGCCAACCGTTTGAAGCTGAAGCCAGGTTCAATACCAACTGTCCGTGACACAGCTGGAGAGGTAAGAGCTGGCAGTTATTTTATCGTTTCGGCCTTATTAGTCTGATAGCTTGAAAATATATTAACCTGTCAATCACCTCATGACGGGCGATGCGATGGGCGGAGCCAACAGCTGAGCTGCTCCACCAGGGTTCCGCCCACCATAAACGGCACATTTCTGAAGCTGCTAAAAAGAGGGAGGTGAAGAGAAGCCGCTGCACTCAAACGGAGGGTCGATTTGTCCATACCATGGCGGAAATATTTCATTTAGATATTAATGAATGGTCTCAGATTGGGAATAAAGTGTATAATATGGGACCTTTAATAGTGAATTGTTGGATTTATTAACAATGGCTAACTAGATCCTTTCTTTGTTCAGGTCACTGCTGGAATGCCACTGCCTAAGGAATACATAGAAGAGGTAAATAAGCCAATTGACAATGTTCTATTAATGGACTATACACGTATGGATTATGTAAAACTGGCTTCACGCCTGCTGCATGGCGTGTGCGGAACAGCACTGGCTCCTATGTTGACAGATTGGAGCATGTATGCCAGCTGAGGGGAGCACATCTTATTGCATTCAGTTTTGTTATGTTGCCTTTTTCACATGTAAAGTAAACATCAGCAAAACATATCTGCAATGATACACAGCCAAAAGATTTCCTGGCCATCATACTGACCTCATGAGCAACAATACACCCTTCGCTGCAGCTCCCAGTGTGTAGGTAAATTTACTTTCACCAGATGTATATTCTTAAAGAGGAAATCTGTGACTCTGAGGTCACAAAAAATTCAAGCATAACATAACACAGCTACAATGCAGCTGGTAGGAAACCGACCTGAGTCATATCTGCTGACTTGATTGATCACATGCTAATCTAAATAGTAAAAGCTTTTAAAATGGATGTTAAATGTGTGTTTGTGTGTGCGTGCAGAACCTTGAGCTGCTGAAAAATGGCTGCACCAACATGAGGAAACAGATAGAGAATGCAAAGCACTTCGGCGTTCCAGTGGTGGTCGCTGTCAATGGTTTCAAGTAAGTGACGAGGCGATTTTTTTTTTTTTTTAAATAGATAGCTGAAACATTTAAACTGCCCACATTTATCTCTGAGGTTTTTTTTTCTATTGGCTTTAAAGCGTTTCCTGTTGACCCATCTTACAGGACAGACACTGAGGCTGAGCTGGACTTGGTCTGCAGCATGGCCAAAGAGGCCGGAGCCTTCGACGCAGTACGATGCTCCCATTGGGCTGAGGGAGGAGCCGGCGCTGTGGCCCTGGGTCAGGCTGTACAGAGGGCCAGCGAAGCCCCCAGCAACTTTAAGTTCCTCTATGATTTGGAGGTAGCGGCTTTAACCCTGACCATTGCTGTTCTTCACTTCAATATCCTCTTTTTTTTTTGTAATACTCTTTATATCTCCAATTCTTCTTTAGCTCCCAATTACTGACAAGATCCGAATAATCGCTCAGAAGATCTACGGAGCTGATGATATTGAGCTTCTCCCTGAGGCCCAACACAAGGTGGAGCTCTACACCAAACAGGTCAGCATGTCTCAGAGTTGATATTTTTTTCCTCATCAGGTTTGTTTATCAACTCCAGCTTTCAGTAAACAGCATTTTAATGGAAAATCCTTTTTGAGAAAGTCATCTGTTGTCTTCCCCCTCAGGGTTTTGGCAATCTTCCAATCTGCATGGCGAAGACACACTTGTCTCTTTCTCATGAGGCTGACAAGAAGGGCGTGCCCACTGGTTTCATCCTGCCAATCAGAGACATTCGAGCAAGTGCGGGCGCCGGCTTTTTGTACCCGTTAGTTGGCACGGTGAGCCCTTGACACTAAATAAGGAGTGTTTAGTGTTCTGTACCAACTATACAAAAACATATTACAGTGCACACAGCTTTATTGTCTTCTTTCTCTGTTTTTTATGGAGCACTTCACAATTTTCAGTTGTTTGTCAGTGAAGTTGCAAACGTGTGACATCAGATTGTATAGATTAGGTGTGTGAGGATGCTTTGAGAGATCAACAAGACAAGGAAACACTAAATGCAGTCCATTCAACAGGTATCACCTAACTTCATATATCAAGTTTAGGAAAGAATCAGTTGTATTATTATGGTAAAATTGGATTCATATAAATTAATCCATATTCATTCCACACTGCCATAGTGGGTCATGGTTTATTTTAGATATATTTCCTAGATTAATGGTATTTAAATGTTGCTGCAGGTTCATTTATGCTTTCTTGGATGTCATCAGCAAGAGTCAGTGAAGGATGATGCATTACATAGATATTTAATCCAAATTTATGTCTATGAACTGCCCTGGAGCAGCTTCCTGACTAATCACAAAGCATTTATTTAAATTTTTAGCACACCCCTCAGGTCCTTCAACGATAGCTACAGATGTGTCTTATTTTGTCAAATGAACAGTCCAGATTTATTTTTAGGTATATATAAGGATGATAAAAAAAACAAACAAACAAGCGAATTCTCATTGCAAAAATGAAATATTTTTCTTTCATAGCTTAACTTCTCCTTATTCTTCATTTGCAACTGTTGCAGATGAATGTATGCATTTGTATCTGCATAATCTTCTCATTTAACCGTGTTTTTCTCTGTTTAGATGCCAACGATCCCCGGCCTTCCCACCCGACCTTGTTTCTATGATATTGACCTGGACCCTGAGACTGAACAGGTCAACGGGCTCTTCTAACCAAAAAAAACCCCTCCGCGAAGACATACAGCCCATGCTTCCACCTCATACAGGAATCTGTAACAGATCATGGTTTCAAATATTCCCTCTCTGTTTTCTTTTTTTACCCAGAGTTTAAATATTCCTGAAACCTCAAAGAACATTATTGAACTTGGTGAGGGTTATAACTGGAAGTTCTTTAAGCTTCTATAGTTGGCTTTCCTCACAGACGTGTCGACAAGTTATAAAACACTAATCGTAAAAACAAATCAAAGAACATAAAACGTTTTGTCAGCCTGAAAGACTTCATGACAAATCCCTGTAACAGTTCTGACCGATCAAACACGTTTCCCATCTAAGAACCCCCCACTCACAAACACAAATCCTGGACTCTTTAATTAACTACTTGTGTATATTTTGTGAACTTTGACGTGTGAGTTTAAAATGATAAACAACCTTTTTGGTTAAATTAACAACAAAATAAGACATTTTAACATAAAGCTGCCTTACAAACTGTTTTCTCATTTGAGAAATATATTTTTTAATTGATCTAATTTAATTGTTTTTCTAATCTCTTGTATTCCCTGCCCTGTGGTCCAATTGTACCTAACATTGTTTTACATTAATGATAAAATGAACATTACTATGAAGTCAAACTTCCATCAGGTTTTAAATAAGTTGTCTGCCAGAAATAAAGTTTTTTCAACAATAAGCTGCACATCTGTGTTGTCTGTTTTCATCAAAACTCACCGTATTCTTCTTTTGTCACCTCAGCAACCTTATCCTGCCGTTATTTGCAGAATCCCCTCAGATTATTTTTTAATTAGACCTATATAATTTTGTCATATACCAACATTTTTAAATATTTTCTACTGTTATTAGCACTCGTTCTTATTTCTGCTCACGTTTTAACCATTGCTCATCTTCACAAGTGTGCCACCTGTTAATTTTTCTTCACAGGAAAATAATTTGAGAAATAATTGCTAAATATTTTATTAAATACAACAAAGTATGAAATTGCAAACATTTTCCATAAAAACAGCACAGATACTATTTTTAATAGGATTTTTTTTTTTACTAATAATCAAGCAGGAATTTAACCAAATACATTTTAAGACAATATAATGAATACATATAAACCTAGTACATATAAAATATAATTACACTCATTAAAATGGGAGTATAAAATGATGAGATATTACCTTTGTTTACATTAAATGACGCAATCAGTTGGCTGTAATCTGGCGCCACCTGGTGGACATTATTTCACATTGCCATTAGACTGTGGCGCATTTGTTGGCTTGATGGTGAGTCGAGGCTTAAAAACTGTTGAGGTGAGCAAAATTGACCATTGACCAATAATGCTTACTTTGTCTATGTCGATTACAAATGTTTTATAATTTATTTATTTATTTAAGAAAAAGAAGAAAAAAAAAAAACACTCCCAAACCGACGCACTGTTACGACTACCTTTTTACCAACGGACATGACATTTTTTATTCATATTTTTAGTGTGCGACATGTTTGAGAATTTTGCTGGAAAACCGTCTTAACGAACATAATGCAAGAAGAAAACCACCAGGATGAGATAGGAATGGAGTATGAACGAAGATAAATAAAGGAGAGATGCGGACTAATTTGAAACACACAATGTGTTATGCCAGACAACTAGATTTTGTGGCAACAATAAGCTAAATAAAGTGAATCGACCACAAAGAGATGCACAAATAAATAATATGAGACACTGAGGGTGGACAAAATAGCCTAAATAATATGACCTACAAAACAATTATAAAAAAAGGGTCTGAGTGACTTAAAAAAATTGAAATAGCCCGACTGAGACAAGAAATGAGACAAAAACAAGTATAAAGAAAATTACCTCAAGCTGATTTGAAATTATGCAAAATCTCTCCGTGATAAACAGAGATTTATCAACTTCAAGCACTCTGACGCTTACAAAGAAATGTGCCACAAAACTGGCCTTTAGTATATTACCTGCTACTCCATTAACTATAGTTTAAAGCTTGTCAGTAGCAGAATAAATGATCGATTCATCTGCTTCAGTGTGAGGCGTTTTCAACCAGGAAACTGCAATCTACTTCAGGTGAATTGAGCTTTGAATGAGAGGATGCTGCTTTAGTAAAATGACTTGCTATAGGACAGCTGAGTAGTTTATTAAAAAAAAAAAAATCAACAGTCTTTTCTTTTGTTCAGGATAAGTCCTAAAGTGGTGTTGTAACTTTTTTGGCTTCATACTTTCATATGCTAATATTTTGAGAGAAACAAACTGTTTTTTTTTGTTGTTGTTTTTTGTTTTTTTGTAATATAATTCTCTGTTGTTGATTCCTCATTGTTTTTCCATTAGTATTTACACAAATTTGTCCATGTGCAACCCCCCTTCTAGGGGGCCTGCCCCCAATTTGGTAACCACTGTTTTAGCAAGGCTTTGTAAGGATCTCTGGATTTGAACTTTTCAAGTACAAGGTTCCCACACAGTTAAATAACACTTCAGTTATAACATGCATGTAAATGTTCTCTTTCATTCACGCTGTTATTATTCCCAATAACAGTTTACTAATAGACTCTTTCACTGCAAATAGAATTCATGAACTTAATCACAAGTCTAATGCCTACCTCACCATGCCTTAGAATAAATGTCAGGTCTTAATGTCATGAGTCTATAGTCTATATCTTTAAAATGCTCCTCACATTAATCCTTAAAATAACTTAAATACTTTAAGTTGAACTTTTCTGTAAAGAGCTTTTGCTCATTAGCAGAATATCCATGTGTAGTGTGTACGATATGTGGACCCAGGTATGCTAAAAAATGCTCCCATGCAGACTGGTAGCCTCTTAACAATGATGCAGTGGAAAACTGCAGAGAATTCTCTGTTAAACGACTAACTCCAGAGCTGCTGCTGCTCATCTTGTGGATGCCTGTGGCATTTGTCTGCCAGGGTGCCTGTTTGCTGCCTGTCCTTTAGACTTGGCAAGAGGCAGTGTGCCACATATGAAGATTTGTGGGAAATCCTGTGTCCCCCGACCCCCTCCTGCTGTCTGTAGGAAGCGTCTTTAGTACTCTAAACATGTAGTCTGGAGCTCGTAGGAGACACAGCTGTTGAAACACAGTGGGAACGAGAGGCGCATGCATCTAATTTGTGAGGTCTGGATTTGCATAGTGACACATTGAGATACAAATGAGTCTCTGTGGGAATGAATCAATAAGCTTTAAAAAAATGCACATACACTGAGCATGGCGACTTTAAAATGTAAATATATTGCTTATTAATTTTCTTATTGATCACTACTGTAAGTGAAAAACATGTCGGTCCTGATTATAACTAACTAACAGAAAATAAAACACTAAACAAAAACAATTCACAAACACAGCAAACAAACAAAAAAATCTGAAACACAACTGCTTTGGTCTTTTTTTTTTAAACTACAGGTTATGTGATTAAAAACACTTCAAATGACACTCCAAATTTTTAAGCATATAAACAAAGAGAAATCAATAAGTATACAAGTAGCAGAGCAGTGCATGAGTGTGGGGGGAGTGATAGGATTTAACCAGCATGTTTTGAGATAGGTGTGGAGGGGAAAGAGCAAGTGTTTTATAGGGGGAGAGTGGGAGTGACAGAGCACAATCGGGAGGGTGGGAGGTTTGGAGAGTCAGAGAGAGAGAGAGAGGGAGGACAAGCGGGTGGGCGCTGTGAAATCCGTTAACAGGGGAGCTCTGTGCATTTGTTAGACGTCTTGGCTGCCTGCCCAACTTGGCTCATTGTAATCGAGGCATGATCGCCGACTCCAGGCAGCCCTCTCTGCTGCCTTGGCTGCTGTGTGCCTGGACCCAGCCCAGCTCTCACCGCTGACATGGAAAGACCTGTGAGTGTCTCCTCTTTCCTTCCTCTCTCTCCTCTCTCTGGTGTTAGGTTCCCCCTCTTCCCACCTCGGCTCTGTCGCAGATTTAGCTGAGGCTACATGCAGTCTTTCTCTGTTGGCTCTTTCTCTCCCCTGCTGTGGTTCCTTTTAGAGGCAGTAGCGCTGGGTAAGGAGAAAAGCCTTGGCAGCTTTCTCCCTGCAGGCCCTTTCCTCCCCTTTTTTGCTCGTCTGCCTGGGCATGGGCGCCGTCCGTCCGCTGGCAGACCCTCAGTGATTGTGTGTGCATGTTAGCTGTGCTGCTGCACCATTACAGAACTGGCCATCAGAACCCGCAGATTCGCTATCCTCACACAGAGTCTCCCCGCTTTGGTTTGTGAAGGCAGGCGTTCACATCAACCTTCGCCATTGGGCTTGCAGAGATTCAGACACGGCAGCGTGTCTCTCTGTTGTGCCTATTCTTGGTGGTATGTCCTCATGGTCTGTTGTGTTTGGATACCCTGACAACTAGAAGCTGTGAGCTAACCACTTTCCAGCCTGCCTCCTCTCTGAGTGAGTCCAAACTTTTTACATCCACAGATTTGTAACACAGCTACATTCAGAGGATGTAGTTGTTAGTTTCTCTTGAGAGTCAAATATCAGTTAGATAACTTAGCTCAAAATTCTCAGCGACAGTCATTCTTTGCAGGTGTAACAGCAGCGGGAATGAAAAACACAGAGATGGTCTTTGCGCACTCGTTAGCAGTGAGTCATCATTCTGTTCTAGAAACATCACAGAAGCAACCTTGACTCCTGTGTCGTCACTGGGGCAACAGCAGAGGATGACTGATTCACTTTGGCATATCTGCTTCCTGTCTCTGTCTAGACCTGTCAAAGTTAAAGATACACAGTTAGAATGGGATGCTTCCACTTGAATTAAGGTTTTTCACTGCTGAGACAAAAGGAACTGGCAACTTCTTATTTGGTGGTGTTATTGTCACTTCTTGGGAACTGCGAATAACGACAGATGATGCTGATTAAAAGTGCTGAACACGTGTTTTAACTGTTCAAGTTGAGAGTTCCTTTTTTTTCTATTTGATATTTCTGGATATGTGAAGAAAAAGAGACATTCTTTCAATAAAAAAAACAAATTTTAACTGCTACAAACTCATAACAAATCCCCTTTATTTCCCACAGCTCTCTATAATTAGAAAGCAAATGCAAGTTATTGCAGTTGGACTATGGTTCCCCAGAGCATAATGAAGCTCATTATACATTTTTAAGAAGGTACATACTTGTCTATATTCACTCTCACAGTTGATGGTGTGTGTCAGTGTAAAAACAAAACAAGAAGGTTGGGAATATTATCCACTGATCTTGAATCACAGTTCACAAACCTAAGGGAGGATACAAAAAACTCTCCACCAAGTTACCAGACAGACGCCATTCATCACTAAAGGCACATGACAGGCTGCTAGGGGTTAGAAAAAAGGCACTCAAAAGACTCTCAGAACACGGGAAGCAAATTCCTCTACTCTGATTAAACAAAGCTTTAACTATTTTCTAAAGCGTAAGTGTGTATGGATGCAGGTACTGAGCATTACCTTGTTTATAAGACCCCTACGGTGAAACATGGTAATGGCAGTATCATTGGATGGGATGTTTTTCTTTGGAATTGGATGTGAAGATGGATGCATACATCCTGAGTAAAAATCTTGAGTTCTCAGGATCTCATGTTTACAATTCAGCATGAAGATGAACAGAATCGTTATGTCAACAATGATGCTTCTCATCAGTTTTGGTGAAGCTGAACATTTCTGCAAAAGTAAAACAAGAGAAACTTCCAAAAGAAAGGTGTGCCAAGCTTGTTGGAAGGCTTGAAGGTGACATGCTCTAACAGGCTTTTTGCTGCAGAGAGCACTTCCTTCTTCCCTCGTCCTGAGAGAAATTCGCCCTTTAAAGTTGTTTTACAGAACAGAAGTGAATCTTTCCCCACTCTGAAGAGATCAGATGTGGAGTGGCAAGCTGAGGGGAAACGAGATCACTATGTTGAAGTAACTTGATTATTCCCTTATGTCTCAGTCTTTCATGACTCAGTTGCAACTCTGGTGTTTGCAGTAATGTGTTAAAGCAGGGCTCTCTTGTAAGAAAACATTAGCTCGCCACTAGCTATTACTCTGTGAGTGCACATGGAGGTTTTTAGCCCAGGGCCTCATGTGGTGTGACTGCACTGGGATGTTTAGGATGCTCTGCATATGTGTAACTGAGCTTTGTAATGAATGCTCCATCTGTGGTGGCTGTGAGGATGTGTTAGTGGTGTGTTGTTGAAGCACACTTAGTGGTGGGACATTGATATCTACTAATAATTAGTATTTCATCTTTCTGTCTTTGTTTCTTTTTGTAACTGATTGTTGTTGGAAACTTATTTGTTCTTTCTTTGATACAACTGCTTAAAGCATTAATGAAAAATATTAAAATATCCTTCTTTGAAACAACATACTGTATACAAATAGTTGAGAGGATTGTGCATTTGTCTTAAATGAATATAAAGAACTCATTGTAACTGCACATTTTCATGTGCAGACCTAAACTTCAAGTATAAATCAGCTGAATCAATAAGGTCAAGTCCCTACATTAGACTGGATGAAATATAAATGTATTTTTTAAGGTTGCCAGTGACATGATGCCCAAGAGGGATCATGAGAGGGATCTGGAGCTGGACAAGAAGATTGAGGCTCTCCGCAGGAAAAATGAAGCACTCATGAAGAGGTACAAGGTGAGGACAAGTGTCTGCAGGCAGAGAAATGGATGTTCTTTCACATCCATGCTCTTGCATCCTTTCTGATAAATTTTATGTTTGCATGTAGGAGGTGGAGGAGGACAGGAAAAGGGCAGAAGAGGAAGGAATGGCACTGCAGAGCCGAAAGGGCAAAGCTGATGATCTTACCATCACGATCAACAAGTCCACCAATGTGAGTGTCAAAATGATCACAGATATGACAACTGGTGCTGTGGAGTACTGCGCATTTTTGGGGGGAAACAAAAGCTGCAGACAATATAATTATTTCACAACCTGTTTTTCTTTTTGTTTGGGAACAGGATAGTCGTGTGGTGGTGACAAAACAGTTCAGCAGTGGCTCATCAGCTGCGAAAGGACAGCAGGAGGCTGGACCTGATAGAGGGGGAGAAGGCCCAGTTCAAGGTGCTGGGCGAGGCCACAGGAAACAGCTAACGGTCACCATGGCTGGCAAAAAGGTAAATTCACCACTCTAATGATTTCCTTTTTAAGTAACAAGGACAAATATGACAAGATTTTTTGCAGTTTTGCTGTATGTACATAAAAAAATCAATAGATAAATAAAAAATAAGTATTTAACCACTAAAACAAAGCTGGAGCACCTGAAAATGATGCTAAACATGACACATTTTATTCAACATTATCTGCCTTATTACAGTTTTTTTTTTTTTTATTAGACTGAATTATTGTGGGTTTAGATTTTATTGTTTTTTATTTTATTGTCCTAAATGTTTTAGTTGCTTTGTGTGAGTTCTTTAAACTCACAAAACGCAGTCTGGACAATATTAAAATACTTTTTGTAGCCGATAGAAAGCTGTATCATCAGCATAAATGTTTATTTTCATCTAATTAATTTCTGTCAGATTTGAAAGTTAATGCCAGTGGTCCCAGAACCAAGCCTTGTGGAACACCTTTGGCTACACTAATGTAGTTTTTATTATTATTATTATTATTATTATTATTAATAGCTAAGGTAGTTTTAAGTAATACCTTCTGTCTGCACATAGTAAGATCTCTTAGATAGGTAAATTTCAAGCCATCTCACATTATGTTTACACAATACACTGATGAGTCTTTGTTTAAGTATTGAATAATTCAGTGTCAAAAACAGTAGATCAGCTTGCACAGCATTTCTTTGCCTCATTAAGCAAATTACTAGAATTCCAGTATATAACATTTATTTAGATAAAAAATGTATAATTTCATCAGTGTTTAATCATTGTTAAAAAAGGTTTGTTTTTATTGGTTATTTCTACAAATGAAATAATTCCTGCTTCTATTGATTTACATTGTATTGCCTTGCAACTAAAGTAGCCTAGAGGGGGCAAACCAAGCACTGCTTGTAAAAAGTGGCCTTTCACAGTTATTGTGTGTCAATTTTCCTACCATACATTGCTGGAAATTAAAGAGGCAATGTTATTCAGTCAGCTGCAGTCACAAATTTGGACACTGGATGTTACTGCATCCTAAACACTGGACAAGCTACATGAAACCAAATGTAACTAATAACTAACTAACATAATATAAATCATGAAATCAAGAGCATAAAATTTTAACTAATGATTCATTCTCATGCAAATCATTGCAATTAATTACTTATTTGTCTTTTACCTGTCAATGGGATGTAGTCCAAGGGGAATCAGCAGAATTATTACAGTTCATTCTCGGGAACAGTAGTGGGTAAATTAAATTTTGCTGCAATCCTCAGCTGCAAAGAAAATTGCCCAAAAACAAAGCAAGCGCTTGTGTAAATGTGTGGAGGCCAGCAGGAATATTTATTTTATTATTTTGCATATTTTAACTTTTTTGTATTTTAAAATCAACAAATTAATGTTTAATATGTTGGACATTGTAAGCACAGGCAATATATTATTACAGCGCACATTACAACAGTTGTGATACTTTTACATGAGTAAGTGACTGTCCAGGGTAAGAGGGTGGTGAGTGAGATGCCAGAGAAGAGACCAGGCCCTGCAGACATCAAGAACCCCACGGATGACGGACAGGCGAGGCATGTGGAGTCAGCTGGGAGGGGGAAGCAACCAGTTCACATGACCAAGAGAGACGCAGCAGCAGCACAGGTCTGATTCGGACACACTGAACACTCCACTGATCATAAATGCATCCTCCCTGCTGTCTGCCTCCGCTCCCACATCCCATCTTTGTTTATTCTCTTGTGCTGCACCCTTGTGTTTTACATAGATGTCAGACATGTCGGCTGGGCCTTCCCGTTCAGTGGTGAAGCACAATGGAGTGTGGACAGGAGGTGGACTGAGGCTGTGACTTACTGCTGTGGGATGAGTAAAAGGGGGCTGCTAATGGAGCTGTTGGTTGACTACATGCTCTGTAGAATCAGCTTTCAAGATTTGTAGTCCGATCTCCCTCAAGTTAGATGGATTTTTGTCTTTATAGCACGTCATAGTTGATCACGCTGTGACAACCTGTGAAGCTAAGTTGTTTTAGCATGGTGGTCTATAGATAGATAGATAGATAGATAGATAGACACACAGACAGACAGACAGACAGACAGATAGATAGATAGATAGATAGATAGATAGATAGATAGATAGATAGATAGATAGATAGATAGACACACAGACAGACAGACAGACAGACAGACAGACAGACAGATAGATAGATAGATAGATAGATAGATAGATAGATAGATAGATAGACACACAGACAGACACACAGACAGACAGACAGACAGACAGACAGACAGACAGACAGATAGATAGATAGATAGATAGATAGATAGATAGATAGATAGATAGATAGATAGATAGATAGATAGATAGATAGATAGATAGACACACAGACAGACAGACAGACAAACAGACAGACAAACAGACAGACAAACAGACAGACAGACAGACAGACAAACAGACAGACAGACAGACAGACAGACAGACAGACAGACAGACAGACAGATAGATAGATAGATAGATAGATAGATAGATAGATAGATAGATAGATAGATAGATAGATAGACACACAGACAGACAGACAGACAGACAAACAGACAGACAAATAGACAGATAGACAGACAGACAGACAGACAGACAGACAGACAGATAGATAGATAGATAGATAGATAGATAGATAGATAGATAGATAGACACACAGACAGACAGACAGACAGACAAACAGACAGACAAATAGACAGATAGACAGACAGACAGACAGACAGACAGACAGACAGATAGATAGATAGATAGATAGATAGATAGATAGATAGATAGATAGATAGATAGACACACAGACAGACAGACAGACAGACAAACAGACAGACAAATAGACAGATAGACAGACAGACAGACAGACAGACAGACAGACAGACAGATAGATAGATAGATAGATAGATAGATAGATAGATAGATAGATAGATAGATAGAATGCATAGCAATGACATGAATATGTACACATGCAGTAACCCTGGCTGAGCTGTGAAATGCCACTCTTCCATTGATCTCAGCCCCCTTGAGTATGCAGAAACTCTGGAACAGCTGTTCTGCCTCAGCCTGAAGAGACACACACACACAAACTCCATCAGTAAGCTGTTGCGTAGACAGCTGATCCTTACCACTGTAAACACAGACACGGTTGGATTTGCAGGGGTATCTGGACACAAAAGTAGAGCCAACAGTAGCTGAGGCTCAGTCTAAATATGTATGTGTTCCTCTGACTGGCTGATAGACTGAGTTATATATGCACTAAATCTACAGGGTGAACACTTTTCTGTCGCCTTTATTTCTGGCCCACTAGGTCTGTCCCCCCTTTATTTATCATGTGGACTGAATCAGCACTTGAACAGTAGCCAAGCGCTCCAGCGCATCAGTCATCTGACAGTTCCCGAAAGCTTGTTTCCACATGGTCGCTGTTTACATAACCAGTATATTTTAACGTGTGAGCAGTTGGGGAATACAGAAAACTGTAGTATAGGAGAACATATTGAGTATCTATCTGACAAGAGTTGTAAAATATTTGTGTAGAAAAATATCCATGATAAACTTCAAACAGCGATGTCTTTGCCCTACCTTTGAAATACTTTTCTAATGTGTGTGTTTATGTGTGAAAATAACACCCTGGAAATAACTGATGGCTCTCTATGAGAGGGGTGTAGTTATATGGCAGTGTCCCAGGAAGATTGTAATTCCTGGAAGTACCACATGACAACACTGTTCACACTCATGAGCAGAGGGGGAGAAGAAATGGGAGAGGAACTCCTGACAACCTTCCTGTCTGTTTCCAGCCTCCATTTCTTTTCTTTGAAATTTTAAGTGGCCTGGCATGATTGTTTCTTCATTCCCAGCACTCTGAAAAGCCTGATTTGATCTAATTAACATTCAACTGCCTTCTCACTCTGAAAAGGGTCATTATGTTGCAAAAGAAATGTGCCTGGCAAGGTTCCAGGAAAGAGTTAGAGGGAGGGAGAGGAGGAAAGCGTATGAGGAGAGAGAAGAGGAAGAAAGTAGGCAAAGGTTTAGTTTGTGTGACCGTCGGCTTCTGTTTGTGGGTTTGTCAGTGGATATAGACCATCTGTCCAGCATTTATTGATTATTCATTCCCAGTGTTGTGTCAGTGGAATAATGATTTCTCCATTGCTCGCACTGTCTATAGTTAGAAATGTGCTAATTTTCTTCCTGCAACGAGATTTGTGAAGTTTTAATTTCCTGCAAAATGTAGTCTGCTCTGATGACCCCTTGCAGAACAGTCAAAAAAACTCAGGCACAAGAATTCAGTCATGTTGTTACACTTTTAAACCACTTGGAGGCAGTGTAGGCCTCTCAGTCTCTTCTAAAAGATGAGTCAGTACCTTCCTTTGATTTTCTTTTACTGTTTATAGAAGCAGTGATGTAACTCTTTACAAATGTGTTTAATTGGCTGCCAACAAGTTGCCATACCATTCCTGTTGTTGTGATGTTTGTGTCTTTATATTTTCATTTCTCTTCTCTGACAGGAAGAGACTAAAAAAGGGCAGAAGAACACAGAGGAGAAACAGAAGGCATCAGCACAATACCAGGTATTATAATGACTTGGCTGTCAAAACAGATTCAGTAAGAAGCATCAGAATTCAAATGTACATGTTGTTACTTCATCTCTGAAACATCCGTGTCTCAGGTTTGAGAAAATGACAGTGCCACTATGTAAGCACACAGAAATTCAAAAGTATTTGCTCACTTTCTTTATCACAGCCGTTGCCATGCATTTTTCAAGCTTATTCCGTTCTGCTTTCCTCTGGCTCGCACGTAACCATTGGTGGAGTAGCTCACAGCTGTCTCAGATCAGCTGTGAGATAAACAGGCTGACTGGTGAGGCAGGGAGGATTGGCTTCAAAGGCACAGCAAATACACACCATGACAAGTGATGTTGTTCATGCTTCCCCAGACTATCTGTACTTTGCTACTCTGTAGTCTGGGGAAGCATATGTTTTTTTTTTCTTTCTTTTTTCTAGGTCATATGTAAGAGATGCAAGTGAGAAGAGCTCTGGTTTTGTTAAAATATTTAGTCTACAAATATACAAATGAACCATTGTAGCTTCTTGAAGTTTAACAGTACTGAAAAAGATGATTTCAGAATTGGCCCGACCACCTGTCTCAGCTCATAGCAACTTCCCAATGAAGCCACACATAGCCAAGAAATTAAGAAGTTTTAATTAGTGGCTGAGGTGGCAACCGGAGTCGGCCTGTTGGAACATGCAAGGAAAACCTCCCGTGTGGCCCCGGATGTCCTCTCAGGACCACAGAACAGGGAGGTGGAAAGGAGATGAAAACAGAGGCCTGAGCACAGATGCTCTGCTCTTCAGCAAGTGTATGCAGGAAGGCAACATGTTTACTTAACTGTGATTGGTCCAAATGGAGTGGAAAAACATCACACATTCTCACCATCTCTTTGATTTGTTTCTTTGTTTCACAGTTTTCATTGCTGCAGTTCAAGTAATGCACAGAACAACATTTACATTTCTTTTTTTTTTGCCTGTTACTTCTCTTCTCTACACTCTCTTGGAGGATGCTGGTCTTTTACGTGATTTTTGTCATGCACAGTGCTGTTTGTTGTCCTGGTTTGCTCTGAGGCTTCATAACACAGTCCGTTTTCTCCCTTTTGATGTGTTAAAGAGCCTGTATCTGATCTCCCTTTATCATTAGCACTGTAAGACATTGAGTTTTAAGAGATTATGAAAAGCCATAGAAATATTTTTATTCACGTTTTGAATCCTACTGATGAGCATCTTGCCTTGTTGCTGTTTAAGTAGTTGTTTATTTAGATAATCTGTACTCATGTTCACCCATGCTTTTTATAAGCTTGTCCCCTGCACTTATTCTTCACAGATAACACAGGGGCCATTTTAGCCACATTACAAGTGCTGCTTTTTTAATGTGTTTAAATACATTGAAGTGTTTTGCATCCACATAGGAGCCTGAGAACCCACAGGCCATTACAGACCTCAACATCCCCACATCAAGGGAGGAGCAGGAAGAGTATCTGAGGTGGAAGAAAGAGCGTGAGCAGATTGACAGGGAAAGGGTGGCGCGCCATAAAAATGCTAAAGGCCAGTGGAGACGGGCTTGGGACATGGATAAAACAGAGAACATGTAAGTCTTCTTCGCACTCAGCCTTTCCTTGATTTGCAAATGTTTCAGAATTCTCCCTGCTGTTTTCAAGCGTATGTATTTCTTTGCCCCCTCTTTGTAATATTTCACCCAGGAAGGTACATTTAATTGGTAAATGTTGGCTGAATATACAGTTTTTAATCTCATCTCAATATGCAGATTTTCTCTGCACTGTTTGACTTTAACTTTTACATCATGTTTGTCAAATTCGGCAAAAAAAGCAAGACTTCTATCACTTATTATATTCTTGCATATTATAAATGAGCTCTTCCTTTGTATTTATACTATGAGATAACTTAGTTTTGGGCTGGAAATAGAAATGTAAGGCTGACTCTGTCCACAAGTAAGAAAATGCATGCTAGTATCTCTAATGTTTCACTAATTAGCATCATGTCTTGCAAGCTTAATCCATACAAAATAGGAATGTTAGATACGTGAAATTTTAGGATGTACATGAAGTTATTTGCTGGAGCTAACAAATTTCTGTTTTTAAACAAAAGAATAATGAATATATATATTGTGGCTACTCAAAGAGCAACCAATAGATATTTAAAACCTTTTATTCCTTCAGGTGTTACACTTCTAAACTCTGACAGCAGTCATTTTAAAAGACATTTATTCTGTCATTGCTTTATGCTAGCTGAGCTAACAGGTCTCAGCCTGTATCAGTATTTATTGCTTTATTGTTGATTATTTAATGTATTTATTTGTCGTGTCTTCCAACGACCTCACATGTACTGGGTCCTGGTTCTTGTCTACACATTGCACTGTGACTGTTGACTGGTATTTGTGGTAAGCTGCAAATTGACTGAACTGCTAGCAACGTGGCCTCACAGCAAGAAGGTCGCTGATTCGAGCCTTGGCTGGGGGGAGGTTTGAACCTGGAAGGCGGTGGCCTTTCTGTGTGGAGTTTACATGTTCTCTCCATGTATTTGTGGGTTCTCTCCAGGTTCTCTGGGTTCCTCCCACTGTCCAAAGACATGCATGTTAGGTTAATTGGTCACTCTAAATTCTCCCTATGAGTGTGAGCGTGAATTATTGTCTCTTTCTGTATTGGCCCTGTGATGGACTGGTGACCGGTCCAGGGTGTACCCTGCCTCTCACCTGCTAAATGCTGGGTTAGGCTCCAGCCTCCCTGCGACCCGTAATGGACAAAGCTGTACAGATAATGAATGAATGTTTTTTCCTCAGTGAGATTTTTGAATTGGTGGAGATTCCAACTTTCTGCTAGCTTTCATGGAAGCAGCAACCATTTTTTTTTTAGTCCAACCTGCAGAATATGACAGTGATCCATTTCTGACGACTTTAGTGCCCTTAAAATATTTGTTTTATTTTCCTTTTGTATGAGATGTGCTAATTGCTAATAGCAGATTTTGTGTATTTCTGTACCAGCAATATAAGCAACATACCTCTTAAATCTGTTGCAAAAAGTTCTTCAAAAAATGGTGCAAATATAAACTTGAGCTCAAGGATATACTTATTAGATTTTGGTAATCAATGGTCATCAGTGTGTCATTATGCCTCATTCTTGCGGGTACAATATCTCAGGGATGCTTTGAGGGAATTCCTCCAGATTAAGCACAAACATTTACTGAGGAAGTTGTTCAAATGTTTATGGAGGTAACACTGACAAGTATTTTTCTCTTACAGACTTTCAATAGGAACTTGACTGTAAATAAATTTTTCTTAGAGAGCTAAGACACAACCTCTTCTTCGTTTGATCATCTTGCCTAGCTCTTATCTTTGCAATAGACAGTTAAGTTTACAGTTTTAATTTTTTCTTTTCAAAATTTAGTGCATATGAAAAGAGGAAAACTTACCTTGAAAAACATCATGCATCTTTTTGGTTGGTTTATTCTGTGGAAAAATCCATCAGATTAACTATCTAGTTGCATGTTTTACCACTTGATCACAAGAATAATGCTCCAAGATGTTGCACAAGGACAAAATTGGCCATTAGTGTATAAACTGTGACTTAATATGGTCACAGCTCATCTCTCATTTTGAAATTAGCTACATATTTAACTCCCTGTTCATAATAATTTAGCCTATCCTCCAATTACTTGATGAAAACCGACAATGACAACCCAAACTGACTGGAAGTATTTATATCTATTAGATTTCAAACAAACCAAGCTGCAGTACAAAGAGTGAATTAAAGTTGTGTTTAAAGAAGCATCAAAATGTAAAGAGACAAGGGAGGAGCCACTATTTTTAGTTCAGGATGAGGGATGGAATGCTTTGCCTTATTTGGAAAAGCTTCAACAAGGTCTCAGAGTAAGAACACAGGAAGAAGTGTGTTTTTTTAATTTAACAGTTTAAATAGTTTCAGTGGCCCCTTTGATAAATGTTCTGCAATTAACTGAAATGGCAAAGAGGTCTGTTTATAGGCTGTTGATGAGCTGGAAATGATGAATTATTTTTAAACATTAACAAGACCCACCATGAGTGCTTTTTGCTTCTGTGTAAATGTGGCCTCTGCTTTCAGGTTTTTAGACAAATCCCTCCCTGACAGAGACTGGGGGCCTTCGAGCAGAGGTAAGACGCTAACAAAACATGAGAAGGAAGACATTTTGCATCAAAACATGATAATTAAACCGTTTTCTTGTTGTTTAAGGTGGGAGAAACACAAGAAAAGGACAACAGAAGGGTGGTAATGACTCCAGAGGTATCATATAAGTGATTTATCTAATAGCGAATACTCTTAATATATAATTGTAACATACAGAAAAGCTTAAAAAAAAAGTAATTTACAGTATTCCTCTGTCTCAGGTCATGACAAGCGAGGCAAAACCAAGGCAGCTAAAAATGTGCTTGTGATTAGCAGCAAAGCGAAAGGCAAAGATCGTCTGACTGGGAGGGCCAGGAGGTAAGTTACAACTAAACATAATCTACATTATGTTTAGGTTGATTCAACCATTCACTTGCCACAAACTCAATTAATTGTCAGGAGAAAAATAACTATGACTAATGGAATACGTAAATAGGATGTGGGAAGGCCATTCTGTTTTCTTGCACTGTGCCTCTGTGTACAAATTCCCCTGGATGTCATGAGACTTGATTTAGAAGTTGTGGCAGCTGATTAAATAACCCAGGAGGCCTCATTTGTATCTCACTGCAGTCAGCTTTTCTACTCCAGCCTCTTCTCTGCCGTGTATAAATTTCTGTCCTGCAAGCCTTGCTCAGCATGTCAAAAAGCCAAGAGACCACAGAGATGAAAATGAGGCATTACACGGCATTGATTTCTTTTAAAGTGTAACGTGCCTGATGATTTTCTGTCACCATGTCTCAGTCAGTGGAAGTAGGTGAAATTCAGGGAGCTCCAGCTTAAGACTCAAGTGTCATGACATGCACCCCACAGGCCCAAAGCTGAGATTTGATGCAACTGCAAGTGGATAAATTTAATCACAGCCAATCTTTTCTTCTCATCAGAATTGGAAATAGGACTCCGAATTGCTCCCAGTGGTCTCACCATCATCCTTTATGGTTTCAATTGATGTGTGAGTTATTATTAAGAAGCTAATTTAAAATCACTTCAGCAGGAAGAGATAAAATACAATGATAATACAATTTGGCATACAAAGATTTGGGGTAGAGTTTGATAGACAAATAAGAATAAAGTTTGGTGGTTAGACTTTAGTCAAACGGATGAAGCAGGCTTATTTTAATACTGGATCTTGGACAACTGGAGAAGGTGGAGTTAGGGAAGGGTGGGATGCACAATGAGCAAAAATGAAGGAGAATGACAGCAAAAGGGACATTTAAACATATGGAAAACAGACTGAGAAACAACTTTTGCACCTAGCCTCCAGCTTTCTATTTGAATACTATGTTTGACAAACTTTTACAGCACTTGACTGGTATCAGAATTTCAACTCACCACTTCTGCATTGTTTCTGAATATATTTTGTTTTCAGATGGCAAACAAATGACGATGAAGAAAATCCACAGGTGAGAGATCAAACTTCTGTTGTGATAAGTCTAACCTTATTACTTTAAAAAGACGGCATAGAAATAAAAACACCCGGTTGTTATTCTGATTTCATCTTGTAGACTTCTGACACAACGCTGGATGAATTCCTTGAAGAACTTGATGCCCTCACAGAGGCTGATAGAGAGGATCTGGGTGACCAGGATTCAAAAGCAAAGTCCTCACCCAGCCCAAATTCACTGAGTGCACCTGAAGAAGAGTGTGGGTCAGCGATTCTGGTGTCAGGTGACAGTTTGAGAGAGGATGACTTCACTCTGTCAGAAGCTTCATCCCCTCGGGGTTCGGAGAAGAAAGTGCGTTTCTCAGAGGAACTCATCCAGAAAGAACCTGCAAAACAAGACAGTGTCAGTTCTGAGCCCAGAGGTTCTTTAAAACCTCTCTCACCAAAAAAGAGCAAGCAAGAAGTTCAGAGAGCACAGCAGCCTGGTGAAAGTGCCGAGCAGGATGATCCCAGTTCTCAGGATAAAGGAGGTGGTCCCTCTGCTTCTCCTGCTGCCCAGCAGCAGGCATCTGAAACTGAACTCACTAAAAAACACAGCAACCTCCACACATCTCCCACCTCCCCCCATGCTGAAAAAGCTTGTGCCTCTCTACAGGAGAGCTCTGTCCAGCCTGTAGAGCTGCCCAAGTGCAATGTTAGCAACACAAACACAGGTATACACCAGCTTCTATAACAGCGCATAATGGATAGTTTAAATACAGCAAATAAGCTTGTGTTTTTCTTTCACAGAAGAACTAATAGACTCTGGTCTGTCTGTCCTGAGCCTGGAGTCAGGAGAAGCACACCCAACACTATCCACCAGCAGTGACAAGGTCAGTGCTAGGGACAGAGTCAGTGCTGCGGCAAGTAGTAGGTGTGTGAATGCTCTGACGAGTAGTTGAGGTGCAAATGGATGAGGAGTTAAATGGATGATGAGAGATATACAAGATATCTGCACTGCAGCTTTGATCCAAGTATAGTCAGCACCTCTGAGGCCTGATGGAGAGCAGATAATACCTCTTCATCATCATCGCATAATATATAACCACCCACTTAGCTCATTCGTATAGAAAAGTGGTGGGCATGAGTTATATAAAATGTGAATTATAGAAAAAAAAACCTACAGTTTTAGCCATTAATTTTTGTGTTTGTTTTTGCTTTCTTTACAGGCTAAAGAGCATGGGAAGATTGTTTGATGACTTTGGAATGTAAATACTAAAACCAAAACACATTGTTTGGATGCTTTTTGCTTTTGTGGCTTACAAGCAAAACTGTGGTTTCATTTTGTGGAAACGTGCCCCTCCTGTTGAATCTAAAATTCTGACACAAGGATGGGAAGTCCTTTTGAACGATTCCAGTCTCCAATATTGTCACATCCAAGCACTTTATTAGTATACAAGTCTGTGTACTGATACGTTCTTCAGTTTGTTAGTATGCTGCTTGAGTGCAATATCATTGAATGTTTACATTTTTATCAAGTTTTTAAGGTACATATCAAGAGGCTAGCTAATCAGTTAAATTTAGGTAGCCCTTGAAAATAAACTAAGCCACAGTCAAATTATCTAGTGCCTGCTTCTGCCTTAGAGGTATTTTGAATAAAGTCTTTACTATTTAGGTGCACAAACGTAGTAGAGTGCATTTCTGCACTTAAAACTGTCTAAATAGATTTTATTTATTAATTGTTGTTAATATCTGTCAGTGACTTCTCACAAATAAAAAATCACTGCATTCTTAAAGCGCACATTTGGGCCAATGACCAGGACACAGTTTCTTAAAGTTTCCAAAACCTTCTACTGATATAAAACTTTCTTTTACTAAGAACATTTAAAGGGGAACTCCAGTTTTTGGACATGTCAAGTTCAGCTTCCTCACAGGATGGCTGTTTTGTGTCTCCTTCGGTTGCATGCTGCATTGGATTGCTAACAAGGAGTCCTCTTCAAGAACAAGTGAAGAAAAAATCCCACAAGAAGTATTACATAACACAAGGTTTCTAAACCCCAGCTATCCCAAATTAACAGCAGCTGTACTTACTTAATAAAGCTAATACAAAGTGTTTTGTAAGTTTTTAGCTAATTGTTTTACATTTAAGTGAGCTAACAAGCACCAAGAGACAGTTGTCCTTTTTATTCACTTTATGCATCAACAGTTTGAGCTCAGAATTTAATCTGAGTTCTGTCATCCCAAACCCTGATACTGATTCTATACAAACCCTGATGATTATGTAAAATTAACTAGTACTATATATATATATATATATATATATATGCAGCCTTGTTGGCCCCTGTGGAATAAACTAACTTGATTGCTGTAAATACTGAATATCAATCATACCCATGGAGGTTCAGACTTTAGTTCACAGTAATACACTGGTATTCAGCTCTAATTCTCATAATTCCCTTTTTCTCTTTTGTTTTTTGTTTTTAAGAAAAGCTTCCCTTCATAAAAAAAATTAAAAATAAAAAAATAAATCTGCCAGTTGTTGTGCCTTGCTTATTGGCCTTTTCAAACACTGAAGGTGTAATTTAATTTGATGGTTTCTATAATACGAATGTACTGGTGCATCACCATTTCTTTTATTTATTTTTATCTCTGTGTGTACAACAGAATGTTTCTGAGAACAAGCTTGGAAATCAAAAACTGATGTTTCACTGTGATATGTGTGGGTTTTGTTTTTATTTATGGCTAATCTGTTTTATTTTTGGCATCAAATGATCAGAAGCCTTACAAGAATGCTGTCCTCAAAAAAAAGAAAACAAAAAAGTTTTAGGCTTTCATCAGTGCTACAGATAGTAAGCAGTTATGTAACTCTAAGTGGAGAACACAGTGGGCATGCTCTGTGTTGCTGGAAGCCCATCAGCTTCAACCTAGGTTACATAAAATACAAATAATCAGTAATCTATTAGAAGCACATGGAGAAGAAACAAGATGCAAGTCACAATGTCTGGAGCCAGTCCATTCATTAAGAAAAAATATGATCTGGGGCCTTACTTTATGTACTAAAGAACAGGTGACATTTGACACCTTTAAAACTCTGTGGGATTTAGCATAGTGAAATAAAATGTAGGACCTACAATCATATTAGTTGTGTGTTACTTGTTCATGTTAGATATTTGTTCATTGAGCTGACATCTGTATTATTGTCTTTCTTAAATGACAAATGTAAGAGATGACATCGCTTGCCCTTTATGTTTCGTCATGCTCTTATCAGGATGGAATAATGGTGTGTACCTGCATAGGAGTGTGTGAGGTGTACCCCAGCTTTTTGGCTATTCAGAGTGCTCATGCAATATTTGAATCTGTATGCAAGAAAGCTTAATTTGCTGTAGATTTGATCTGAAGAAGGCATACAGGACATCAATAAAGTTTTTTCTGTATTTCAAACTTTCTTGGGACTGGTAATTTTGTTGCACTTCCATCCTCTTTTACACTCCCTGTCCTGTGACTAATACACTGCTCAAAACAATAAAGAGAACACTTAAACAACACATCTTAGAGCTTGATGAATGAAATATTCCAGTTGAAAATCTTCATTACATAGAATGTGTGTGTATGTGTCCAGGTGTCTGTATGCACTCTGTAGAACATCTGGGCCCGCTCCTGATGAGACCACAGATGTTCCCCTGAAGGACCTCCTCTCAGACCTGGATCAGGGCATCAGTCAAACCCTGGACAGTCTGTAGTGTGATGTGGCAGCGGTGGATAGAACAAGACAGGATGTCCCAGAAGTGCTCAATTAGATTCAGGTCTGGTGAACGGGCAGGCCAGTTAATAGCATCAATGCCTTCGTCATGCGGGAACTGCTGACACACTCTGGCTACATGAGGCCGAGCACTGTCATGCATCAGAAGCAACCCAGGTCCCACTGCAGCATAAGGTCTGACAATAAGTCTAAGGATCTCAGCCCGGTACCTAATGGCAGTCCAGGTAGCTCTGGCTAGCACATGGAGGTCTGTACAACCCTCCAAAGACATGCCTCCTCAGACCATCACTGACCCACTGCCAAACCGGTCGTGCTTGAAGATGTTGTAGGCAGCTTAACGATCTCCACAGCGTCTCCAGACTTTCTCACATCTGTCACATGGGCTTAATGTGGACCTGCTCTCATGTGGATAGCACAGAGCCCAATAACAAATCTGCCTGTCTGCCTATCCTGGTGTTCTCTGGCAAATGTTCTCTTCACAGTGTTGTGCTATGAGCATAGGCCCCACTTGTAGACGTGGTACCACCCTCATGGAATCTGTTTCTGACAGTTTGAGTGGAAACATGCACATTCGTGGCCTGCTGGAGGTCATTCTGTAGGGCTATGGCAGTGCTCCTTCCATTCCTCCATGCACAAAGGAGCAGATAGTAGTCCTGCTGCTAAGATTGTTGTCCTCCTACAGCTCCCTCTGCGTCTCCTGGCATACTGGCCTGTCCCCTGGTATCTCCATGCTCTGGACACTGTGCTGGGAGACACAGAAAACTGTCCTGCCACAGTGTGCATTGATGTGCCATCCTGGACGAGCTGCAATACATGAGCAACGTCTGTGGGTTGCAGACACCACCTCATGTTACCTCTACTGGTGAGAGGACTGGCTAATGCAAACGTGACCAAACATCAGCCAGAAAGGACAAAGACAGGGAAATGGTCTGTGACCACCACCTGTAGGATTATTCTTTTATATGGGCTGTCTTGCTAATCACCTCTCATTTCCTCCTGTTCTATGTTCTATATGTACAATAGCAGGTGAAAATGATTCACAATCAGTGTTACTTCCTACAGATTGATATCCCAGAAGTGTGACTGACTGAGTTACAAGCTAATGATTATGTGTTCGCTTCTTCTTTTTTGAGCAGTATATGGACTCATTCTGTGGAGAGCCACAGTATGAAATAGGTCACTGCAGCATCATCTATTTAAGTTTGATCTCAGTTCACAGATCCTTCATTTGTGGAGGATTTGATTAACTGAAGAAGAGCTCTCTGCAGGGTTGTTGCACTTGAAACAGGTGGGACCTCCCATAGGTGTTGCTTTTTAATTATCTCCTCCCAAGGCTATCTCCATAGCAGCCTTTTGGGCGTCTGGGTCTTGTTTTACTTGAAAATGAGTTGAGCAGCTTTCTTTTTAATAAACCCAATGGTTTTAAACTTTGTATAATAAATAGCACACACTTTTGAGGCAATAACTATCCATGTTCAGTTTTATTCTAAGCTATCTGATGGGTTTTATGGGTTTGACACAATAGTACAGTACAGTGGGGGTGTTGCTATTATGGAAATAAGTCCTGTAGGCTGTGTTAAAGGATTGAAGTGCAGTGTAGGATTATGTCAGCTGCAATTTGCAGTAGAGAGAAGCTTTATAGGTTTGATTTGCTGCTAAGACCTATGGTTATAGATCACACAGGGTTTTATCTCTGTGTGCAACAACAGCCTCTGTTTTGCAAATAGCTGCTTCCAGAAAAGGTTTTTTTTAGATTGTAGCCATCTCTTAAAACATTGCGACAAAATACTGTCGAAAACGAGAGGGCTGATATTGGGATTGACGTAACAGTTCTTTAGGCTAGGAAACATTTACACATATCACTTTCTTGCCTTCGATCTATTATCCTTTGTTATGCATATAGACTGAAAAGGGTACAAGTGTTTTAAAACTAGCACCTTTAAATATTTCAGATTAACATGTTATATTACATTTTTAAAAACTAAAGCTGCAAAGTAAAAAGATCCCACAATGATTTTATGAGGTTCATCTGCTGGACTGTTTCTGATTGGCTTTAGAAATTTTCTGGATCTCTGCTTTTTTCAGAAGTGATCCCTCCATATCTCCCCACTGCAGTTTGTGAACTGAAACCTTTTGTGCAAACTGAGAATAGAGGATATACTATGTTGATTAGAAAATGTTAAAGATGATGATAAGAGAACAGAGTCTTTCTTATGCCCAGCAATGCTATCAGTCTACTGGCTCCGGTTTTACTTTTACTTGACCAAAATTAAGTAATTCTGTTTATTAATTTCTGCAGGGATGCAAATAAAAGGTCTCCTAAATTTTAAACCTTTCCTGTTAGGTAAAGATGTACAAATGTGATTTCCTGTCTGGCTGCGATGATGTTACACACAGCACACTTTAAGCACAGTGATGCAGCAGTCAGAGGTTGTCGAGGTGTTTCATTACAGTTGATGGATGGAGGTTAAGTGGAAATGAGGTCTGGGTTGGGCCTTCCCCCTGCCCTGCAACCCCTAGCTTGTCCCCTCTAAGCAAGTGTGTCATTCTTCTTAGCCTTGTCACAATTCAAGATGTAACAATCCCCCAGGTCTTGCTTGTTTGTCATATCAGACAATAAGGAAAAGCATAACTTTAAATCCTTCCTTTTACATTTATGGGTTCCTGGATGATTTCAATGCAGTTTTTACCACCATGTAAGGTGGTTTTAAAAGAGAGTAATTTCACATATTTCTGTGAGATGAGGTAGCAGAAGCCATTATGGCAATATTTTTTTTTTATATATATAATTTGATATATGGAGCTTTTAGTACCCTTTGCACATGTGATCCATTGTCTGGGTTGAGCCACAAAACAAATTAATCTCATACAAAACTCCTTTGGAACATATGGCAGATCTCACATCAGATAATGTAATCATCTGGATGAATGAGTTCAAGAGCTGAGGTCACAAGCTGTGTCCTGACTCAGATCTCCCCTCCAGCAATAACTGTCAACACACATGAACCCTTCCATCAATAGGTCAGTCATTACTCCCCTCATGTTTCGCGAGAAGCCAAAAGAGGTACTGGAAACATATCCGTTAAGGCCACGTAAACATAAACACTCAGTGTTACATTTTTCCTGTACACACAGTTTGCATTGTGATTGTATGAGATGCTTCTCCAGCCTCCCCTGATGAATGGACCTCCTGTTCAGCACAGCAGACACATTGGCATTGCTTCTAAAAATCTGTCACATTATCACAACAGTGTATGTCATCACTGTTTGCATCACAGTGAGGTGGTGGCTGCTCGCTTTATTTTGAGCTTGATAGTGAATAATGCTTGCCACCGATTGCACAGAAAACCAAGCCTTTCAGTCAAATGCTCCTTTTCAGAGAGAACTGGATCAAAATAGCACCAAGCGGTATTGTGTAATGTGTTCTTCTCTGTTTTGTACAGTGCAACAACAGAGAGCTCAAATCAATACACCTCCCTCACATGCTGCTGAGAGAGCATGAGGGTGGTTTGTCTTATTTCCACTTCATAGGTCACCACATGTAACTATGTGAAGTGGTTTAAGTGCGAGCTGGAGCTGCTGGAAAATTAATGCATATCTGTCAGTTCCTGTGACAACACACAAGGAGACAGGTCACTCAAGGTCATTTAAAAATTTTAACCAAAATTCAATTAAACGCCCAGATCAGAGAGCTGACCACAAACTAAGCCCTCTTTGTGCTGGCACTGCTCTTGTTTCTGTTAAACCAACGCCTTCACAATAATCAGTGCTCATTGTTACGCTGTAAATGGAGTCCCTGCTCATTTTGATCCATCTGACACCCATACACGAAATAGAATTTAAGATGTTTAGGAAAAACCTAAAATTTATTTAGATCTTTGTTATGGCTCTGAATAAACAAAATATTAACATACAAGAGAATTTAAAGGGGGTCAGTGATTTACATAATTCTAATATAAAACCATAGAGGGGAACCATTTTCTAAGGATGTTTATTTGTACCTTGTGAGATATATACCTTTTATACATACTGTATCTTTAATAAAAATCATCTAAGTACATCAAAAATTCAACAAGGCCAAAAGATGTATGCCTATCCTATATGTACATAACCAAATACACATTACATTTACATGGTTATATGCACATACAGTACCTGAGCATAGCTTAATAAGGTTCTTCTAATGGAAATCCAGGGCTTGATCCACCAAGGAAAACACAGCCTATGATAAAATAGTTATTCAAACTGGCCGATAAATGGCAGTGATTTGAAGCTATATGCATGTGAGACATGCACATGTACCGAAAAACCAAAAATCTTTTGGCCCTTTGTCCTGTTAATTTAACACATTATATCAGTTTTGTCCACAGGTTGGGTGGCCCAAAAAGTTGTCTGACATAAAATAGACACACATAGATTTAAGGCATACAGATGGCCTAAAACAAAAAACGCATAGTTCAGGGGAAACAGTGTTGTCTTAAGAAATGAACTATCTGTTCTGTCATAAAAGCAATTCATGGGTTAATATGTGCAGTTCAGCATCCATATAGGGCTCTGGAAAAAAAATGTTTTGAGCAGAAGACCTGTGTATTATACCCGACCTGCGGAACTGAGAATGTAAAACACTCCATTTTGGGTCCGTTTTGGGTGTGAGAGAAGATGTAAAGTGATGGAGATTAGGCCCGATCAGTCTCCTCTCAGGTTAAATGAGCTCATTCTTCAGGTCGGAGGAAGAGTTTCTCCATCCGCTGCCGCCTGCCCCGAGCCGCGTTTGTCTGTCACGGCATCGCCTCGTCTCTCCTCCTCCTCCTCCTCCTGGGTCAGCGCTGTAACAGACGCTCTGGTGCTTGAAGGGATGTCCTGGCTCACCCGGGGTTGAGACGTATGAGTCTCGCTGTCCAAAGTGCTTGATCTCTTCGCGCTTGTGTGACCGTGGGAAGATGCGTACAGTCCTTCCTCCTGCTGAGAGTGCGCAGTTTCTGCTCCTGCACCGCGCGGGGAGATGGACGCTCTCTCGGCTCTGTCATCCCACTGAAACGCCTGACTGTGTGGAGTCGTACCCTGCCTGGTTTGGTTGACAGACAGCAGTCTTGTCTGTGTAGAGTTCCACTCTGTGACATTGTTGTTTATGGAAATTGTATCAGTTGAGATGTTCGCGGTGGGGGTGACCCCATCAGTCACCCCAGGCTTCCCAGCAGAGGAGGATGAACTGGTTGGTTTCCAGATTAGGCTGTAGTAAATAGCCAGGATAATGGCTGCTAAGGACACCGACAACACATATGCAAAAACAGTGGCTAGTCTCACCCACTTCTTGTTAGTCTTAGCAGCCATCTTAGCCTTTTTGTCCCCTGTGTAAGTAGCAGGTTTGCCCCTCTCCATATTGGGCATGAAGTCCCGCTCTTTCATATTGCCCCTATTTTTGCCTCGATGCTCCACCACCCCCTCCGTCTTGAAAGCTTTTTCTTATGCCCAGTCCAAGAGAAGAGGAAGCAGAGGGGCTCAGGAGAATGATGCTGGACCAGTGCTCTGCACCGTGAAAGATTTACAAGCGAAATCGATTTCTTCTTAATTCATTTGATCTCAGGAAGCACTGCGCTTCATATTCTGTACCCGGTGCAGCACTGCGTGTCATAACGGACATCAAGCATCCAGAGGGTGACTGCGCGTTTCAGCATCCAACAGCGACGGGGCAAAATGATGTCCTGTGATATTTCCAGGAAACAGCTGGCTGTAGGCCCACGACAAATCCGCAGGATGCGATTTGATGTAATCTATTAAAACGATTTAGTACGATCATACGGTACACAACTGTCTTATCCAGCAAATGAAGAAGCTGGCTCAGCTAAAAATACAGAAGAGGGGGCGGGCGGTGGCTCTTAAAGAAGCAGCAGCTGTGCGCCAGCTCTGGAACAAACCAAAAAAAAAAAAAAAAAAAAAAAATCTATCTAGCACATTACCTTCCCATCAGGACGCTGCATGGAGGGCAGGATGTTGAAGAGGGATGGACACTTGTTCTAGCGACGCTGTGTGGCGTTTAGATGCGCACCCAAGTGGATAAGATGACATACGCAGTGAGCCACCACACAGGCAATTTACTCACTTTAATGGACATTTATGACTTATGTAACAGGCTACCTATCTTAGGGTTACGCTAATAGAAGCGGTGAGTCAGTGGCATGATATCACATGTTAGGGTTAATTTGTATTTTACAAATGAGTATTTTTAACACAATGAAAAGCGAATAGTTTTTATTGCACACGTCCAGTGGCAAGCTGCTCGATGAAAAGGATGAAGCATAAAGCCAACATTGAGCTTTAGTGCAGGCTATGAGATAAAAAAAAAGAAGATACAAACTATTTGCTGACATAGCTTACATACCTGCTAAAATATTTCAAGACATTTCTCATTAATAAATCTTTATTTTACAAGTATGAAATGATGTCTAATAAATGCTCAGTGATCTGAATGTACAGAAGTACTGAACCAGTCTTCAAGTCTTTGTTGGTGTGCTTTCAAGGAGCAAAGTATTCTTAGAATTTTTAAAGGGTGTCTTGAGCAGCAGTGTTGAAAGTAGAGTCTTTCTTTGGATATTGACTGATACATTACTAATTTTCAGTTTATAGCTACTTGCCATGGGTCCACATACTTGGCAGCACTACAATTGTGCTATTTGGTATCTCTGAATGAACAACTGTGAGAATCCTTTGAGGTTTAAAACTGCTGTACTGTGTTTGATATAGGTGCTAGAACACTGTTTGGGATAAGTAATGCCTTAAAAGGCAGATTAAAGAAGAGAGTACACACAGTTTTGAAGTTTTGCAATCTTTGCTGCACCTGAGGTTACTGGATCCACTCGCAGAAGAAAACCTGTTTTTGTTTGGAAGAATTTTGCCACTGATGGCCTCTGTCTGTTCACAACTGTGCTTTGCATTTTAATTAATGTCTTTGCCCATCTTTACCACTAGATGTTAGTATTTTGTATACACTGTACTTTTAATGCAATTAAGAACCTATTGCAAAAACACAAATTTCCTTTCTTTAACTGCATCTTTTTAGATTCACAAAGATAACACAGTGTGATAAAACATAAAGTAGTAACTCTGCATCAAGTAGATGATTCAGAAAGCATTGTCAACCAAAAAACTTGGAATATTTTGGTGTGGTGAGCAGTGTGTTCTTAAAAGATTTTGGAGGAAACTGGACAAGTGAAGGACAAAATAAGAAGTAGCAGCCTTAAAAAATACCTTTCTACAGTAGATGAACCGTTTACTTTTATTGGGCATTCATTGAAATTGGAAATTTTCATTTTCAACCATAAAAAAGTGTTATCATAATACTGGAGGATATTACAAGACCTTAAAACTTGAATATATATATATTTTAAATAACTAACATACAATAGTAAGTAGTCAGTACTTACAGGTTTTTTTTCTTCTAATTTTTACGCTGAATATCTCAATGAACTAAAGCTGGGATGTAACATGATTTTTGATGATTGTTGTGGAGAACTTAGTGTGCTTTTATAATTTCATGGACTACCATACTGAGGCATTTTGTATGTTCAATGAAGTGTACAAATATGATTCTTTGCCCAGTAAAGGGATATGAGAGTTATAGTTTTAAGAAATACAAAAAAGATCAGCAAATACCTGACACAGGTCCTGAGAGATTTATCATTCCTTCAGTTTATCTGTTTACTTGCCAAGGCCTCATCAGAAATAATCTCCATGGAGCTGTGGCTGTCAAGAAGCCATGCTTAAGAGCAAGAACTGGTCCGAAAATCAGTAGCAACTGGTCTGATGGAGTGATGAATCCTCCCCAAAGCCCAGACTTCAATGAAACTGAAACAGTGTGGGATCATCTTGATAGAGAACAGAACAAAAGGCAGCCAGCATTCAAAAAGGACCTTTGAAGTATCCTTCAAGAAGCCTGGAGAACTATTCATGAGAAGTACTTAAAGCAGTTACAAGAAAGCTTGCCTAGAGGGCTTAAGCTGTGTTAAAGAATGAAGATAATAAATACTAATTTTCAAGCTAGCTGGAACTGTACAAAGTCTGTTTTTTACTTATCAACTGTATTTCCACATAGGTTTGCACCAGTTTCAATGAATTATGCACCTCTTTAGTATTTTCCTGTTGATATGCTGTGTTTGCTGGACACCTAAAGAGACAAACTAAGCTCACCAGCGCGGACAGAACGTACCCCGGACACCGCCTGTTTGTTCCCCTCCCAACAAGGAAGAGCTACCGGACTATAAAAACACAGACAAACAGACTGACAAACAGCTCTTTTCTTCCGAAACCGTGGCTCCATTACACCACCCACCCTCAACGCGACCTCATGCACTTTCTGCACTGTTGTGCAATATGTGGTCTATCATATATTATAGTTCATATTTGTATGAGTAAAGGTTGATGTGTTGTCAAGTTCATTAGAAATGAGAAAGTACATTGGTGGCTTTCAAAAATTCATGTGTGCAATCAGTCCTGTTGTTTTCTGTCCTTTAACCTTACATAAGCACTGAGATGATGAGGGTGATCACCTGTAATGTGGATTTGACACAATCATGTGTGTTGGTGTCGTCATCAGCATCTTGGAAAAATGAACCTGCGGTGGTTCCCCACATGTCTATTTTGTGGTCCCTGACTGTTTGCATTAGATATTGCACAATCAGTAGGTTTATTTGAATGATATCCAAATAACCAGGGATCATTTGTTGAAACAGCAGTCAGCATCCTGTCTTGAGTAATAAATGATGCCATCACAACGAGACAGATGGTTGTTGTGGCATGATTTTATAAAATAAGTTTGTGGAAAAAAATGTCAATCAAATAGTGTGCAGTGGAACAAATCTAACAGCAGACTTTTTAAATGTTAAAAAAAGGCATGAATAAACTAAAACTAAGCTTTTTTCACCTTTTGTTTGGATGATGGTTGTTTTACTTATTTTTAAGTCATGTATAAAGAAAGCAGATTAAAATGGCAGCTTGTGTGAAAAGCAGCTGTTAGAGTCAATTATCAAAGGGTCAGTTCCCCCAAACTACACGGAAAACATTTTCTCACTTTCCTCAAATGCCACAAGCCATTCAGAGACTTCTGAATTTTATATGATCTGGTATAAAAACATGTCTCCGTTTCTCTGGTCAAGCCGAAAAACAATGTTGACATGTCTGCATAGATTATTTTCTTGATTTTAATCTTTCTAAATAGTAATTGAGATACTGCACTTGGGGAAATATATTTCTTTTTTAAGGCTTGATGAGAACATTTTACTACTTGTTTAGTTTTGTCTTGTAGTTTAAAGAGAAAAATTGTATACAGATATAAATAAATCTGATGGTTTTCTGGAGAAAATGTTGTTTGGCTGAATCCAAACAATAATATATTTGCCTTACAGCATTTATTCTCAGGTTGAATCTATAGGCAGTTTGACAGCAACCCATCCACCTTTTGTCAAGTATTTTTTTTTTTTCTTTCCTACTTAATTTGCAATGCATATTAGCAGGGGTGCATCCTGACTACTGCCAGATCAGCTGAGCTACAGCTTAGTGCATTTTGAAACAGATGGAAACTTATGCTGTTTAATGTCTGGCATGGCTATGGTGGATATCTAGATACAAGTGATATTTTAGTTGTAGTATTATTAGAGAAAAAGCTGCTCTAGAGGGACAAAATGAATAAGAAAAGATACTTTCTTGAGCCTCCAGAGGTCAAAGACTACCTGGTCAAAGGAGAAAGATTTACCAAGTGGTCGGAGGTGAGTGAATATTGTAATAAAATAAAATGAAAAAAGATTATTAGATATCAGACAAAGTGAAAGGTATTAATTAAATGTTAGATCAAACTCCTTGTCTCATAATAATCACAATTTTTTTTCTTTGAATTCCAGTTTAACTTATTTTTTTTCTAATTTAGCTATGTAATAGATTAGTACACCTCCAGTTCATGTAGTTCAGCATCAATATAACAAGCAGACTGGTTGAAATCAATAAGCTGCCACTTCATTTGTCTCATCCAAGGACTCAAACAAGACTGTTCCTATCACCATGAAGATGGATCCCAAAGGTTTTTATGTCTACTGGATTAACCAAAGCAAGGTAATTCATATTTAAAGTCTGAAAAAGAAAGAAGCCACTGACAAGGAGGAGAATTAACTCCTGTTTGTTTACTCTTTAAGTACACACTTCCTAATATTTTAGCAAAATAGTTGGTGATGTTTTAATCCAATGATATATATTACATTGCATAGTTAAAGGTATTTCTACAATGAATTACATCATAGTAACAGTGGTTCTTCATTGTAACACCTTATAAGAAACACATTTACACCATCACGACAGTGTTGACAGAAACTGAGAATGATAGAAGTAGACTTCAAAAAAGAGGGCTTTATCAGAATCAGAATCAACTTTATTTGCTAAGTATGAACACATCCAAGGAATTTTTTGTCGGCAGATGTTGTCATTCTAGTGGAAGTATTAGGATAAGTAAAAAGTAATAAAATAAGTGAGGGGATAAAATAAGTAGGAAGTAATAGATAAAACAGACTCTTATATTGTTGTGTCTGCTATATACAGAGCAGTATTTACAAATACAAATTACAACTACAAATATCAAATCTATATACAGTAGATGCAGTAGAGGAGTGGTATAAAGTGAGTGATGACTTGAAATTATGGATTGTGCAATCGGTTAGCAGTTTATGTGTTCAGTAAAATGACTGCAGTGGGAAAGAAGCTTTTATGGTGCCTGTTAGTGCTGGTCTGCTGGGTTCTGAGGCGCCTGCCAGACGGGAGCAGTCAAAAAAGACAGCATGCAGAGGGAGAGTAGTCCTTTATGATGTCCCCTGCCTTCCTTTGAACCCTGAAGGAGTACAGGTCCTGAATAGAGGGCAGAGGGATTCCAGTGATGCAGTCCTCACAGTGCACTGTAGTCTGGTCTTCTTCTGCTTGGTGGCAGCTCCAAACCAAACAGTGATGGAGGAGCACAGGACAGACTCAGTGACTGCTGTATAGAACTGGGGCAGTAGCTCGAGAGCAGCCATGTTTCCTTAAAAGCTGCAGAAAATACATTCGCTGCTTGTCTTTCTTCTCCCACTTCAGATCCTGATAGAAGTATGTGCCCACGAATGCATGTGGCAGAAAAGCTGCAATGAATAACATTAGATTTGACTGCATCAAACAGAGGAGTCATGTCCCAGATTCACATCTACTGTGGCGTAATGTTCACATGATTAGGATCTGTTGAAGCTGTGGGATAGCTTAGAGCTTCTGTGACCTCCTTCCTGCTTCAGCAGCTATTGATCGGTTGTGATGTGGGGGCCCCATCCTGGTTCACTGTGCCGCTGGGCTGTGAAACACTCAGTCGAGAGGGCTATCTGTCTTTTAGTGCTTCATCCTCCATTGAGGCACCTACTGGTTTAAATCACTTAGAAAAACAAGTGAAGCCCACATACCCAACTCATTTGTGTGTAAACGCTATTGTAGTATTACAAAATCTTCATGAGTATATAAAATAAAAAGAAAAAGGAAAAGGGAAGCACTTTCCTTTATGTTACTTTGAGACAATGTAGTGAGATATTCCTCACTCAAAATAAAAACAAATCTTTTTGCTCTTTGCCAAAGGATGACTGGTCTCTAAATCCATATTTGGCATGGTGCCTATATGTTGAATTTTGTGTTAGAGATGACTCTCTACTTCTTGTTTCTAGGAGACAACATTCCTTGATGTTGCAACCATCAGAGATACCAGAACAGGAAAATACGCTAAACTTCCTAAAGTGAGTATTTGAAGTAGTACTCTGCACTCAGGTCCAATCTTCAAAAATAAATGCACTTTGACGTAAGAATCTCTGCATGCATGCAAATACATGGTCAAGCCCTTTTGTTGCCCAATAATTTGAGAAGTATATTTGCATTGCAAAAACAGCAACGAACAAAAGTACAAGGGCAACTCCTCAACACACAAACATAAACACACACCCTGCTGCAGACTCATGAACTGAGACTTTTTTTTAATGCAAGCGTCTTTTCTTTTGTACTGAAAGCTGACAGTTGTAGCTTCAGTTCATTTCCATTCCTTGCAGACCTCTACAAAGAGTTGCCATATGCAACCATCGTCATCCTTCTGTTTCCCTTAGGGAGAGCTGAGATAGTTGCATCTTTAGTTGAGGTGCAGATGGAAGCACATCTTTCTTTTTAGCCCCAGAGGAGCTTTTGGGAAAGCTGTTCCATTGCTGACGTCAGCTCTGTATCACTGAGAGCAGAGTAGAAGGGATTGATTGTAAAGAGGCAAATACCAGAAGGCAGTGCGTAAAGCATTGGGTTGCTTTTGTTTGTGTTGTGTTACCTGAATGCCTGTCTGTGTGTGTGTGTGTGTGTGTAGAACTAGTCCTGCTATGTTTGCATGTCATGGTTCCCTTATTTGCCTAAAAAAGTGAAGCTTTCAGTTGTCCAATCAGTTCAGATAATGTATGTAGTTGACTTAGATTTTCTTTTCTTTTTTTTTCAATAAATGAAGGTGATTAGTTAATGAAATGGAAGAAGTGCTATTGTACATTGTCTTCTTTTTGCTTCTCACAGCATCCAAAAGTCCGCAATGTCTTCAACCTGGACTTCCCAGACAGCAACCATCTTGCCAAAACCTTAACTATCGTCTCAGGTCCAGACATGGTGAATCTGACTTACCATAACTTCTTTGCTTCCAAGGAAAAAGTGACACAGGTAATAAACAAGGGCTTTAATGTACAAAACTGTACATGTGTGTTGCTGGCACTGTTAATTTTTTCTAGTTGTTTAGTCTTTCTGTCATTTATCCCCTGTGATTGCACCCATAGGCCATCAACTATTACATAATAAGCCTTTGCTTCCTCTTCAATGAGGCACTGTCTGCTTTTCTCTAAGTTTTATTAGACTTTATGACCCTAACATCCAGATTTAATCAGCTGTAATAAAATTACAATTGTCCTTTGTTTAAATGCAACATCCGTTGCTACTATTTCCTGAGGTACTATTGTGTTGACACCCTCTAGTGGTGAGTTTTTAAAGCTTTTGCAATGTTTTAAGAGTTATCAAAATGTCAGCTCACTGTGACATTGAATGTAACACAACTTTCCTGTTTTTTTGTTCTTATTAAATACACAACAGAACTGGGCAAATGACATACTTTCAATTGCCTACAATGCTGCGAGAAATAATGCTTGCAGACAAGTCTTCGTGGATAAAATGTAAGTGAATGTTGTGCAGTCTGCCAAAATAGCTTGCAGAAGATGGTGAATGAATAGTGTTTGATTTAATCATAGGACAGATTCATTATTACATGCACAGAGAATTCTAATGGGAATATTTTGTATTCATTCTCAGATACGTCCGCATTTCTCTTCAGACAAACAAAGATGGAAAGATCCCTGTAAAGAAGTAGGTTTCAGTGTAACCAAGAGATGGTCAGTTTGTACAGTGTATTTTCAGATTTGCCTATCAGTTTGTCACCAAAATTTTCTTTGAAGCATTTACAAGATGTTTCCTGCTGATAAAAAGAGGGTTGAAAGTGCCTTAGCAGCAGCACACCTCCCCAAAGGAAAGGTAAGAAGCGAAAACCTTGCTTCTAATTAAAATGCTTTTCCAATTTTGTCTTTATTTCTAGTAGCTTCGCCTTTCATTTTCTAATATTTACCATGGCTTAAAAAGAAGGTTGTAATAATCTCATAACTACTTTGGTTTTAATTTTTTAATAAGATTTGTCATTATAATTACAACTTTATGTTTTAGTTTGACACCATAAAGCCTGATGTGTTCACTGAGTCTGCCTTCAAGACCTTCATGACAAATCTCTGTCCTCGGCCTGAGATCTATGAAATCTTCACTTCTTAGTAAGTCTACCTTTTTCCTCCTCTGCTTATTCTTATGAATAAAAAATATTTTTTTAGTTTGTTTATTGCATAACAAATGTGCCTCAGCACAGATGAACATAAACTGAATTATTCTGGCCTAATACTTTGCCAGTCTGAGGCTCCATCTTACTCTTGCATGAACTCAGGTGGCAGTCAGTGGGCCATGATGGACATAAGCGCCACTGGGTATATTTCTGATGCAACTGTCATATCTCATTTTGCACTTCAGCTCCACCAAACCCACCATGACAAAGGAGAATTTCACCAAGTTCCTCAATGAGAAACAGAGGGATTCTCGGCTCAACGAGGAGCTGTTTCCACGTCTGCGGCAAGACCAGATCAAGGCCCTGATTGACAAGTATGAACCATGCACCAGCAACTCCAACAGAGGTATGGAGACGATCATTTTACTCTTTGGAGGTCTGACAATGCTTTTGTACTTGTGCTTTAAATGCTTCAGTGTGTCTTTTTATACTTCAACAGGTTTGATTTCTCCAGAAGGTCTTTTATTCTTCTTGATGGGTCCAGAGACTTCAGTTGTCATGCAGGATAAGCTGGCCAAATCTCTGGATATGACCCAACCCATTCCCCACTACTTCATCAAATCTTCCCACAACACATACCTAACAGGTCACACAAATCACTTTGATTTTAACTTACAAATAACTGTACTAAGCCTCCTAGCTAGGTTCTTAGAAATGTTCTAATAGTGACAAATGGGGGGGGGGGGGGGAGCCAGCGCAAAGTGTTATGGTAAAATAGGATACTGTGTGCCACCAGATCAGTTTCTGTGCTCCTTGGCATTTGTTTGTCATGTCACTGGAACTCCTATAGAGAATTGAAATACCTCCATAAGATAATAATTTGGTGTGAAATCTACGGTAGCTGGGTCTAAATGAGCTGAGAGAAAGTGAAGTTAATGATTCAAATCATTCTGAAAGAGGTTTTTTTTTATCAAGATAGAAACTTTTAAGATAAAGATCATCACAAAGAACTTATATTGATTTATTGATACTACAGAAAGCTACCAGATCCCCTCACTGTGTGGATCAAGGTTTCAAATTTTTCCTCTAACTTGCCTCTGTCTTATTTACGTACAACCTTGCTGTTGTTTTCTTCTCTGTGTGTAGCTGGTCAGTTCTCTGGCGTGTCATCTCCAGAGATGTATCGCCAGTGTCTTCTGTCTGGCTGCCGGTGTCTGGAGCTGGATTGCTGGAAGGGTAAACCTCCAGATGAAGAGCCCATCATTACCCACGGCTTCACCATGACCACTGAGATCCTCTTCAAGGTTATGACCCATATTTAACTTAGTAATAAGCGTGTAACATAAAATATTAGGAACAACAACCGATTGTTTGCATTGACTTTGCACCTGACACCTCTGCCCATAGTCAGTGCTCTTCCCCATTTTCCTGCCAGCTCAGTTTGCATCAATTCAGTAGAAAATCTTTTACAAAAACACATGCAGCATTGCTGATTTTATAGTGTTAAATGCATCATGGTTATGCTGGTAAGTAAGTGAACCTACTACTTAATTATGCTGAAATGGACATTTGGAACAAAGAGCAAAAGTGTTGAAAGTATTCAAAGAGCACACACAAACACACACAGGCAGGAAGACGTCAGCCTCTCACACTCAACTCTTCCATTTAAGGGCAGCTGGAACTTTACAGTCCCAAATGCCCAGACACAACACCTCAGTTCAGTTTACCACAGTGTCTATGTGGATCTCCATATAGAGACAACAACAGCTTGTCATTGTTTCTCTGCTCATTTTTTTCAGAGAATATGTTTGTACCCATGTTTTTGTTTGTTGTTCTGTCTTTAATTTATATTTGCTCCCTTTTGCTCCAGCACCACATTTTTTATTTATTTTATACAAAGCAAATCAAAGCCAGGTCAAAACCAAAAAGGCATAAATGCTCCCCTTTTTGTTGTGACAGGATGTGATAGAGGCCATTGCTGAGAGTGCCTTCAAGACCTCACAATACCCTGTTGTCCTCTCTTTCGAGAACCACGTTGATTCGTAAGATCTGAGTTTTAACATAAACTCGTGACACTAAATGCTGCTAACACAATGTGATAATGTCATGATCCCAAATTGAATACTTACATACTAGATGCAGCTGAACCTTTTGCGCATGTAAGGGTAGGTTGATATAAAAACTGTTACTTTTATTCTTTTCAGGGTGAAACAACAAGAGAAGATGGCCAACTACTGCAAAACCATATTTGGTGATGCTCTGCTGACAGAGCCTCTAGAAAAATACCCTGTAAGTTCACTGCTGCTACACACTCTTCTGTCAGAATGATCATGTTTAGGCCTCCATGGATGATTTATTAAACAAAACACTGTATGATAGATTAGATGCAGAGTTGTATGACTGAAACCTGATTACAATCAGGAATGCAATAAATGCCCCAAGTTTATTTATATTCACTGCCTTATCATTGCCAGTCAAGACCCTCAAACACACATACTAAATCTCAGCTAAAGCCACAGTTCTGTTTTAAAACTTTAAGAAAGAATAGAAACTAAAATTTAAGTGGTTGTTCTTTTGCCCATTCCCAATCTATCTATCAACTTTTGCGTAAATGTCTAAAAACTGAGAATGTAACATTGCCCTCTTGATGTTTTTCATTGACCTCTGAATCTATTTGGTTATAGCCGTTTGAAGTTCTATCTTGTCTGGTTCCCTAAATTTAAGCTGAAACCAGGCAATCAAATCCCCAGTCCCTCTGAGCTCATGGGCAAAATCCTTATCAAGAACAAAAAGGGAAGCCATGAAAAGCCAGCCCAGACAAAGAAAAGCAGCACAGCAGCCACTGATCAGACGACATCTACAGCTGCACCCACTCAGGATCCAAACACCCCATCCCAGGATGCAACTACTCCAGCAGCTGGAGCTCAGGAAAACCAAGGTGCACATGACAAATCCTATAATGAATTAGGTTATGTACCAAAAAACACAGGAATATTTAAATATTTTTATGCATCACTAGGTCACTAACAATATGTTGAATTATTTAAGTTGATGGGGAGGGAGCTGTGGAGGACACTGAGGAGCACGAAGACACAGAAGAACAGGATGAGGAGAAAATGAAGACATCAGATGAGGTAAATCATTAAAGTTTCATCTGTTTCCTGCAACAAGAGTCCAAATGTCACCTGACTTCCTGTCAATCCACCACAGGGTACAGCTGGACAGGAAGTAACATCCTACGAGGCGATGTCATCCATTGTCAACTACATCCAGCCCAACAAATTCATCTCTTTTGACAATGCTCGAAGTATGTCTGCACACCGTAAATCAAACTCAGACTAAATGCATTTTGGAACAGGACCCTGGTAAACACATAAGTCAATGTGGCTGAAGCAGTTCTTTTCTCCCATTTTCTTCTTTTTTTACAGAGAAAAATAAGAGTTATGTAATCTCATCTTTTGTGGAGACCAAAGGGGAGGCAATGATTGCCAAGACTGCTGTTGAATTTGTTGAGTATCCTTTAATGGTGCTGCAAACGTTGCACCAATAAACACAAATACTCAGTTCAAGCTCACATAAATTCTGTTGAATATGGTCTTATATAACAGTCAGTGCAGAGCAAAAGGAGAGATACAAATACAAAAATATATATTCATGTTTCCTAAATGGTCTCTCTCAGATATAATAAGAGGCAGATGAGCAGAATTTACCCCAAAGGAACAAGAATGGACTCATCCAACTACAGTCCTCAACCTTTTTGGAATGTTGGCTGCCAGATGGTAGCACTCAACTACCAGACCATGGGTATCTATTGACACACACACACACACACACACACACACACACACACACACACACACACACACACACACACACACACACACACACACACACACACACACACACACAGACAAAACAAAACAAAACAAAACAATAAAAAAAACCCTGAGGAACATCACTTATTTCCTGCATCACAAGCATAGATATATCAATCCATAGATCAAACTGCAATTTTCTGACACACTTAAAAACATTTGTATTTCAAAGCTGTGTTCCTGTTTTTCACCACAGCAGGTCAGTGTTGCATCTCTTTGTGCTGCTCAGGCCTCTGCTGTTCTCTGCATCCCAGAATTCTCATTGTTGCTCCTGAAGCTGCAGAGAGGTGGCATGAACGAGCTGTTTGTGTGTATTTCCAGACTTCCCCATGCAGCTGAACATGTCTCTGTTTGAATTCAACGGCCGAACGGGATACATCCTCAAACATGATGTTCTGCGTCGTGGTGATAAGAAGTTTGACCCTTTCTGTGACAGGATTGACACTGTGGTGGCAAGCACACTGACCATAAAGGCAGGTTCCATGTGATGTGCTTAGTAGTGTTATTTAATGCATAAATATAATCATATGAGGGCTCAAAATAATTTATATTAAAGCTTCTAAACATTTTTATATGTTAAGGCTGCATTATTTATTGCATTTCATTGCATTTAAATAAATAAACATTTAATGCAGTATGTATATATAAATAGCAGATGATTTCACATGTCAAGATGAGGTAATAAATTAGCCTCAGTAGCTCTGAGAAGTCTATGTTTGTTGTTGAGATGCAGAGTCCATCATAACATAGGTTCCCTGCTGCAACTGACACACAGTTCTAGGTATTTCAGCGGACTCTGAGCTTAATTTGAAGCCACTATTTCATAAACATACATAGACACAGCAGAATTCATCAATACTCTTAACCAGTTTATACATGTGTGTCATCATCATACACTTGTCTCACCAGATCTACTCTGGACAGTTTCTGTCTGACAAGAATGTGAAAACAGGGGTTGAGGTGGAGGTAATTGGACTGCCAGGAGACCCCAAGAAGAAATATCGCACCAAGTGGTCCACCACACTTAATGCCATTAATCCAGTATGGAACGAGGAGCCTTTTGTTTTTGAAAAAGTGAGTATTTAAGAACAAAATATGTTAAATAGGTTTGTGAATATCGTAATGGAAGGCAAATCTGGATGCAATCTGTCTGTTTTTTATTTTCCCTAGATTCTGCTCCCAGAAATGGCCTCTCTGAGAATTGTAGTCCATGAAGAGAATGGGAAATTCTTGGGACACAGAATCATCCCAATTGATGCCATTCAGTCAGGTCAGTAACTCTGTAAAAAAAAAAAACAACCAAACAAACAAACAAAAAAACTCCTCTTCATCTGATGTGTATTGCTTAAAAGTCTGTCAAAGGATTTGGATGTTCAGAGGTAGTCAGTCTTAGTATTAGAGGAACCGCTGCTTTGTTTTAAATCACCCAAATTTTTATTTGTGCCCTGCAGGTTTCCACCACATCTGCCTTCGCAGTGAGAGCAACATGCCTCTCACTCTGCCTGCTCTCTTTGTGTACATCGAGGTCAAGGATTACATCCCTGCTGCATTTGCAGGTGCTAGTTTTTCACCCTGTGTTATTGCTAAAGAAAAAAAGTAACAAAATAAAGCAAACAAAACCTTTGCCTTCAATGTTGCCAGAGTAACAAACACAAACAAAACTGTGGGGAGCTCAGTAATATTTAATTTTTGTATGATTTAAAAGCATGCATTTTCATTGCCTTGTACACTGATAAGTTTCAGTCTCCCACAGATTTCACAGATGCCTTATTTAATCCAACAAAAGGCTCAGAGAAACCCACAAAGACCCCTAAAGAGGTAAAATCATCCACTTAAAGTAATATGTGATGTACTCAGATTTCTTATAAAACCATAACAGCGCTGATTAAGTTCTTGGAAAATGACCAGCTCTGCTAAATTGTTCCTTTCCTACTTTCTAACCCCTGCAGTCATCCTCTGACTACCTTTCTCCCTATGAGTTGCCACTTGTGGTCCAGCCCCCCACAGACAAAGCCAAAGAAAGTGAAGCCCCTCCTGACGGTAATAAGCTGTTCAGGGTTTATTTTTAGTACCCTGAGCTGTAATGTGACCCTTGTATCAGACTGCAGTGTATGGTTTATAATTTCATCTCTCAACTTTTTGCCTCTTTTAGAAAAAGTTGCATCTGAACCTATACCACCCGCTGATGACACTGAACAGTTATCCCAGTCTCCACCTGAAGCTAGCACAGAAGAAGCGAAAGATGAGGCAGATACTCCACAACCTGAGCCTCCTCAAATACTTGATACCACTCCTACTGAAGATGCAAAAAGTCCTCCATCTGAAATCCTACCAGAAGCCAAACCTTCTACCGAGGAAGTTCCTGCTGAGGAAGAAACAGCCACAGAACCAGAGGCAGCTCCTGAAGCCAAAGAAGAGCCAATCACTGGCCCTGGTACTAACCCAGAGTCTGATTTAGATGACAAGGAGGCACCAGAAGCAGCTGCTGAAGGGTCTGCAGCTGAAGAAACAGCTGCTGTGACCTGTTCTGCAAATTCATCTGAAGACTCTGCAGGACTGAATGAGTCATCCCAGCCAACAACAGGCAGTGAAGGTAACCCTGAAGTACTTCACACGCTTCACCCATCACATTTTTTCTTCTGTCAATACACTTTCAGTAAAAGAATGCTAAAAAGAAAAATGCAGACCAATTTACAGGCTTTTTTTGTTGTTGCTGATTTGATTTTACCCAGCACTCGCAGTAGAAGATTCCCTCAACATAGCTCTTTGTTTTATTTGCTGCAGAGCCTTCAACTGTGACAACTGAACAACTGACACAGCACAAGAACTATCTGAAGGTCATCAAGCGTCAGGAGAAAGAGATGAAAGAAGCTGAAAAGAAATATCAGAAAAAGGCTGAAGATCTAATTCAGAAATACTCTGATTCTTTCAAGGCCATCAAGAAGAAGGCTTCGATTAAGAAAAAAGAGTATAAGCATTTCCCCCTCTTTCTTTCCCTTACGGAAATACAGTAGACCATTTGACAAAAGAGGTTTCGATTAAGTTGCAAGAAGAAGGGTGTTCTGAGCCCCATCTGTCCACTTGTTTATGTCTAATCATTCACCAAAGACTGTTCTGCTTTAGCAAAGTAGCACTGAATTTGACAGCTTATTGATTCTGACTTAATAATACTGGTGCTGTTGTTGATTTGGTCAAGTTTTTTAACAAGTTTATATTTAGATACATGTATAATATTCTGCAGTTAGTGTGTTTTCCCTGCTAAGCTACAAGTTACTGAATGAGTTTGGGCTGAAGGACTTTTCCTGCACACTACTCTGTGCTAAGCTGTCAGGCAAAGTCATGTGTTATTAAAGAGAGCAAAGTGGCTTATAGTTTAGAAACTATTCCTTTGCAAATGTCCTGCTTTTTGTGTTTTACTACATCAGGGGAGGGGACAACACCTCTGAATCCAGTGTGAAGAAAGAGCGAGTGCAGGAGCAAAAGGATAAAATGCAGACTGAGCTGCAGACTCTGTGGACAGAACAATGTGATCAGATGAAGAAGAAGAAAGAACAGTGTGCTACCGAGGTTTGTAAAATTCACCTTTTACTTTAAAAATCTGTAGTTTCATTTAGGATAAGAAAAAAATACATCACTGGAGAGAAAAAAGTCAACATATTTATTATGTAGTTGAAGCTGTACTTTGAAAGCACTGTCACAATTCTGCTCCCAGCTCTACAGGTTACATTTGCATCTTTTCAACTTATTTGGGTTTTCTGACCTACATTCTTAGTGTTTCCATGTGTGGCAGCTGCAACCCAGCAAAAACTAGTCCATTAGATTTATAAATATAGTGCAAAAAAAGACAATATAAGTGTTTTCAGGAAGGTTTTCTTGGCAACAAGATTGAAACCAGAGACTCATTTTAAGCAAACACTTGGTGATGCTGAGGAGAAAATACAACAGGAAGACCTTCTAGGGAAATCTGACTCAGGTGTAAAGGGAGCATGGAGAAACAATAAGCATCACATCAACAAAAAATTAGCATGTTGGTTGGGACAGTAACAGCTGATCTGAAAAGTTCAGCACCAGAACTAGAGGTATTTGTAGAAAATTGCAGGGAGGAAACAAACAGAAACTTTAAAAACTAAGGACACAAAACTCCTACACCAGCTTGCCAATACACAGCAGACGGACAGAATAAGATATTTTGCACATTTATTAAACTAGTGAAAAACTAGTTAAAAGACTATTAAATTATTGTGAAAACAAACACCACTCATACAAATGTAATAATATTGCTAAACAGGTTGTCAGAAGAATTTGCCAACACAATGGCCTTTTACTGCAGAGCAGTGGTCACCAACTCCGGTCCTCCAGATCTACCATCCTGCAGGTTTTAGTGTTTCCCTGGTAAAACACACCTGATTCAAATGAAACGGTTTTCCAAAAAATGGTCAATTTTTGCACCAGCCTGTTAATGAGCCATTGATTTGAATCAGGTGTATTTTAGATTTGTACACAAAATATGTTGTGACAAATATGCATGGTTGATGCATGGTCATTGTCACAACTATTCCACAAGTTAACACCTCTAACAGAAGCACATCTCTGCTTTATTTTTGTAATTTTTTATTTTTATATTTTAATCTGTTCCCCTCAAATCATATCGACTCTCTCTTATGTCAAACAGCTTCTGAGTACCGCGGCAAAGTAAATTATTTTTTGCTTTATACGCTATCTGTGCCATTTTATATTAAAATAAATCATACAATTTAAGGGTATTTAAATGAATAAACAAAGTGTTAGTTGGTTCTGTGAAATTTGAATGATTTATAATTCTTATAGCTCTGTTTTGTAACTTTAAAATAGGAAAAGTGTTGGTTTTCTATGTATTATCCTATATCTCTACACAATAAGTCATATATGGAAGCAACATGGAACAATAAAGCATGTACAGTAATTTTTGTCCTTTTAGTCCCATTTCACTGACTTTCTTATTATCAAGCCACATTTCTGATATTGCATTTATACTGAACTGTTTTTGTTTACACAAACATTCTTTAATTTTAGGAACCTTTTTTTTAAAGATTTCTACCAGTGAAATCTACAAATGCATTTTCCATTTTAATATTCAAATTGAATTGCTCTTTATAGTACTCACAAATAGTATTATTTTTGTAGAAGTGTTTATCTTGGTCACCCCAGGATCAGGTGTGTTGGAGCAGGGAAAACTTAAAAACCTGCAAGGCTGTGGCTCTTAAGGAACCCAGATTGGACATCTTTGCCCCATCTAATATGATAAATGTTTCATATATGATACTTTGTTTTTCTACTATTTCTAGTTAAATTCAGTAAAGCTGAAAACCACAACATTTTGTTTATTTACAATCTACAGAACATCCCAACATTTTAGGAAACAGGGTTGTTGGTTACAGTAAATAAACCAGTAATTATTTGCAGTGAAACAGTATAATTATTTATGTTTTTACCATCGAAAAACATTTTGTTTATTGTACTCTAACTAGTCCCAACAGGATTTGTTTATCTAATTTCTCTTATTTATAAGTATACAGGGTTCCTTGAACTTGCCAGATTAATTCTGCTTCTTGTTCGAGCTGTTTTTATGTGTTCCTCACACAGCAACCACTCTCCTCACACTCAGCTCTTGAATGTCTTTATTGTATGTAATGACTTGCCCCCAAAATAGAGTTAATCTCTATGACTCAGGATGCATTCACCTTTTCATGTAGCAGCTAAATTTACCTCACTTTGTTGTGTTTTTGTGATCATTAGTGGTGAACAATCACAGTTTAAGAGGGACTTTCAGTTCAGCATTAGACATTTTAAGTATTTGCAACCTTAGTGGACAGAGTGCAAATTATAGACGGTTAGATTACTGTATGTGCTTGTTACCCCAAATGCTCTGGTCAATCTTAAAGTTAAATTCTCACCAAACTGGCAGACAGGTTGAACTTTTGGTTAGTGTTTTGTAGAGCAAATCAAATCAACGTCAGAGCTTTTCCTTGACTGTGCAATTTAATTTTTCATTGTGACAGAGACTTACCAAACTGTTGGAGATGGCCATGGAGAGACACAGCAGTGAACTGAAGACCCTGGAGAGGTGTGAGCATACATGCAACACCTTTGGGACATGGTGCATAGATCAGAAGGCTTTACTGAGTCTGTCCAATCTGTCCCCCTGAGACTTTGGTGTGAAAATGTGTGTGTCATCTGAGGTGAAAAAGTTGACATTTTCCAAGCAGAATACCTCAAATAATGAATGAATCACCTCAGCAGGCAGGTCTTCCAATGTCCTTGGCTGGCTTATGGTGTTAGATTTGTGTGTGTGTGTGCATGTGTATGTGTTGTCCAAAGTCTCCAGCAGGCAGATGGGTATCTCAGGACAGCTATTATCCAACAGGTGTTTAAACAGCTGTAGGAACGCAAAAGCAGCTCTGATAATTTACCTGTCTTCTTTTCGCTGTACGGATAAGGTCACATCAGACACACTCAGCCCTGCAACTCTTGATTAAAGCGAAAAGGTTAATTACAGATTTGATTTTCATTTGAAGATTGTGTATCCTCACTTGCTGTTTTTTCTTGCATTGCAGTGAAACTAAAGAAAAAAAGAAGATGCTCCCAAAATGTCAGAATGAAAAGTCAAAGTGAGTTCACAGCCTTGAATGACTTTTATTTACTGTCAGTTTCCCTGTAGGTGAAAATTAACAGCCTTGTGTCCAGAGTGAAAAAAAACTGAGGATAAATATTTTATCTTCTGTACATTGAATTGGATTGAATGAGCTGGCAATTTTTTAAGTTATGTTGATGTTATTTAGTTGAAATTATCTTCATTTAGGTTGAAAAAGGCAATGAGCACGGAGCAGCTGGATGAGACCAGTCAACCTGATGGTGCAGTAAGTGAAAAACCACTCTCTTTGTAAATGTTTTCTCTTTTGAACACTCTGTAAAATTATAGAAACCATTCAACAATTTAGGAAATCTTTTCCTGGGAGCAACATCCACATTTTTATGTTTCTTGTACTGGGTAAATGTGAAGCCAAAGTTGTGCTAAGGATGGAAAACAGCTAGCTTGGTGCCAAAAGTTAACTGTCTGTGAGGGCTTACAACAACTTGTGATGCAAGAATAGGGTGTAAATTTTAGCTGATGAACTAAAGATGCTTTGGCATTGTAATTGTTGAGGGAATCAAGTAAAACAGAGATAACTTTTGTTTCTTATTTCCTGCTATGTCTTACACAAGTTACTTTCTCATTACCTAAAGTTTAACTTCAAAGAACTTTAGGTCTGTTGTAAAAGACCATCTTTATAATCTTAATTAAAACATCTTAAAATATAAATCTAACACTACAAATCTAAGCTACATCACACTATATAATGATTTATTTACCAACTCTGTTGAGACTAAGGAAAAGACTAAATGAGGAGAACAAGAAGTGTGTGTATTTAAAGGTTGAACTTCTAGTCTCTACAAGCGAGTGATACTGTATTTGCTTACTATTAAACATATCCTTGTGTGTGTAAACACCACCAGCTTGCAGCACTGTATACAACAAATGTTTTTATCTAACAGTGTAACCATGGTGACGAAGTTTCAAATGATTTGAATAAAACAGAAAAAATGCTACCTTAGGCATGTTACAGCACACATGTTCATGTATTGAGCGCCCACATGTTGCTTCCAGGAGCCCACACTCATCATTTTACTGTAAGTACACCCACACATGCAAAAATATGTACACCTATGTATATGCCCACGTTAGGCTGCCAATCACTAACACACTAACACTCTCTTTCTACCCAATAAATAAAGTGCAGGCTCTGAACATAGACCAAGCCATTACTCGGAGCACTTAGGTTAATCCATGTGTGGTCAATGACTCACCGAGCTCTCCTCTTGTTCCTCTGTCAGCTCATCAAGATTCAGCCCTGATGTATCTGGGTTAATGACCTGGCCATTTCACTTTGCTCCTTGACAATCGACTCAATGTGCATGGCAGGGAACCACCCCCATCTCGCCAGACATTTTGGTAGCATTAACATTCAAGCTGATCAACTTAATAAGCACTTTCTCCATTAATTACCCCAACTACTTATAACACAATCACTTGTTTAATCAGCACTGCCTCAGTATTGAATTCTAGACTTCAGCTAGGGCTGTGTAATTTAACTGGACAAGTCCAACGTGCAACTTAACTGTATTGATCCTATCTCTCAGGTTGCATCCCATGAGTACATATACATACGCTTGCAGGGAGGAACATGAGTACATGAACCACTTATAGACAGTTTGTATCTCTCACACTACATGCACAAACACACACAAGCAAGCACACACAGACTCAAAACCACAAATCAATAGTGTTTTTCAGTAGTAACGTGTTTTGTACTTTACTGTGTTGTTACAGCCTTCAGAGAACAGTCCACAGCAAGAAGCACTGATGAAGAAACAAGCTGCTACACTGGAAGAAATAAAGGCCCTGACTAATCAGGTACACACTGATATCAGGAGACAACTGTTTTTGTCACTTCAAATGATATTTCACAGAATTTTTTTAACACATGAAACAGCAAAGAGGAACAAGAAGTTCCTTTTACACATCCTACAAAAGTACAACCAAGAAAGAGAGTTTTCTGGTCAGTTTTTGTCCCTTATTCTTATTTAAAAAACAGCTTTAGTTCCATCATATTGCCACTGTATTCGATTCACTGATGGCTTAATCCTGGGCTAAACTTAATTATAAAGTAAGACTCACTCTTTGAATACATTTGTACTGATTTTGACTGCATTTTATCATAATTATAACCTTTAGAGGGGTTTTCATTCAAAATCCTTTGCCAGTGTGTAGAGATTCTTGTTTTTCTTTTCTGTTAGCTGTGGCCATTTGTCCATTTTGTGCATCTCTATAGTGCTACAGCGTGACAAATCCAGCTTATGTGATTGAGAAACAACAGGCGGATCTCCCACAGCTGTAAATGACATCAGAGCTTTCAATGACAATGCTTTCTTTTGAATCGGAGAAATATTGGCAGTGAATATTGAGAAAGGAGGTGTGAAATAGTTTAGACACTGACGTGGGAAAGCCAGATGGTTGGTGGGGTTTTTATGTGTCACCAATAGTATTAGCTTACAATACAATTTTTGATATTGTTAGGAGCAGTGGGAGGAATTCAAATTAGGTTAAAAAAGAAAAAAAACAGGCAAAGAAAAAAGAATAATTTGATGCGAGCACATATATGCAGCTGTATTTTAGATTATTGACTATATATTGAGTCACTTACTGTACTGAGCTAAAAATCATATTCGAAGTCAATCCATTGCAGTGAACTAAAGCCCACTGCCTAATTTCAGGCTAGAAATAATCTTTAATTTTAACTTATACCAAAACAGAAATCCATATCAATATTTTAAGCACCTGTTGAAAAAATATTTTAAATATAGAATCCAAAAGTTTATCAATCTCATAAACCAACATTTTATTCAAAATAATAAATGTAAAAATATCAAAAGTTAAAAGTGGAACATTTTACTATCTCATGAAAATTATTGTCAAAAATTGATGGGAGCAGCACATTTTGAAAAATCCTTGTTCAGGACATGATCATGTTTACCACTGAGTAGCATCCCCTCTTCTTGTAATAATAATAGTCAGATAATAATCATCATCTTTACTTAAGAGACTCTTCCTCTCTAAGGTGCTCTTTTTATACCCAGTCATGTTACTGACCCTTTACCAATTAACCTAATTGCAAAATTTTTTTGTCCTATCCAGTTTGAAACTTATTGGTTTCATCAACTTCAACCTAATATTTGTCATGAAATAGAAAAAATGTCTCCATTTCAACATTTGGGCTCTTTTCCATGTTTAATTGCTAATAAATGAATGGTCTATAAGATCTGCAAATCATTGCATTTTGTCTTTATTCTCCTTTTACACAATGTGACAAATGTTTTTAGAACTCAGGTCAATCTGGGGTTGTACAAAAAGCAGTGTAAAAGAAGTGTACTATCCTTTTAGCAATCCTCCAACTGATCTTTGGCTCTTGTGTTGGCAGCTCAATCAAGATGCCCTGAGGGAGCATGCACAGAAACTGAGGTCTCTGCCAGCAGAAGTGAGGGAGGCTGTTAATGTCTGTGTGGGGGCGCACTTTCCTGAATTGGTTGATGAGACTGGAAACAAGAATGTTGGGGGAGTGGGCTTCTATGGAGATGTGTTCCTGGGATAGATGTACTTTAAAAAACTGAGCTCCCTTGTAACCCAACCTTAACTTTGTTCTCAAACAAACCTGAAATAAAGCGATAGGTCTGAGTGTAATTATGCAGCAGTTGGAAGCATAAAAGAGTAAGGATTCATTTTAGATGTTCTATTTATAGCTAGAGTATCCTTTGGGGCGTTTTAAGCTATTGTTCATGTGTCCTTGAGGAGGTATTAGTCCAAAGTTAGATTGTTTTGAAATTTTTCTAGTTTCCTGTTTGAATCTGTATTTCTGTTTTATTCTCACAGCAAAATAAATACCCTAAATTAGACTACACATTAAAAAAATACTTTCTAGATGACAGCTTTTCACTAAAAACCTTTGCTTGGTACTCACACTTTCCTTTTGCTCTATTATTAAGTTTTAAAAATAGGAATAAATCTAGCAAGAAAAATGTAGAAGCAAAATGGGTCCGCAGGCTGAGTGAGACAATGACTCCTTTTGTCACAGTTCAGTACAGCTCAATTTTGCATGCGTGATTCTCCATGAAACCACAGCAAAGCAATCACTTAGGCTGATATAACCACGCAGACAGTTTTGCAGAATAGAGGGAGAATTTTGTCTTTGACAAGGATAAAGATCTCATAAAGTGACAGCACATAGACACACAGAGGATCCAGCACTAATACATGAATACCATTTTGGATGTATGCCTTTAGGTTTGAAACCTTGGGGGTTTTTTAATTGCTTATATTAACTTGGCTTGGCTTGTTTTTAGCCATATATTATTCTCTTGCTCATGTAAACTGAAAGCACTGTCACAAGCATAATCTTTTTTTTTCAAATGGATGCAAAAAACATTACAAAATTACAAATTTTAAATGTCTTTTTTGGTACAATTAATGTATATTGGCACAAATTAAATGATTTTTGTTTTGTGACTCATGATTTACCACGTGATAGAGCCAATTAATAAACTGATATATACACTGTTTTTGTGTGTGTGTATTTTCTTTTTAATTCAATGAGGATGTACCATTGAAAATAATTTTGGTACATTACCTTCATATAAAAAATTGTTTGAATGAGATGCAGATGACTTTCTGGATTAAATGTTTAAATAAAATGTGGAAAAAAATGTCAGGTGGTCTGACAACCTCAACAGGGAACCTTATGGCTCGAAGAAGACTGTGTCACAGGGTTTACAATCTGACAGGAAGTTATGACTAAACAAGGATTTTCTAAACCCAAATAATGAGTAATAGCTGGTGGCCGAATTTCCAGCTTGCCTGTTCCCATTGAGCTGTGAGAGATGTGGAGAAAACTAGCCTGACATTACTAAAAACACAAATACTAGTTTCTGGAAACTCTTTGTCAATTTTTTATGACAACTGCAGCAGAAAATGTTTTTCTGTATTACTGGTTCGACCCAGTATATAAGAAAAATGCATAGTATACAGCTATCTACAGTATAATTATATCACTCCTAGCTTACATTAGATTAATAGTGGAATTGTCCAAGTCAAAATCTGTTCTGCCAGTCTTGTTTGGTTCCTAAATTCATTTACACCATCAATGCATCTTTATTTATGGTTTTGACTTGATCAATCAATGAAGTAACCAGATTAAAAAGCTACCTCTTTAATCTTCAGCAAACTCTTCCTGCAGGTGCTCTTGATGATTGTCTGCTGTGTTTTCTTATAGAGGCTATTGGATGTTTTCTGTTTCTTTAAAGGATTTGCAGCTGATTCTCCTATTTTTAGTTTGTAGTTGTTTTCTGTCTTTTATATCTTTGTCTCCTCTTTCCACTTTTTACTCTACTTTTCTCTTCTGTTTACTCTCCTTTCTTTTGTTCCCTCTGTTAAGTCCAACATTAGTATGTGAATTCAGCAAAAACAAATTAAATATACAAAAAAATTATACTTAAGTCTCAAGAGGAGCCTTAGATCCATAAAACTCCTGAGCTAAGGGTGTTGATCCATCTTTGAGAGCTCGGTGGGATTAACATGCTAACATGCATTTAAAGCTCTAATTTTGGCCTGACTGACATAGTAATTCAGTTCTTCCAAATGTCATGGAAATGTGTTGAATATCTGTGACTATATTTGCTGCTGACTTCAAACACTTCAGTGATGTGCATGACTGTGTGTCCTATCCCAAACCACAAATTCCACAACTGGAAATTTGTTGGAAGTTGCTGGAACTTTTTCCTGAAGTTGTGTGAGTAATCATAATTTGAAAAGGTAAAACTTTGGAGAGGTACAACTATTTGATATATCACTGTATATGATGGAAAGAAAAATAACTTTTGTTTAGCTGTTAACGTGCATCTAAATTGTAAACATATTCCTCATAATACAGGCAGGAATCAAATATGCACATGCAGCTAAAACATAAATATTGATCATAAAAACTCAAGGGATAATCCAAACAGAATACACACAAAAATGACAATGCTATTTGTAACTAAAGTGTCCATAGGTTCAGTCAGCAGTTGGAATGTGTGTTGTTGGTACATAGAGTCGAGTGATGACTGCCAAGGTTTTTCTCTTCCTCTCTTTGCACACTTCTTCACAGGATCTATGTTTGCCAGTGCAATCTTAACTGATTCACAATAAAGCACAACCTCAATGGTTTTTTTTTTCTCTCCAACAAATGCAATGTCAGTGATGAAATAAGTGCCATAATAAAGGCACGTGGATCAGGGAGAATACAGGTAAAAATCTCTCAGAGACCGAAACATGTTCTAGCTTAATGTCAGCTCCACGTAGAGTGCATCTGTCGCTCAGTGAGAGGCACTTGTTTTTCCATCTTTTCACTTACATGCATGCATTCATTAAAGAACTCATCTCTGACTCACCATCCACAGCAGTCTGTCCATTTGTTTTATTTCCTTTTTGGTGTGACACCCTTTTTCTGAATCAAATGACATGACTGACATTTAAAAGCGGAGGATCGGGACAAATCACCAGGAGACACATCTTGTGCCCGAGAGTCCTGCCACCTCATGAACAACACAGATGAACTGTTAGCTTTCAAGTGTGAATTCAGTCAGCCCTGAATCACAAGGCTGATAATCTTACATAAGATGAAGACACCCCTGCAGCGCCATATCATGCCAGCTGGAAAAGAGTGGCCGTGGACCTCGAACCACCAGGCAACACTGGGATTCTCAACTACAGGAAAGTCAAAAGCACTTCCGAGGGACACATTCTCACAAAAGTAGTGAGTAACTACAGGAGCAGAAGGAAAATCCAGATGGCAAGAGTTTCCAATTTGTGTGGGTTAGTAGAGAATCAGGTCAAATGAAAAGGTATGAAAGGGTAAAAGTGAAGGACTAACTGAAAAAACGGAATTGTGTACTTGTCTTTTGTACATATTGAATATGCGATGTATATGTTGGGAAATACCTAAAATCTATTATCTTATTAAAAGGTTAATGTCCGATTCTCAGACAAATAACCTTATATCTCTTCAAGCAAAGTTTGGTGTGATGAATAATTCAAAGATAAATCAGTGACACCATTCCAAACCTAACCGAGACTGAACTGACCAGGTCTACTC